>NC_142014.1:82649544-82949544 GCF_049901735.1 Notechis scutatus | reverse complement strand
ACTAGGTGCAAACACCTCATCGTAGTCATTGGCATTCTGCCTAAAACCTTGGGCTACTAACCTTGCCTTATGGATTAAATTACCATCTTTATCTGTTTTTACCTTAAATATCCATTTGCAGCCAATGGACTTCTTACCTACAGGTAATTTGGCATTCTCATACACTTTCATATCTTTTAATGAATTCAGTTCCTTATTCATTGCTGCATACCAACTTTCTTTTTCCTTAGTAGGATACTTTTTAATTTCTTCTACAGAATTAGGAACTTGATTAATCTGGCACACTGTGTTAGCCTGGTACCTATCAGGCGGTCTAGATACACGTGTAGTTCTTCTGGGAATTACAGGGCTTACAGGAGGACTTTGTTGAACTACTACCTGTTCATCTTCCTCATCCTGTTCAGCTATTGAATCTGTTTCTTCCTTTATGGGCACTATTTCATCCTGTATTTGTCTCTTTACTTTATTTTTAAAGTTACAGGGATAACTAATGGGATTTCTATAGGATTCAATAATTACATCTTTATTGGCATCCTGTTCTAATTTCTCCCATCCTTCATGTTCTAGAAATTGGGCACTAGCACTACATAACACTTTAGATGTGCCTTTCTCCCAAAATCTATATGCCCTATGGTTTGCCTGATAACCAACGAAGAAAAATCTTTTAGCTCTATGTTGCCCTTTTTTTCTGAGTTGTGCAGGAATATGCACCCATGCTGGTGCACCAAATGTGTGCAGGTAACTTAGGTCAGGTTTCCTGCCATGCCACCTGGTGAATGGTATTTCACCTGTCGTTGTGTTAACAACGTTGTTCAATATGTTATTAGCACACATTGTAGCCTCCCCCCACAAATAATCAGGTAACCCAGAATCATTTAACATTGTTCTAACCATTGCCTGTAGTGTTTGGCCTCTTCTTTCAATAAAAGCGTTATGTTCTGGCCTGTATGGAGCAGACTTCTTATGCTCTATTCCAGCTACCTTAAGTCTGTTCTGGAATTTGTTATTAATAAATTCCGTACCATTATCTGTCACCAGGGTTATCAGTTGCCGTTTAGACTTTCTTTCAGCAAACTTAAGCCAATTGAAAAAATGTTGATATGTTTCAGTTTTGCTTTTCATTAAATAGCAAAACCCATATCTAGAATAATGGTCCATAATGCTCAGTATATATCTAGCACCCCCCCATACTGGGTTTCTTTGGACCTATTATGTCTGCAAATACTACTTCTAAAGGTTCTTTTGTTTTGAAACCATTTAGCCTATTTGCAGGCAATACTTTGCTCTTATCTTCACAGCAAACATTACAACGCAAATATTTATCACAAGGTTTTAACCTTATTCCTTCAGATAACTCAACTGTACGTTTTAGCATTTTAAAATTTACATGCCCCAAACGCCTATGCAATAAATGGATACATTCATTATGAGGCTTTATATTATTAAATACAGTCTGTGCCTCCCCTTTCTTACTATTATCTAAGACATATAATGTTCCATTTAAAGCTGCAGTTACCCTTTTGTTATCTTTTTCAATTATGCAATTATTATCCTTAAAAGTAATTACATAACCTAATTTATCTAATACCCTTACTGAAAGCAAATTAAACTTTAGTTGCGGTACATACAACATTTTTATATCCTGGTTTATGCACGGACAATGTGCAAGACCTTCACCTTTCGCTTTCAGATTCCAGCCGTTAGCAAGAGATATATGTTGAGAGCTTGTAGACATTTTTATAAATTTTGTCTTATCTCTTGTGATGCAGTGGGATGCGCCACTGTCAACCACCCATAGATCATTCTTCACATCAGAGTTGCTAAACATGGCTAGTTCAAATGCTTTCTTTGGCTTTTTTACATTCTGGCTTTTTCCCTTTTTGCAGAAACTTGCCAAATGTCCTCTTCCTCCACAATTAAAACATTTTTTAATTGTGTATGCTGTTGAAGATAAATTCTTTTCTTCCATGTGCTGTATTTTGCTAAGCTGGTTTCTTTCAAGCTTTGAAGATAATTTCTCTTCTTTCTTATCTTCTCTCAGCTCGTCACGCTCACGCCTTCTTCTGGCTTCTTCTAATAGCCTGCCTGTTATGTCGGTTAATGAGAGGCTTTCTTTTGGCAATACCTCTAACGAAGTCACATAGTCATCATAGCTTTGATCTAATGAAGATAATATGATGTAGACTTGTTGCAGTTCATTAAATATAAGCTCTTTTTCTTGCAATTCTTGAAAAATGCTGTTCATACAGTTTAAATGAACTAACATATCTCCATTCCTCTGAAGATGCGTTCGAAAAAGCTTCCGTGTAAGATTTATATGTGCTCCTACACTGTCCCGAACATAAATCTTCCTGAGGTTCTCCCAGCAGTTTGCAGCATTTTCTTCTCCACGAATATGGACAAGCTGCTGATCACAGAGAGTCAGTCCTATGATGCATAAAGCCTGCTCATTTTTCAGTTTAAAGTCTTGTAACTTTTCGTTATCATCATCATCAGCAGGATCCCAGCTACTCACATCTGGTGGGTTTGCTATAATGTCCCACAAACCTTCTCTGCGTAGAAGTAAACTACATTTCATTGACCATGAAACATAGTTTGTTCCATCCAGCCTGGATATCATGGACAGTTGTGACAAATTTACTTGTGCCATTACTCTTCAGATATTTTGACTATTTTAAACTAATTAAAACAGTTTGTTTTTACAGTAATGTGCAACTCACACCAACTCTCTCTGCTATATCCTGGTTAGTTAGACTATGCTGCTGGGCCCATAACCAATGTTAGTGTTTGGGGATTAACCCCTAGCAGAGTATTGCAGCAGTAGTCAAGCCAGGCAGCCAAACGAGAGTGGAAGGGCCCCAGAGTATACACACACTGAACACAAACACTGTTTGTAGTTTAAATAGTTTTTAATCCATTTAGAGTTTAAAGCATTGTCATTCAGTCCATTTGTCATTCACTATATTTCCATCCAGTAAGACTCACTATTACAGTCCAAGTTAAGAGTCCTTACAATATCTTTATCAGCCGATAAAGATATCTTCTCCTCCTCCGGTGCCTCTCTCCAGAGAAACAAACGCTGGATATTCAGCAAGACGCTCAAACAGTAGAACAGTTGAATTCCGCAGTAAATCAGCAAACAGTAGCAGACAGGATCATCTCGGTCACAGGCACAGTACAAACAGTATTCACAGTTAGTCACAGTAAGCTTTCCAGCTTCTAATGCTTCCTTATATTGTAACTTCTAACCGCACCCTTAATCGGCTAATTGCCTGCAACATTGTGCTTAAAGTGATAAGCACTTAAACCATGATATCTAAGTTTTATATATTTATTCACCCAAACCATATTTGGTATCAATGTTATACCTAACACATTCCACTCTTATCTTCCAAAGAGTGTAGCTAGGCTACCGGATCTCCTGCTTGCAAATATCCTTCATTGGAGAATGTGATGGATGACACCCGGCCAGTGAACGTGCTCAATTGGAGAATGTGATTGATGACACACCTGAGGGGAGGGGGGAAACAGGGTCACAGGGGACTGTGAATTACATATATCAGAGTTGGCTTCCTTTAGGTTAATGCCAGCATGTTGCTCCTCATAAATCTTTTGAGGTTTTTTTTGAAGCTTGGCTCGAGGCTCATGATTTAAATAGGGCAATCGCCGGAACCCTGATAGCAGCTCTCAGATCATCTTCCTAGTTTCTGTAATGGGCTTAGAGGGACCTTGAACTGTTCTTCCTACATTCACCTTGTGGACTTCCTTTGCCTGACTTCGCGGTTTTTGACTTTCTCAATTAAGTGCTTGCCGCCTGGCCTCCTTGAAGGTCTGGGTCCTGGGTCTGAACCTGAATCTGTCCAGGGTGGAGCGGAGACCATTGGGAGGCGATATGATAGCAGGGTTCCAATATCTCAGGGGCTGCCACGAAGAAGACGGGGTCAACCTCCCTTCCAAAGCACCTGCTTCTCATCCAGGAAGCTCCTTCCGTTCTAAGTGGATGGTGGGGAATGAGCTATCAGAGCGGAAGAAGCTTCTTGGATGAGAAGTGAAATGTCTTCAAGGAAAACCAAAGTCCCGTTGCCTTTTGAAAAAGCACCTTTGGGACAACCATGAACTGAATGACTGAGAATCTCCACAGATATCCTTTCATTGGCAATAAAATGAACACAAGTGTTGAGTACAAATGGAGCTTTTTATTGAGTACTTGAATTACTGAATTATTACACTGAATTATTATTATTATTATTATTATTATTATTATTATTATTATTATTATTATTATTATTATTATTATTATGGATAACATTGTTTACCCTAACTGGTTTGGGTAAAAATAATAAATAAGTTATCATGGTTTGTTGGTTAAAGTGTGTGTAACTTTAACTACAAGAATGTAATTAAGGGTGTGGTTGTAAAAGCACCATAAAAGAAGCAAGTCAATTGCAGCTCTCTCTCTCTGGCTTAATGATCCCTAATTACTGGATGGATTGATGACTGCGTTTTTCCTTACTGGAACGGAGGAGAGAAAGGAGTGTTGATTTCTCAACGGAGAGAAGAGATAATACGGACTGATTTATTGTAAGTGAACTGACATTGGCTATTCAACACGGACTTTGCAAATTGAGTATCCCCGACTGGACTGACTGAAATGATACATGACTAATGGACCGTTTATTTTGACTATGCTATAATTCCTAATGGAATAAACTATATTTTTGATAGCACAAGCGTATCTGTTTTTTACTGCATGTTAACTTAAATACAAACTTATCTCACACATTTACCTATCTGCCTATCTGACTACGCTACACATTCTGTTTAGTTTGTTTTCCTTAACACTCGTTGGGGAATCCAGGCTTAACACTGGTTATGGGCCCAGAGACTGCAAAATGAGTTTAACTAGGATAAAAAACAGGTTTATGTAAAAAGTGAGATTTTGTGTTGTTACACGTTACAGTAAACAGACAGCTGTGTTTTTATTAATTATAGTTTTATATCCATATATTGAAACATGGCACAAGTCAGTCTACAAAGTTTGTCCCTTATATCCAAGCTGGATGGAACAAACTATGTTTCATGGTCTATGAAATGTAGTCTACTTCTACGAAGAGAAGGTCTGTGGAACATAATTGAAAACCCACCAAACGTAGAGGAATGGGATACTGAAAATGAGGAAGATAGTCAAAAGATAGAAGACTTTAAACAGAAAAATGAACAAGCTCTTTGCATCATAGGACTAACACTATCTGATCAGCAACTTGTTCATATACGCGGAGAGCAAACAGCTGTTGGGTGTTGGCAAAAACTGAAGAGGATTTATGTCCGAGATAACGTTGGTGCTCACATAAATCTAACACGGAAGCTTTTCCGGACGCATCTCCAAAAGAATGGTGATATGCTGAGTCATTTGAATACTATGAAAAGCATTTTTCAAGAACTGCACGAGAAGGAGCTTATTTTCTCTGAACTACACCAGGTCTACATAATTCTATCTTCATTAGACGAAAGTTTTGATGACTACGTAACTTCCCTTGAAATTTTACCTAAAGAAAGCCTAACTTTAACTGATATCACTGGCAGATTGATTGAAGAGGCCAGAAGAAGGCTTGAAAGAGATCAGTTAAGGAGTGAGCAACCTCAAAAGGAAGATAATGAACCTACTGCATACACAATTAAAAAGTGTTTTAATTGTGGAGGTAGAGGACATTTGGCAAGATTTTGTAAGAAAGCAAAGCGCCAGAATGCAAGACAGAATACTGGAAGTCATCAAAGAAAAAATAAAAATTTTGAGTTAGCCATGTATAGTAATGGAGTTGTAAAAAATAATTTATGGGTGGTTGACAGTGGAGCATCCCACTGTATAACAAATGATAACAAAAAATTTGTAAAAATGTCCATGAGTTCACAGCATATCTCATTGGCAAATGGCTGGAAAATGAAAGCAAAAGGTGAAGGTATTGCACATTGTTCTTGTATAAAAGAGAACGTAAAAATGTTATATGTACCTCAACTTAAATTTAATTTGCTTTCAGTTAGAATGTTGGTTAGATTAGGATACGTAATTACCTTTAGGGGAGATACTTGCTTAATTGAAAAAGAAGGTAAGAAAATTACTGCATCTTTAAGAGGTGAATTGTATGTGTTAAATGATAATGGTTTAGAGGTGGCTAACACGGTTTATGATAATAAGAAACCTCATGATGAATGTATTCACTTGTTACACCGACGGCTAGGTCATTTAAATTTTAAAATGATTAAGAGAACTGTTCAACTATCTAAAGGAATAAGTTTGAAACCTTGTAATAAGTATTTGCAATGTTCTGCTTGCAATCAAAGCAAAAGCAAAGTTATACCGGCAAATAGAGTTGATGGATTTACTACCAAAGAGCCTTTAGAGGTAGTATTTGCTGATATAATAGGTCCTAAAAAACCAAGTGTAGGTGGTGCACGATACATATTAAGTATAATGGACCACTATTCTAGGTATGGTTTCTGTTTTCTAATGAAGAGAAAAACTGAAACGTATCTAAATTTCTTTAATTGGTTAAAATTTGCAGAGAGGAAAACTAAAAAGAAATTAGTAACTCTTATAACAGATAATGGTGCAGAATTTACAAATAATAAATTCCAGAGTAGACTTAGGATGGCAGGTATTCAACATAAAAAGTCTGCACCATATAGGCCTCAACATAATGCCTTTATAGAGAGACGAGGCCAAACACTGCAATCAATGGGACGGACTATGTTGTCTGATTCAGGATTACCTGACAAATTGTGGGGAGAAGCTATAATGTGTGGTAATCACATATTAAATAATGTTGTTAATTCAACAACAGGTGAATTACCATTCACACTGTGGCATGGTAGGAAACCTGATTTAAGTTACATTCACACATTTGGTGCACCAGCATGGGTGCATATCCCTACACAACTCAGAAACAAAGGACAGCATAGAGCTAAAAGATTATTTTTTGTTGGATATCAATCAAACCATAGATCTTATAGATTCTGGGAACCAGGTAATTCTAGAGTATACTGCAGTGCTAATGCACAATTCCTAGAACATATAGGATGGAATAGATTAGAGCAAGATTCAGATAATGATGTTATTATAGAACCCTATAAGAGGCAGAAAGAAAAGACTAATTATAAGAAAAGTCCAATTAAAGAAGAAGTCCACGAAGAGCAAATAGAACCAGAACAAGAAGAAATAATTGATCAAGAAGAGATAGATAATCAAGAACAGGAAATAAAGGAAAGTCCACCTGTAAGTCCTGTAATACCTAGACGCACAACACGTATAACCAGACCACCTGAAAGGTATCAGGCAAGTATAGTTTGCCAAGTAAATAAAGTTCCTACTAGTATAGATGAACTTAGGATGTATCCTGTAAAGGATTAGGAGAATTGGCAAAAGGCAATGGAAAAAGAGTTAAATTCATTAAAGGAAATGAAAGTATATGAAGATACCAAATTACCTCCAGGAGAAAAATCCATTGGGTGCAAATGGATATTCAAAGTAAAGACTGGAAATAATGGCACAGTTACTTATAAGGCTAGGTTAGTAGCTCAAGGATTTAATCAAAATGCATTTGATTATGATGAGGTATTTGCACCAAATTTAAAGGCTACAACTTTAAGAGCAGCTTTAGTGTGGGCAGCTAAGAAGAATTATATCGTTAACCATTTAGACGTAGAAACTGCCTATCTACATGCACCATTGCAGCATACACTATATTTGAAAAAACCAGTAGGTATAAATGATAATAAAGCAAATAGCAATGATTGTTGGAAACTCAAAAAGAGTCTATATGGATTGAAACAATCTGGCTATGAATGGAACCAATATATTGTGAAAGAATTAAACAATATAGGGTTTAAATCTGGTTTAGCAGATCCATGTATGTTTAAAAGAGAAAATAATGGAACGGTGTCATTATTGTTATTATTTACAGATGATATTGCTTTGATTACTAAGACCAATAATGAAGCTACTGAGATTATTTCATTATTAGCCAAAAAGATAAAATTAAAGCATTTAGGTGAAATTAAAAAGTATCTAGGATTGACAATTAACAAAACCACAAATGGATTTAAGATATCTCAAGAAGATAAAATTTGCCAATTAATTAAAATGTATAAAATGGAACTTTGTAAGCCGGCAAAGACTCCAATGAGTCAGGAAGTTTGCCAAACTGATGCTCAAAGTCCCAAATTCGATAAGACCATCTATCAATCTTTGATTGGTAGCTTATCATATATAAGCAATTGGTCAAGGCCAGATATTGCTTATAGTGTTAATGAGCTGGCACGATTTAATAATGATCCACATCAATGTCATTGGCAAGCATTAAAGAGAATTTTAAGATATCTTAAAGGAACAATGCACCATGCATTGTATCTAGAGCCAAAAGGTGATTTGATTCTTAGTGCCTATGCAGATGCAAGTTTTGCAACTGACATAAACACTAGAAAATCAACATCTGGGATGGCTATATTATATGGTAAGACACTAATAGGGTGGAGGTCAATCAGACAACAGCATATCAGCTTGTCCACGATGGAAGCAGAATTTTCATGTCTGTCATTACTATGCACTGACTTAATTCTGTACAAACAGTTATTATTAGACATGGGTATAACTGTTAAAGATTCCATTATTGTGTACGAGGACAACCAGGCAGCCATACAGTTAGCTACTAATATTGCTGTAAAGACTAGATCAAAGCATACTGATTTAAGATACTTAAATGTTAGAGAATCTGTGAAAAATGGTCTAATTAAACTAGAGTACTGCATGACGGAAGAAAACATTGCAGACCAGTTTACAAAAGCTCAAGGTGTAGTAAAATTTAAAGAGAGTTGTATCAATTATGATTTAAAAGTGTAAATGGTTATATTATTATTATATTATTATTATTACCCAAAAGGGGAGAATGTTAGGGATAACATTGTTTACCCTAACTGGTTTGGGTAAAAATAATAAATAAGTTATCATGGTTTGTTGGTTAAAGTGTGTGTAACTTTAACTACAAGAATGTAATTAAGGGTGTGGTTGTAAAAAGCACCATAAAAGAAGCAAGTCAATTGCAGCTCTCTCTCTCTGGCTTAATGATCCCTAATTACTGGATGGATTGATGACTGCGTTTTTCCTTACTGGAACGGAGGAGAGAAAGGAGTGTTGATTTCTCAACGGAGAGAAGAGATAATACGGACTGATTTATTGTAAGTGAACTGACATTGGCTATTCAACACGGACTTTGCAAATTGACTATCCCTGACTGGACTGACTGAAATGATACATGACTAATGGACCGTTTATTTTGACTATGCTATAATTCCTAATGGAATAAACTATATTTTTGATAGCACAAGCGTATCTGTTTTTTACTGCGTGTTAACTAAAATACAAACTTATCTCACACATTTACCTGTCTGCCTATCTGACTACGCTACACATTCTGTTTAGTTTGTTTTCCTTAACACTCATTGGGGAATCCAGGCTTAACAATTATTATTATTATTATTATTATTATTATTATTATTATTATTATTATTATTATTATTATTATTATTATTATTATTATTATCGATCCCATGAATGCCTGAAAAAAGGGCTCTTGAAAGAATGAAATCCATCCAGACCACAACTAAATTTCATCTTCGACTGTTTCTTAAAACTGATAAGATGAATGTTGAACTCCTGTCTCTCAGGGGCTGGTAGATTTGCAAGATGTACAATACTGCTGCTGCTGTTTTTGTTAATGAAAGTAAAAAATCTACCCAAAGGCATCTGGTTGTGCTTCTTGTAGGCACCTAGTTAGGACAGAACACAGAATGCTGAATTAATATAATATCTTCCATTGTCTCATAGGAAATGTTTTATGGTACTTTGAGTCAGTCCATTGACCAATTCCTACGAAGTCGTCTCATTTTTCTTAGAGAACACACACACACAAAACAGCACTGTTAGGTATAACATTGATACCAAATATGGTTTGGGTGAATAAATATATAAAACTTAGATATCATGGTTTAAGTGCTTATCACTTTAAGCACAATGTTGCAGGCAATTAGCCGATTAAGGGTGCGGTTAGAAGTTACAATATAAGGAAGCATTAGAAGCTGGAAAGCTTACTGTGACTAACTGTGAATACTGTTTGTACTGTGCCTGTGACCGAGATGATCCTGTCTGCTACTGTTTGCTGATTTACTGCGAATTCAACTGTTCTACTGTTTGAGCGTCTTGCTGAATATCCAGCGTTTGTTTCTCTGGAGAGAGGCACCGGAGGAGGAGAAGATATCTTTATCAGCCGATAAAGATATTGTAAGGACTCTTAACTTGGACTGTAATAGTGAGTCTTACTGGATGGAAATATAGTGAATGACAAATGGACTGAATGACAATGCTTTAAACTCTAAATGGATTAAAAACTATTTAAACTACAAACAGTGTTTGTGTTCAGTGTGTGTATACTCTGGGGCCCTTCCACTCTCGTTTGGCTGCCTGGCTTGACTACTGCTGCAATACTCTGCTAGGGGTTAATCCCCAAACACTAACATTGGTTATGGGCCCAGCAGCATAGTCTAACTAACCAGGATATAGCAGAGAGAGTTGGTGTGAGTTGCACATTACTGTAAAAACAAACTGTTTTAATTAGTTTAAAATAGTCAAAATATCTGAAGAGTAATGGCACAAGTAAATTTGTCACAACTGTCCATGATATCCAGGCTGGATGGAACAAACTATGTTTCATGGTCAATGAAATGTAGTTTACTTCTACGCAGAGAAGGTTTGTGGGACATTATAGCAAACCCACCAGATGTGAGTAGCTGGGATCCTGCTGATGATGATGATAACGAAAAGTTACAAGACTTTAAACTGAAAAATGAGCAGGCTTTATGCATCATAGGACTGACTCTCTGTGATCAGCAGCTTGTCCATATTCGTGGAGAAGAAAATGCTGCAAACTGCTGGGAGAACCTCAGGAAGATTTATGTTCGGGACAGTGTAGGAGCACATATAAATCTTACACGGAAGCTTTTTGAACGCATCTTCAGAGGAATGGAGATATGTTAGTTCATTTAAACTGTATGAAGAGCATTTTTCAAGAATTGCAAGAAAAAGAGCTTATATTTAATGAACTGCAACAAGTCTACATCATATTATCTTCATTAGATCAAAGCTATGATGACTATGTGACTTCGTTAGAGGTATTGCCAAAAGAAAGCCTCTCATTAACCGAGATTACAGGCAGGCTATTAGAAGAAGCCAGAAGAAGGCGTGAGCGTGACGAGCTAAGAGAAGATAAGAAAGAAGAGAAATTATCTTCAAAGCTTGAAAGAAACCAGCTTAGCAAAATACAGCACATGGAAGAAAAGAATTTATCTTCAACAGCATACACAATTAAAAAATGTTTTAATTGTGGAGGAAGAGGACATTTGGCAAGTTTCTGCAAAAAAGGAAAAAGCCAGAATGTAAAAAAGCCAAAGAAAGCATTTGAACTAGCCATGTTTAGCAACTCTGATGTGAAGAATGATCTATGGGTGGTTGACAGTGGCGCATCCCACTGCATCACAAGAGATAAGACAAAATTTATAAAAATGTCTACAAGCTCTCAACATATATCTCTTGCTAACGGCTGGAATCTGAAAGCGAAAGGTGAAGGTCTTGCACATTGTCCGTGCATAAACCAGGATATAAAAATGTTGTATGTACCGCAACTAAAGTTTAATTTGCTTTCAGTAAGGGTATTAGATAAATTAGGTTATGTAATTACTTTTAAGGATAATAATTGCATAATTGAAAAAAGATAACAAAAGGGTAACTGCAGCTTTAAATGGAACATTATATGTCTTAGATAATAGTAAGAAAGGGGAGGCACAGACTGTATTTAATAATATAAAGCCTCATAATGAATGTATCCATTTATTGCATAGGCGTTTGGGGCATGTAAATTTTAAAATGCTAAAACGTACAGTTGAGTTATCTGAAGGAATAAGGTTAAAACCTTGTGATAAATATTTGCGTTGTAATGTTTGCTGTGAAGATAAGAGCAAAGTATTGCCTGCAAATAGGCTAAATGGTTTCAAAACAAAAGAACCTTTAGAAGTAGTATTTGCAGACATAATAGGTCCAAAGAAACCCAGTATGGGGGGTGCTAGATATATACTGAGCATTATGGACCATTATTCTAGATATGGGTTTTGCTATTTAATGAAAAGCAAAACTGAAACATATCAACATTTTTCAATTGGCTTAAGTTTGCTGAAAGAAAGTCTAAACGGCAACTGATAACCCTGGTGACAGATAATGGTACGGAATTTATTAATAACAAATTCCAGAACAGACTTAAGGTAGCTGGAATAGAGCATAAGAAGTCTGCTCCATACAGGCCAGAACATAACGCTTTTATTGAAAGAAGAGGCCAAACACTACAGGCAATGGTTAGAACAATGTTAAATGATTCTGGGTTACCTGATTATTTGTGGGGGAGGCTACAATGTGTGCTAATAACATATTGAACAACGTTGTTAACACAACGACAGGTGAAATACCATTCACCAGGTGGCATGGCAGGAAACCTGACCTAAGTTACCTGCACACATTTGGTGCACCAGCATGGGTGCATATTCCTGCACAACTCAGAAAAAAAGGGCAACATAGAGCTAAAAGATTTTTCTTCGTTGGTTATCAGGCAAACCATAGGGCATATAGATTTTGGGAGAAAGGCACATCTAAAGTGTTATGTAGTGCTAGTGCCCAATTTCTAGAACATGAAGGATGGGAGAAATTAGAACAGGATGCCAATAAAGATGTAATTATTGAATCCTATAGAAATCCCATTAGTTATCCCTGTAACTTTAAAAATAAAGTAAAGAGACAAATACAGGATGAAATAGTGCCCATAAAGGAAGAAACAGATTCAATAGCTGAACAGGATGAGGAAGATGAACAGGTAGTAGTTCAACAAAGTCCTCCTGTAAGCCCTGTAATTCCCAGAAGAACTACACGTGTATCTAGACCGCCTGATAGGTACCAGGCTAACACAGTGTGCCAGATTAATCAAGTTCCTAATTCTGTAGAAGAAATTAAAAGTATCCTACTAAGGAAAAAGAAAGTTGGTATGCAGCAATGAATAAGGAACTGAATTCATTAAGAGATATGAAAGTGTATGAGAATGCCAAATTACCTGTAGGTAAGAAGTCCATTGGCTGCAAATGGATATTTAAGGTAAAAACAGATAAAGATGGTAATTTAATCCATAAGGCAAGGTTAGTAGCCCAAGGTTTTAGGCAGAATGCCAATGACTACGATGAGGTGTTTGCACCTAGTCTTAAGGCAGCAACCTTGAGGGCACCTTTAGTGTGGGCAGCTAGTAAAAACTATATAGTTAACCATCTAGATGTGGAAACTGCTTACTTGCACGCCCCATTAAAACATACTATTTATATGAAAAAACCTGTTGGTATTAAAAGTGAAAATAAGAATAATAATGATTGTTGGTTGTTAAAGAAAAGCCTCTATGGTCTTAAACAATCAGGCTATGAATGGAACCAGTATATTGTAAAGGAACTAAACAATATAGGATTTAAAGCTGGTTTAGCCGATCCATGTCTGTTTAAGAGGGAGACAAATGGGAAAGTATCATTATTATTGTTGTTCACTGATGATATTGCATTGATAACTGAAACTAATGATGAAGCAAATAAAATAATAGCATCATTAGGAAAGAGAATAAAGATCAAGCAATTAGGGAGATAAAGAAATATCTCGGTTTAAATATAAAGAAAACACGGAAAGGTTTTAAGATATCTCAGGAAGATAAGATAAGCAAATTGCTAAAAGATTATAAGATGGAGCTTTGTAAGCCGGCTAAGACTCCAATGAGTCAGGAGTTTAGCAACACTGATGAACAAAGCCCGGAGTTTGATAAGGTGATTTATCAATCTTTAATTGGTAGTTTGACTTATATAAGTAATTGGTCTAGACCAGATATTTCGTACTGTGTGAATCAGTTGGCTAGATTCAATTCTGCACCGTGTGAAAGACACTGGATTGCAGCTAAGAGGATATTAAGATATCTTAAAAAGACAATGAATTATTCATTGTATTTAGAGCCAAAAGGTGATTTAATTCTGAGTGCTTATGCAGATGCTAGCTTTGCATCAGAAAGAGACACTAGAAAGTCGACTTCAGGAACAGCCATAACGCTGGGTAAGACATTAATAGGCTGGAAGTCAATAAGACAACAGCATATAAGTTTGTCTACTATGGAGGCAGAATTCTCCTGTTTATCTCTGTTATGTACAGAATTAATAATGTATAAACAAATGTTAATTGATATAGGTATAACTGTGGATTATCCTATAATTATACATGAAGATAATCAGGCAGCAATTCAAATGGCCACAAATATTGCAGTAAAAACAAGGAGCAAACATACAGATCTAAGATACCTAAACGTGAGACAATCTGTAAGAAGTAAGATGATTCAGCTAGAGTACTGTATGTCGGAGGACAATTTAGCTGATAATTTTACTAAAGCCCAAGGTGCCAGTAAGCACCAGGAGAGTTGTGAAAACTATGGGATTAGATTGTAAAGGTATTATATATTTATTTCACCCAAAAGGGGAGTATGTTAGGTATAACACTGATACCAAATATGGTTTGGGTGAATAAATATATAAAACTTAGATATCATGGTTTAAGTGCTTATCACTTTAAGCACAATGTTGCAGGCAATTAGCCGATTAAGGGTGCGGTTAGAAGTTACAATATAAGGAAGCATTAGAAGCTGGAAAGCTTACTGTGACTAACTGTGAATACTGTTTGTACTGTGCCTGTGACCGAGATGATCCTGTCTGCTACTGTTTGCTGATTTACTGCGGAATTCAACTGTTCTACTGTTTGAGCGTCTTGCTGAATATCCAGCGTTTGTTTCTCTGTAGAGAGGCACCGGAGGAGGAGAAGATATCTTTATCGGCTGATAAACATATTGTAAGGACTCTTAACTTGGACTGTAATAGTGAGTCTTACTGGATGGAAATATAGTGAATGACAAATGGACTGAATGACAATGCTTTAAACTCTAAATGGATTAAAAACTATTTAAACTACAAACAGTGTTTGTGTTCAGTGTGTGTATACTCTGGGGCCCTTCCACTCTCGTTTGGCTGCCTGGCTTGACTACTGCTGCAATACTCTGCTAGGGGTTAATCCCCAAACACTAACAAGCACACTACACAATGAAGCCTGTCCCATCTTCTAGATGTTAAGAAGTTTCTTCAGGGCCCCCTTCACTTCCTTGTTGCGAAGGCTGTAGATCAAGGGGTTCAGCATGGGGGTGACGATGCAAAACATGGTGGAGATCAAAGTGTCCACTTCTAGAGAATAGCCAGCGCTGGGCTGGTTGTAGTACACAAAGGCATTTCCAACAAAGAGTGTTACTACGGCAAGGTGTGAAGCGCAGGTGGAGAAAGCTTTGCGCCTGCCGACCTTGGAGCGGATCTGTAAAATGGAGGACAAAATGTAGAAATAGGACAGGATGATGAGCACAGGAGGGACAAGACCCACGAAGATGCTGTTGATGTAACTGACCAACTTATGGATGGAAGTGTCACTGCAGGCAATTTTCAATAATGGAGGGACATCACAAAACATGTGAGGAACCAGGAGCTGTCCACAGAAATCCAACTTGGAGGCCAGAGTGGCATAGATCGCTGAGTTCAGGAAGCCCCAAAGCCAAACGGCCACGGACATCTGGATGCAGACCTTGCTCCTCATCAGGTGGGCATAGTGCAAAGGTTGGCAGATGGCAGCATAGCGGTCATAGGCCATGACGGCCAGCAATGCTGGCTCACATCCCGCAAAGCCAATCAGGAAGAAGGCTTGTGCCAAGCATTGGTTGTAGGAGATGGTGTACTGTTGGCGTAGGAAGTTCACCAAGATCTTTGGCACCACCACAGAAGAAAGGCAAATATCCAAGCAGGAGAGCTGGCTGAGGAAGAAGTACATGGGGGTGTGGAGACGGGCATCCAAGAGAATTAAGATTATGATCATGAAGTTGCTCATCAGGGTGACCAAATAGTCAGCAACAAACATCAAGAAAAGGTAGACTTCATGGCTCAGGAGGCTGGACAAACCAAGGAGGATGAATCCCGTTCCTTGGGTTTTGTTCTGGGCTTCCATGAGGAAGAGAAGAAGCAGCTGGCAAAACAGAAAGAGGCATGTCAAGAAAGCAAAGAGGAGTCATGAATTTTGGAAAATACATGTAAGAGGTAAAATGACAATGTCATTATTTGGGGTCTCTGTGAAGAGTGAGATATTAAGAATCTCTTATACTTAAATATAACCTGTATTAAGGATCAAATATATATGGGTTGATGTTTTAAGGATTTCCTTCCTTCCTTCCTTCCTTCCTTCCTTCCTTCCTTCCTTCCTTCCTTCCTTCCTTCCTTCCTTCCTTCCTTCCTTCCTTCCTTCCTTCCTTCCTTCCTTCCTTCCTTCCTTCCTTCCTTTTCTACCACAACAAGAATGATTAGGGATAGACCATAGGAATAAGAATTGTAGAGATAAGAAGAAGGTATAGAAATATATATAAATAACTAGAAATGTATGGAGATGTACATTTGTAACAAATATGCCTCAGTACTGTTAAAGATGATTGAGATGTGTAAAGAGAAAAAGTGCAATAAAAACAATCAAAAACCACCAATGATTAGGCGGCTAGAGGCTAAGACATACGAAGAATGGTTACAGGAATTGGGCATGTCTAGTCTAGTGAGGAGAAGGGCTAGAGGAGACAAGATAGCCGTCTTCCAGTATTTGAGGGGCTGCCCCAAAAGAAGAGGGGGTCAAATTATTCTCCAAAGCACCTGAAGGCAGGACAAGAAGCAAAGGATGGCAACTAACCAAAGAGAGAAGCAACCTGGAATTCAGGAGAAACTTCACAACAGTGAGGACAATTAACCAGTGGAACTGCTTGCCACCAGAAGTTGTGGGTGCTCCATCACTGGAGGTTTTGAAGAAGAGACTGGACAACCATCTATCTGAAATTGTATAGGCAGAGGTGGTGAATTCTGAAGAACCGGTAGCGGAGATGTTGAGTAGTTCGGAGAACCGGACCATCCCGCCTCTGACTGGCCTTGCCCCCTCTATCCTCTGCCTCCCATTGAGTCCCAGCTGATGGGCTGGGTCTCCTTTGGTTGCCTTGCACAGGACCTGGAAAGCAGGTCAGTGGGGTGGGGAGGGAAGGGGGATTTTGCAGTAGATCCTTCCCCTGCCACGCCCACCAAGCCACGCCCACCAGAACCGGTAGTAAGCAAAATTTGAAACCCACCCCTGGGTGTGGGGTCTCCTGTCCGAGCAGGGTGTTGGATTGCAAGGCTTCCCAGATCCCTACCAACTGTCTTATTGTAGGTTGTTCTGTTTTGCATTCGAATTAGCCCCTGGCTGGGATGAGTTAGGTTGGAGATGCAGAACCAGGGAAAGCAACTCCGTTCTCCCACGGCCTTCCTGGGGTTTACTGACAGGCTGAGAAACTCTGAGGAAAAAACCCCTTTCCAAGCTGGGTATCTAAATCATTTTCCAGGGCCGAGACAAATATTGAATACTCGGTTTTATTTGTTCCATTTGTAGAGTTGCCTGTTTCCCCTTTTGTGATTCTGGGCAAGTTATACCATTCAAAACCACCATCCAATATAACCAAGAAACAAACTCCAAAAGTCAGTCAAACAAGATAACCTCATTTGAGAAGTGAAAATTACACCTAAGAAAGAGAAAAATAGGAAATGGAAGTCATGAATATAGACATCTAGGAGAGACTGAACCGGAATCAGATTCCAAAGCATTTTGGCATAACCATCTTTATAGAGTCATCAGGGTCAGAGCCAATCTAACCACTTGGGGATGTGGCAGAGGGTTAATGTTATTGTAAAAAGTTACCCCTCTCCAAGAAGAATGAAATATTTTGAGACATATTTAAAAAGGCAGAATATTATATTTCCCCTAAAAGAGAAATAGAAATCTTAAAGGAGGCAGAAACTCAGGGCCACAGTTCCCTGCTCCCAAGCAGATACTAATTTATTTGTTTATTTATTTATTTAACTTTGTCAAGCGATTATAAGATTACAGGTATAAGTCTAAACATAGTTATGAATACATGAAATGGATACATATAAGAAAAATCAAAAGAAACAACAGGACAGGGACGGTAGGCACGTTTGTGCGCTTATGCACGCCCCTTACAGACCTCTTAGGAAAGGGGTGAGGTCAGCTGAGATCAGCTTTTAGAAATGCAGATTTGGTAACCCATTCAAGACAGGATATTTTGAACAAAGGCAGAATTAGGGAGAATGGTAGGATCGGCCCTCATTCAAGATCCAAACCAGGAAAGCCATTAAGACACAATAGGACACAAGCCTCCTCATTCCATCATCTCAGAGAGTCCAGACTTCTATCAAACTTCATTCAGACAACCTAAAAAGTTAGCTATGATCCCTGCATAGCCCCCTGGGAGTCTGACAACCAATAGAATACATGCTCTTGCCCAAGAACAGGAAGCTCAAGGGCCCCAGAGAGGGTATAAATACCCCCCCTCTCTCTCAACTCCATGTGGTCAGCTGCACCAGGACCTCAAACCCAGGTGGTCCTGTCGATCAATAAACCATCTTTCCAATCAGTCTCCATATTCCCAGCGTCCTTCACCCCTCTTGGAACTGAACCAGGTGGATTTTTCTTCCAACTTTTTTAAAGGGTGGGAGCTGAGGCAGGGAAGGGTTCCACCGGAGGACCCTCCCTAAGAGGTGAGAGAGCAAATGGGTTGGGAGACCCCAGAATTAGTGCCATGAATTCTGCAGAGGAAGCAGCAATGCTCCAGCTCTGCCTTCTCTCACCACTGGCATCCTCAGGGGCCACAATGTGATGATGGTCTCACCTGGAACAGCAGGTTTCGGATCACCGTCTTCCGAAGTCATCAGCCCGTTTTTCAACCTTCTACCTTCTAGGAGCCTCTACCCTCTGCTTTGGGAGAAGATCTTCTCTGAAATAACAGAACAAGAGAATAGCAGAGTTGGAAGGGATCTTGGAGGTCTTCTAGTCTGACCCCCTTGCTCAATCCCAGTTCCTCTCTGAGATTGGAGGAGCTGAGAAGGCACAGCCTGGAGGACAGAACGGCATGCTTGAAACTTAAACACCTTAATAAATATATTCAGGGTGTGAATAAGGTCCTAAAATATTAAGCAAAAGCTAAGGACCCGGGGGTGTCACCTCAAACAGACAGGAGGGAAGTTCAAAAGTGATGCTAGAAAGTTGGACATCACAGAAGGAGTAGCGGAAGCTTAGAACCAACTTCCAGGAGACAAGGTGGGTAAGTCCTAAAGAACCGAGTTTAAACATGCTTGGGATAAACATGAGTCCCTCATGCAACAAAAATTAATACAAATAAAATAAAATGAACATAATACATACATTAAAAAGAAAACAAACAACAACTCTCAAAGGACAGATTCGATGGATCGCTATATCTTTTTCTGCCACCTATTTTCTATGTTTCTCTAACCCCAAAGCATTGACGGGAGATGCTACTGAGAAGGTTGTGACTATGCTCCACATTAGATGTGCCTTTGTTTCCCCTTTGGCATATAATTCCTACCCTTGCTTTAGAATTGATGGCTGAAACCAAGGACAGCACGAACCAGGAGACTAAGTTACAACAGACAGCCATCACATTTCTTCAATGAACGAATGAATGAATGAATGAATGAATGAATGAATGAATGAATGAATTCTTTATTGGCCAAGTGTGATTAGACACACAAGGAATTTGTCTTGTGCAAATGCTCTTGGTGTACATAAAAGGAAAAGAGGCATTCATCAAGAATCATCAGGTACAACACTTAATAATAGTCATAGGGTACAAATAGGCAGTCAAATCATACTAGGAAACAGTTGATATAAATTGTAAGGATACAAGTGACAAAGTTACAGTCCAACAGACACAAGTGGGAGGGGATGAGTGATAAGGAGTGAGGAGAAGATTAATAGTAATAGTAGTGCAGACTTTGTAAATAGTTGGACAGTGTGGAGGGAATGATTTGTTTAGCAGAGGGATGGCATTGGGGAAAAAACTGTCCTTGTGTCTAGTTGTTCTGGTGTGCAACAATGCTCTGTATAATGTCATTTTGAGGGAAGGAGTTGAAACAGTTGGTGTCCAGGATGTGAAGGGTCTCTAGATATTTTCACAGCCCTCTTTTTCACTCGTGCCACTCCTCCCACTTCAGAGTTCCCACCTGAAGATGTCAGGGTTGACATTCTGGAAGGACACTCAATTTTCTCAATAATCACAGACCACAAACAAACTACATGATGCTTGGACATCCCTGTCAGTCGGATCTTCAGCATGGGATTTTCCTTTGGTGCATGCTTGCTCTCGGCTGCCATAGTAATGGGGAGTGTGGGGGGTGGCATGGCATTTAGGTTTTGGGAAGTGAGCTGGTGAGATGAAGATTTTGTTCTCAAGAATTACTGCGCTGCTGAGTGGAATTGTTTATGTCCAGTTAAGGCCAACCGTTCTACCACTACAGATGGGCGAGAATACCTGAAGAAAAGGTGCTTCACGGGACATTATGCAGCCCTGGATTGGACATTCAGCCCGGGACCCTGGTGTGGGTGGAGAGGGGAGGGATTTGGGGAAACTTTCAACCTGTAACTTTCGCCCCTTTTGAATCAGATCTTGCCTTGTTTTTGCTGCTACCATTTCAAACTCAGTAAAATTACCTTTTCTCTAATTCAATGGCATCCGGGAATTTTCCTTCTTGGATTTTGACAACTCCATAAATCTCCATAAATCTCCTTTGCTCTTGAGAGCCCTAAAGGTCTTGGAAGGATGCTATCCTAGCTCTGAAGGTAGGTCTATATCAATTTGGAATCAGGTCAATCAATCACTCAATCAGAATAGAGCTGGAAGGGACCTCGGAGGTCTTCTAGTCTAACCCTCTGCTCAAGCAGGTGACCCTATACAAGTGGTCTCCAGTCTCTTCTTGAAAGCCTCCAGTGATGGAGCACCCACAACTTCTGAAGGCAACCTGTTCAGGGGTGGGGTTCAAATTTTTTAACAACCGGTTCTGTGGGCATGGCTTAGTTGGTGAGTGTGGCTTGGTGGTCATGTTATTGGCTGGGCGTGGCCAACTCAATATCACTCACATCGAGACACGCATCTCCTCGCCTGGCCTCTCATGACTGTGGGGATGCTGCAACAGTCGTAAGTGTGAAAAAGGGTCATAACTCACTTTTTTCAGTGCCACTGTAACTTTGAATGGTCCCTCCACACAAGCAAAGTACCAGCAAAGGAGGGGAAAAAAACTCCAGAGAAGTTCCTGAGATAGGAAGTCTAGTCCTGCCAAGAATGTAATAAGGTTTAACGGAGAGGCAGTTTCTGTAAGCAACACCAGAATGTTTCCTTCCTGCCTTCCTTACAGGATTAGCCCTGTAATTTCTTCTGACAACCGGTTCTCCGAACTGCTTTGAATGTTAACAACCGGTTCTAGCGAATAGGTGCAAACTGGTAGAATCCCAGCCCTGAACCTGTTCCACTGGTTAATTGTCTTCCCTGTTAGGAAAGTTTCTCCTTAATCCCAGGTTGCTTCTCTCCTTGATGAGTTTCTCTCCATTGTTTCTTGCCTTGCCAAGACCCCTTTCCAGCTCTATTCTGATCGATTGAGTTGCTCAAGGAAATAAACATAGTCTAATTGAATTTTTGAAGAAGCACCTTTGAGACTTCTGAAAGGGCACCTTGGTCAAAGCTTTTTCCAATCAAAGCTCCAGGAAGGATAAAAAAGGCTGGATTGTTGGGGGCTCTACTTGCTGCCCCCTTAAAGAGAAGAAGGTCTTTGACATTTCTGAGACCCCCCCTAAGTGGAGATTCCTCGGTGGAATTAGATATCCAGGAATTCTTGGTTCCTCCCCTGTTCACTTGCCCTCCCAAGAACAGATCCCTCCAATGCCTCCCCACGATGCTTAGGAGAATCTTGGAAGAGCACAAACTGTCTCACCTTGGCTGGTTATCTCACCTGTTGAAGACCAGCTGTGGTTGAAGCAGAATCATGCCGTCCCAAAGTTCTTTCACAGGTGGGGTTTAGGTGCAACCAGACTGGGAGTGCCACATCCAAGCGTCTGCCCACGGAGCGAGGAGGGAGCTGTTTAGGAGCTCATTCTCACAACAGGTGCAATTCTCATAGTTTGTGCCTTATCCGTGACGGGTGATGGGCCCAGGGGGAAAAAGGTGCCTCGATTAGTTAGGAGGGCAGGGAGAAAAGTCCCTCTGGGGCAAAACTCCCACCTGGGACTTGTTAGCTGGCACAGGGTTCATTTAGTTGTATCAGGGTGGGGGACGCAGCGGAAGGGAGAGAGCAAAACTGACTAGCCTTGTTATGCCTTGAAACATAGCTAGTCAGCAAGAGAAATCAGAATTCAGTTCTCACTGTAGTTTGTAGCTGGTGTTCTAGAAATGAATCCAAGGGTGTTTTATATAATGCAAGATATTTAAATCCTCCCTCCCTCCCTCCCTCTCACCCTGCCACCTTCCTTCCTTTTTCTTCCTTCCTTCCTTCCTTCCCTCCCTACCTCCCTCTCTCCTTCCTTCCTTCCTCCCTCCCTTTCTCTCACCTACGTACCTACCTACCTTCCATTCTTTCCATCTTTCTTTCTTTCTTTCTCCTCTCTTCTTTCTTCCTTCCTTTCCTTTCTCTTTCCTTCTTTTCTTTCTTTCTTTCCTTTCTTTCTTTCTTTCCTTCTTCCTTCCTTCCTTCCTTCCTTCCTTCCTTCCTTCCTTCCTCCCTTCCTCCTTCCTTCCTTCCTTCCTTCCTTCCTTCCTTCCTTCCTTCCTTCCTTCCTTCCTTCCTTCCTTCCTTCCTCCCTCCCTCCTCCCTCCTTCCTTCCTCCCTTTCTCTCACCTACCTACCTACCTACCTACCTACCTACCTTCCTTCCTTCCTTCCTTCCTTCCTTCCTTCCTTCCTTCCTTCCTTCCTTCTTTCTCCCTCCCTCCCTCCCTCCCTCCCTCCCTCCCTCCCTCCCGAGGAAACAATACAATAAAAATTAAAAGCAAGAGATAAGGGGAGTTTATATTGAACTTATATTGAACTTGATGTGTGTCAGGTAGTGCTCCATTCAAAATTCAACAAAGAAATACTTAGACTCCTTAGATTAGAGAAAAGATATCTTTTACTGAAAATGAAGTGGTAGCAACAATAGAATTCTGAATCTAAGGAATTAGGCGCGCAAATCACATATACAAAGTGATGGAAATGTTCCCACCCCCAATAGTTCAAATGATTCTTCCAATTAAAAGTTGTGAATATGATCATGTGGACATCTTCAGGTGGTGATGAGGCCTCTGTCCGTTGACCTTGGCATATTTTGATAAAGGTTTGCAGCTGCGCAGAGAAAAGAAAGCTAAGCGAGAAATAGAAACCTAAGCAAGAATTTATACTCCCCCCTCCTCATTTTATACAACACTAGAATGTAACACCTCCAGCTCACTTCCCAGACTTTACCCCCTCCTCCCCCCGTTACTTATGGCAGCCAAAAGATGCAAAGCAATAGTAGAAGATCTTGAAGGCTGACAATGTGTTAATCTTGATTCTGTCTCTCTGTTAATGCAACCTACGATTGCATTGGCCTTTTTGGCTGCTGCCGCACACGGATGGCTCATATTTAAGGGATTGTCCACTAAGATTCCAAGGTCCCTCTCCCTGTTACTGCTATTAAACCTGGTTTCACCCAGTCAATATGTGTACTTTTGATTTTTCTTTCCTAAGTGCAAGATCTTACTTTCCTCTACACTGAATTTCACTTTGTTGGATAGGGCTCAATGTTCAAATCTGTCGAGATCCATTTGGATCTTGACCCTATCATCTATTCATGCCAGCTTAGTGTTGTCTGCAAAGGTTATGAGGTTTTAGCTAGGGCTAAAAAAAACACCTCATTTTTAAGCTAAAGGTAAGATTTGGGGGAGCTCAAAATTATGGGGTAGAGGTTCTCAAATTCTTCTTTTTCCCCCACTTGTACCCTGTAGACCTGGCAGAAAGAAATGCACACATTCACATATACACACATACCTGAGAACAGTGTGGTTCAGAAAGACAGAAAGACAAAACCCTCCTGCATGTACAGACATATTTGGATAAAGCTCACTCCCACCCAACCCCCTGAAAACCTTGTTGATTTCTTATCTCTTAGAGGGAGGAACAGAGGAAGAGAGTTTCTCCTCGCCCCGGCTTTGCTGGCCAGGCAAATCTAGTGGGATTACTCAACAGAGCTATTTCTGTAGATTTTTCAGAGTTTAAAGAGTTACCACCCTTCCCCACTACAGTGCGACCGGCTGAGAACATGCCTTATCGGTTGTTCGGCGTTTTGCAAAACTCTAAGTAACACGCCTCCCACTCTTCTCAGCCAGGAAAAACTTTGGGATGTCATTTCAGCTGGTCAGCAATCCGCATAGGAGATATCGAACGGATCGGGGTGGAAGAAAGGCACTCGGGGAGGGGGAAGGTGTTGTTTGGGGGTTTGGGTGATAGCACGCGAGATTGCTGTGACTGAATGTTGGGTGTTTTGCTAAGGGCGGATGTTAGTTAATTAATGGGGAGGGTCAACAGGAAATATAAACAGTGCTGAGAGGCAGACGCTCTCAGCGCTGGCTATATTCGGACTTTCTGTTTGTTGCTGCTGATGGAGGAAGCCAAAATAAACACATATTGCTACAGCAAGACTGTGAGTAAAGTGTTTTATTGAACCAGTTTTAGCGACCTCTTGTAGGAGCTGACAATCTTGTTCAGGCAGTTGTTTTGTCCAAATCCAGGAGTCTATTTACTACCTGTACTGAGGTGGGCAGATTCTAGACCTTTTGGACAAATGGCCCAATGCTGGCTTGGGTGAAGAAACCCGGGCAAGATCCGACAGTCAGATTAACCCCAGGGTCCCTTTGTGGTCGCCAATTGTTGACAACAAAATTCTGTTCCTTTCCGCAACTAGATAGACAAGCCCACGACACCTGAGGCAGAGTTTATTCAAAAGCAAAACAAAGACAGAGAAGCCAGATGAATTGGACATGTCTTGTTTAATGAAAAGAAGGACTGGGGGGACATGATAACAGCCTTCCCATATCTCAGGGGCTGCCCCAAAGAAGAGCGGGGTCAAGCTCTTCTCCAAAGCACTCAAAGGCAGGACAAGAAGCAATGACTCATTGAGGAGAGAAGCAACCTGGAACTAAGGAGAAATTTGCGAACAGTTAATTAACCAGTGGAACAGCTTGCCACCAGAAGTTGTGAATGCTCCATCACTGGAGGTTTTTAAGAAGAGACTGGACAATCGTTTGTCTGAAATTTCATAGGGTCTCCTGCCTAAGCAGTGGGTTGGACAAGAAGATCTCACAGGTCTCTTCCAACTCTTGGAAGAGGGTTGTTATTCTGTTAGGTGGAAAGAATCCCTCAGCAGTGGGGCTTCCTTTTACCCAGATAGGGAAGTAAGACAGGTAGAGAGCTGAGGGGATTCCTCCTAAGGCCTTGGACTTATTAGAAGGAGCTGAGGGCTAGAGCCTCTTTGGTGCTATCTGGTGGATGTTCAGAACTTTACAGCTCTGACACAGCAGCTAGTGAAGACAGAACCTTCAGGGATCCACCCCACCATCCCATTCCCATGCCCTTCCTAGCAGGATTCTCCGTACATATCCAGAGTGGGAATTGCAAACAAATCAGTATTGCGGGCAGGGAAAATGGTGCTGAGGCCAAGCAGATTCCCAACCTGCCAATTCAAATGAGACGGATAGGCAAGAAAGCATCGTAGCATCAGAAGACGGTCCTTCTCAAGAGACATCCTTTCCCCCCGCCCTTTCATGCCAAGCCTTGTCATATGCAGAAGATTTGGGGGTCCCGAGCTTTGGATTTCAACAGTCTCCTGGCTCTGCAAAATAAAGGAGACCAGCCATGCGAGAGAGAATTTATTTGACCTTCTGGCCACATCAGGAGGAGCAAGATCCAAGCTAGAGAAAGCATCCATGGAGTGAAGGAGTGCAAAGCAGAGACTTGGGGAGGCAGGAGGGGCTTCGTTACTTCACCAGGTGCTTCACTCCCTCTGGAGCAGAAGAAAGTTGCACTAGGATAAGCACTGGCAGAAGAATGGACGCAAGGATGCACAGTTCTCATTGTTCCACTTCTTGTAACCTGGGCAGCAAAAGAAAAAAATAACATTTGCAGTGACCCTTTCAGTGTCCCAGAAGATCTTCTCAGTGGCTCCTCCCTCAGTTGCAAAGGGACATGAAGATACCACAGGGGGAGAACCACATCTGCTAAAATGGGCTGGGGGTTCACCAGGTTGCTGTAACCGAGATAACTTACGGATCCAAAAATCAGGATACGGCAACCAGGCTTTGCCTGTCAAGCTCTGCTTAGCCACAAGAGGGCAGCAAAGGGCCTGAGATTTTAGTCCATCTCTTTGGCAGGTGAAAACTTGGGTGGAGCTTTGATTTCACTGTCATGATTGTTATATGGATCCCTTTTCTCCCCATGTGCTAAGGACATCCCTGGATGATGAGTGTGAGAACCAGTATACTGGCTTGCAAAGTGGCCCCTCAATTAGACATCGTAGCTTGCACAGAAGAGCATGGACATGCTGTGGTTGCTCTCGTGATACGCTGGCCAAAGTGAGCCATTTTACAAAGAGACATTATGGCCCTTATGTGAGAATAGCCACAACATGCCGCCTTGTGTGTCTAATTATAATTAGCCAATAAAATATTCTGTTCTGTTTTCTATTCTGTTTTCTATTCTATTGTATCCTACTAACTGGATACCCGTGCTTTGCTACAAAACTATGTGATCGGGCTTAGTTTTTTGGGAGGAAAATAAGGGGGAAAAATTCTGCCTCTGCCTACCAGCATCCATCAGTATTCATCTGGCTAGCGTCTTGTCAGTGTGTGAGAGAGTGGAGTGGCTGTTTGGAAACTGAAACAGTATTTGCTGTGTGAGCAAGAAGGGGACAACAAGGAGCCTGGGCGTGGCTTAGCTCAACTGTTCTGTACTAAAGCTGCTTGGGGGTCTGAAACTGAAACTGAAAGTGAAACTCCTCTACTTGTGTTTTGCCTTTGGAAGAGATTTCTTTTCAGGTGGGGAGAAGGAGTGGAACTCTTTAGCATCAGAGCATGTTAATAACAATAATGTATGAAATACTAATGCTCTGATGGTCATTTTGAAAAATCCTTTCTTAGCGAGCGCCTAGAAGCCAAGAGGAACATAGGTGCCAAATGTCAAGTTTGTAGGCTTTACGATTCTGGAGATTTTGTGATGATGCATGAGGGGTATTTTTATTCTGAATCCTATTCTATTCCATTCCATTCCTGTATTCTGTTCTGTTCCATCCCATCCCATTCCAGATTAAGATGTAGCTTTTTTATTGTAAGATGATGGTCCTATAATCTTTGGTACATAAATTTTGGGCTTTTGAAGGAATGATGGCTTTCATTTTTGTTTGCCAAAGGCCACCAGTTGCCAAGCGGCAAGCGTTCCAAGGTGCATCGAATGGGCCCTCAACTCCCCCTCCCTCCCCTCAACTTGGCTTACTTGACTCAGCCCAGAGCTCAACACAGTTCTCGTTCGTCAGCTTGTTGTTGGGTTTTCCTGGTTTCCAGGATGTGTAGCTGACTTTGGAGCCATCACTCCACTCCCAGTTTTCTTTCTGTAATGATAGAGAAGCCACATTAGCTAATTGAGGAGCCCAGGGGCAGATAGAGAAAAGTTGGCGGGTTTCAAGGGTCAGAGCAAAGAGACAACGAGGTCCTCTTTCTTCCCCCCGTCTAGTCAATTTCAGTTGAGCTAGAACAGTTAAAGGCAAAGGTTCCCCTCCTTGCACATCTGTGCTAGTCGTTTCCACCTCTAGGGGGCGCTGCTCATCTCCTTTCCAAAGCCAAAGAAGAGCCAGCGCTGTCCGAAGACGTCTCCGTGGTCATGTGGCCAGCAGGATTAAACGCTGTTCCCTTCCCACCAAAGGGGTCCCTGTTTTTCTACTTGCATATTTTTTTTGGTAAAAAGTTTTTAATTTTTTTTTTAATTTTTACACATCTCTTCACATGAACGACATGTTTCTGGATTATAACACTTGTACATAGTCATACTTTCATTTCCATTAATCTTATATAATATCTCATATCATTATCCATTTTACTCATCTTTAAATAAATTTGCATTTCATATTTCAGTTCATTAATTCGATATCAATATCATTTCATCCACACATAAGTTTTCAATTCTTTATCCCCTATTATTTTCATTTTCAGCTTACCACCGATTTTATTTTACATTACACATCATTATTATCCTTGATTTTCTCTAAGCCGATATATAATAAACAATCTAAAAAGAGTAAAAATAGAATAAAGCCAATATATTTAGGATCCACATGGTATTTTTCATTCCCCTACTTTAATCCTAATAAAATATTCTCATTATACACTTCTAATGTCCATTAAATAATCAACTGTATATTTTAAAATGTATATATATAAATATATATATGTTTTTTGAGGTTTTCGCGGGTATTTGTATGTGGATCTTTGGTTATTTTACGCGGGAGAAAACCCAAATAACCAAAGATCCACACACACACACACATATATATATGTGGTATTCAGCTTTGTTTGGGTATTTTCCCACGTCATTATAGTTGTGCTTTTAAAGTTGTAGCAACGTTTTGGCAGAATCTCATCTGCCACCATCAGGCTTCTGTATTGTGTTCGTCTGTATTGTGTTCTGTATTGTGTTCGTCCAGACGAACACAATACAGAAGCCCGATGATGGCAGATGAGATTCTGCCGAAACGTCGCTACAACTTTAAAAGCACAACTATAATGACGTGGGAAAATACCCGAACAGAGCTGAATACAATAACATACATACATACATACATACAGTTATACATTCCTAAAATATTTCCCAGCACTACTTGTATTTTTTACATGCTTTCGAACTGCTCAGTTGGCAGAAGCTGGGACAAGTAACAGGAGCTCACTCCGTTACACGGTGCTAGGGATTCGAACTGTCGAACTGCCGACCTCTCTGATCAACAAGCTCAGGGTCTTAGCCACTGAGCCACCGCGTCCCTTAACATGAACAATATATGCACAAAATAAAAGAAGAACAGCTCTCCCAGGCCGGGCTCTGCAGTCCCTAAATTAACGGCCCACTAGAGTTTAAACGAGGACACCCTGAAGGATGTTAGCAACAGAAAAGGACCTACATGCGATGGGCGACTCAGTCCGATCCAGATGTTGACCTTGAATTTCTGGGAGATGTGGATGGCCATGTCCTCTAACTCTTCCTTGCTATCGAGGGAGGCAAGATGGCAGCCATGCTGGTATTTCTTGCAGTACTTCTGCAAGAGAGTAGCCACAGAGAAAGGCACTTGAGCAGCAGAAAAGAAACGTGTGTTTGTGTTTGCGTGTGTGGGTTTTTTTATTGTGCATGTGAGGAAAAATAAAAAGAAACCTTTTCTCATGGTCCTAGACACCATCGTGACTTTGTTGAACATCGCAAATGCCCTTGCCGGAGTCTGCAGCTCTCCAACAATTCCCAACTTAGATTCACGAGTTAAACTCAATCAATCAATCAATCAAAACAGAGCTGGAAGGGACCTTGGAGGTCCTCTAGTCCAGCCCCCTGCTCAAGCAGGAGACCCTATACCATTTCAGACCAGTGGCTGTCCAGTTTCTTCTTGAAAACCTCCAGTGATGGAGCCCTCGCAACTTCTGGTGGCAAGTCGTTCCACTGGCTAATTGTTCTCACTGTAAGGAAGTTTCTCTTTAATTCCAGGTTGCTTCCTTGATTAGTTTCCATCTGTTGTTTCTTGTCTTGCCCTTGAGTGCTTGGAATAAGCACCATATAAACTGACCCCCTCCTCTTTGTGGCAGCTTCTCAAATACTGGAACACCGCTATCATGTGTGTCCCCCCCGCCCCACAGCCCTTCTTTTCCCTAGACTAGCCAGACCCAAATCCTCCAACCGTTCTTCAAATGTTTTAGTCTCCAGGCCTTTAATAATCTTAGTTGTTCTTCTCTGCACTTCTTTCCCATCACTTTAGAGGCAAGCTGATTTGAAAATGCCAGCGAAAGATCAAGAAACTTGTTGACTAGAACAGGGGTCTCCAACCTTGGCCACTTTATGACTTGTGGACTTCAACTCCCAGAATTCCCTAGCCAGTGCATGCTGGCTGAGGAATTCTGGGAGTTGAAGTCCACAAGTCATAAAGTGGCCAAGGTTGGAGATCCCTGGACTAGAAGATGGTCACTCAAGCCTGAAGCTCCACAATGACCAACCAACAGATACTGGCCATGAAAGCTTACAACAATATATAGTTTGCAGAATATTTGCCTTTCGGACTGTGTTAAAAATCACGAGCTTTGCTACCTATTCATGCACACAGCCTAGTGCCTCCCCAGTTCAACCCAACCAGAAGTAATGCCTGGATTTAAATGTAGGCTCTGCCTAGACTTCTCCTCTGCCTGGGCTGGGAGATTCACAGACTCACAAGCACTTCTAACCTCTGCCTCTTCCCAGGTCTTTGCTTCTTCGAAGACCTTGTAGCAAAAGGCACTTCTGGAGAACCATTCATGGGGACAACAGCCTTTGGCTCCTGCGTGGGAAGAGAGGAAGAGAAGGAAGAGAAGTCAGCTCGGCCTGCAGAGAATGCTGAATGAATGAATGAATGCACGAATGAATGCATGAATGAATGCATGAATGGATGGAATGAATTCTTTATTGGCCATGAATGAATGGAACAAATTCTTTATTGGCTTAGAAACACAGGGAATTTGTCTTGGTGCAAATGCTCTCAGTGGACATAAAAAGAAAATATGCATTCATCAAGAATCGTAAGGTACAACGCTTAATGATAGTCATAGGGTACAAATAAGCAATCAAATGATGCTAGGAAACAGTCAGCAGTCAATATAAATTGTTAACCTGATGAATTACAAACTTTTTGGATGTTAACTGAAAGTGATTTGGGTTATGGGCACACAGTCTACATTTTGGGTTAAAGGTAAAGGTTTTCCTCTCACAAACGTGTCAGTCATTTCCGGCTCTAGGGGGCGCTGCTCATCTCTGTTACAAAGCAAGCGCTGTCCGAAAACGTCTTCGTGGTCCTGTGGCCGGCATGACTAAACGCCAAAGGCCCACGGAACACTGTTCCCTTCCCACCAAAGGGGGTCCCTATTTTTCTACTTGCATTTTTTTACCTGCTTTCAAACTGCTAGGTTGGCAGAAGCTGGGACAAGGAATGGGAGCTCACTCCATGACGCAGCGCTAGGGATTCGAACTGCCGAACTGCTGACATTTTGGGTTAGCCTTGGTTAATTTCCTGGAAATTGCATGCCTTGTGTTTATTTATCACTTCTGTTGCTCTATCGTTTAGGGAGCCATGCCAAGCCAGAAAACAATGGATTCCCTTCAACAACCAGATTAAGTTTGGGCATCCTTAGAACCCCCACTGCCAACTCTGAACCTTCCTGAGCCAGTCAGACTGAGCTACAATGACCCCCTACTTTGTCTACAACCTAGCTAGACTACTGCCACATGGTTTATGTGGGGCTACCCTTGAAGGTCTCCTGAAATTGCAATTGCTGCAGAAGGCAACTGTCAAGCTATCAATCTGTGCAAAGTGTGGGGATCTCATGGGTCTGTCCAGAAGGATCTCCACTGGTCTCCTGGATGCCCCAAAGATCTGGACTGTAAATGGCTTAACAGCTAATTATTTGTGGGACTGTCGCCCCTGCCACCCACCGCCTAGGAGCTGCCTTTCTTCAGGTGCACCTCTAGGTGCTCTTAGTCCATGAGAGAAGGCCAACTTTTATGGGGCTCCCATAGGGCCTACTTCCCAGGGTAAACATGGAGAAGGCCCTGTATTTTTAATAATAAACGGATGTATCCTTTGCAGGCTTTTGATTTTTCATTAATTGTGTGTTTCAATTGTATTATTTTAGCTTTGTTTTTGCACTGTTGCAAACAGCCCTGAGTCTTGGAGCAGAGAGATAAGGCAGGATCTAAGTTGCACAATAAGCCAAACGGGAATAAAAGCAACTTCAGTGAGAGGACGTTGGGGGAGGAAATCTGGAAGGGGTTCATATGCAAGAGACTTTCCAAGCAGGAGACATCCTTCTGGAACTCACCATTTAGGGAGAGGACCACGACCAGCAAGGCCAGGCTCAGAAAGGAGAATCGCCCCATGGTCTTCCTTCCTTCCCTGCGGAGAGAAGCCAAGAGGGGAGAAGGGGAAAGGAGAGTGAGATGGGTGGGAAGGCCCTCAGAAATGGCCACCCCACATCCAACCTGGGACCAAGATGCCCCATCCCCGACCCCCAGTTTCTTTGGATCCTGTTTCTGGATCCTTGTCCATGCAACATCCTTGGTGGGTCACAGTGGAACCTGCATTGCTGTGTAATGGGGAGGCGGCTTCCCTTAGAAAGGCTCTCTCTTTCTATATCCCCAGTAGATCCCTCCCTCCCTCCTGCAAACCCCCGTGCTGAAACCTGGATGTCATCTCCAGCCATCTGCAAGAGGTCACTTCAGATGGAGAGAAAGAGAGAGAGACAGAGAGAGAGAGATGGAGAGATGGAGAGAGAGAAAGAAAGAGAGAGAAAGACACACACACAGAGAGACAGACAGACAGAGACAGGAAAACAGACAGAAATAGATAGATAGAGATAGACAGATAGACACCGAGAGAGAGAGACACACACACAGAGAGAGAGACAGAGAGAGACAGACAGACAGATAGAGATAGATAGAGAGAGAGACAGACAGACAGACAGAAAGACAGATAGAGATAGATAGATGGATAGATATAGATATATATGAGAGAGAGAGAGAAACAAACACACAGAGAGATGATAGAGACAGAGAGAGAGAATGAGAATGCAAGAGAAAATGAGAGAGATAGAGAATATATATAGATATAGATATATATAGACAGAGACAGAGACAAAGACAGAGACAGAGAGACAGAGAGACACAGAGATGATAGATATGATAGAGAGAGAATGAGAGAGAATGCAAGATAAAATGAGAGATGATAGAGAAGAATGATATATAGATAGATGATAGATAGATAGATAGATAGATAGATAGATAGACACATAGACAGATAGATAGATAGACAGAGATAGAGATAGACACAGGAGCAATCTGCTGCAGGAGACTTACCTGTCAGGTGCCTGTCAGGAGCCTCACCTGTCAGGTGGGAGAGCTGCACTCACCTGTCCCTTTGCCTCCCCAGGTAACAAGTCTGCTCAGTGGCAGCTCCGGGCTTCCCTCCAGCAAAGGGAAGGGAGGCATTTATAGGCGAGGCAGGAGGGTGGATTTCTTTTGGGGTGGTGGTGGAAATTTTTGCCTAACCACCAGGATGTAGCTTTTTTGTAACAACTTGCAGCCACAGGCTAAGCACACATTAGTTGTATCCCTGGGGGTTTAATCAGGTGTATATTATTTACCGTATTTATTTAAAACATTTACATAGCTGCCCATCTTGTACTTTCCTCTGGGTGTCTACCAATCAATGATTAAACTAATATCAATAATAAAGCAATGTCACACACAGGTATCTATTAGGAGCCAAAACCTGGCACCAACATGAAACTTTCTTCTGTTCTGCAGTCCCTCGTTCAGACTTCTTGCCCACCTCATCCTGTCCCAGTGCTAGTGGGAACATCTTACCTGAATTTGGGAAGGCCAGGGGAGCAGACACCTGCAGAAATCCAAGCGGGAAGGAAATTTCCACAGGGCTGCCACCAAAAACCCCAGACTTTCTACATCCCATAATATGTAATATTTAAGGGAAGAGACTAGGAATTTGCCATAGCAGAATGATAGGATGGGTAGAGATCTATAGGAAGACGTATACTAGAACCCTGGGCCTTCTCTAACAAAATGAAATTCAACGTAGAGAAAAGTAAAGCCCTACACTTAGGCAAGGAAAACCAACAGGACACATATAGACTGGGTGAATCCAGGCTCAATAGCAAGAACTGGGAGTGGGATCTTGGAGTCTTAGTGGACAACCAGCTAAATAGGAGCCAGCCGTGTGTAACAGCAGCCAAAAAAGATAATGCAATCCTAAATTGCATTAACAGAGGGATACAATCAAGATCAAGGGAGGGACTAATACCACTCTATAAAGCCTCAGTAAGACCACACCTAGAGTCCTACATCCAGTCTTGGTCACCACATTATAAAAAAGATGTTGAGACTCTAGAAAAAGTACAGAGAAGAGCAACCAGGATGATGAGGGGACTGGAGGCTAAAACATTTCAAGAACAGTTGCAGGAACTGGGCCTGGCTAGTCTAGGGAAGAGAAGGACCAGGGGAGACAGGAGAGCAGCCTTCCAATATTTGAGGGGCTGCCACAGAGAGGAGGAAGGGGGTCAAGCTATTCTTCAAGGCACTGAAAAGTCAGACAATGAATAATGGATGGAAGCTGAACCAGGAGAGATTCAACCTGGAAATAAGGAGAAACTTTCTGACAGTGAGAACAATCAACCCATGGAACAGGAATTGCCCTCGGAAGTTGTGGGATCACCATCACTTGAGACTTTCAAGAAGAGACTGGACTCCCATCTGTCAGAAATGGTGTAGGGTCTCCTGCTTGGGCAGGGGGTTGCACTAGATGACCTCCAAGGTCCCTTCCAACTCTATTAATCTGTTAATCCAGATAGCCTTGCTCAATGCTACAGAAGGCTTTAAAGGTAACAACCAGCACCTTGAGTTGCACCTGGAAGGAAACCAGGAGGCAGTACAACTCATGCCACTGTGGAGTTACCTGGCCCAACCTAGGACCATCCATCACTGTGCATGCTGCTGCATTCTGGACCAGTTGTACCTGCTGGGTGGTCTTCAAGGGCAGCCCCATGGATAGCACATTGCAGTCATCCAAGCAGGAGGTGACCAAGGCCTGAGTGACCGTGAGCAGAGCCTTCCATTCCAGGGATGGCAGCAATTGGTGCACCAGCCAAATGGGTGCAGAATTCCCTGTTATCCATGGTTGCCTCCCAGTCCCAACTCCAGAAGTTGGTCCCAGAAGGATGCTATGGTTGAATGTAGGAGAAGCCACTGAGAAGTCCTGGAGGCCGAGAACAGTTGTTGCACCTCCCATCCCAAGCTCTCCAAAGGCCACTGGCAAATTTGACCAATGCCATTGCGGTGCTGTGTCCAGGCCTGAACTCAAAGACCGAAAAGGTTCCTCAAGTTACAACCCACAGTTGTTATGTGGACCTTCACCTGAGGAATAGAACATAGAATAACAGAGTTGGAAGGGACCTTGGAGGTCTTTTAGCCCAACCCCACCCCATCCCATCCAACATCACTCAAAACTAGGCATTCACGCCCCTAACTACCTCTATTCTAACCACAACTGGCCTTAAATGCAAGCTACTCAATGTAAGAAGCCTTGTAAATAAAATACCTGAATTTCTCCTCTAACAGTTCAAACACAATTAACAAGTCAAAAATCAACAGGGATGGAAACCGTAGGGAAGCAATACAATCATGAGCCAAAATACACCTTACACAGGAACAATAAAACCTCATAAAGATCAACTGGTTACAGTCTTTACTCTTTGATAAGGGGTGTTTTGCTTCTGGGGCAATAAAAAATGTAATTATCAAACATTTTACAAGCCACAAAGTGTTGCCTCCACACACAATCAAAATCCTTGTGTCCCATGGAAAGTTGACTAATGTAAAATGATGGCAAACTTAAATCTAAGAGGAAAAGACTATAGATTCTGTGCACAAGAAATACGTACCAACCAACACACTGTATAATTGAAAGAAGATTTTATTTGTTGTTTTATGTTTATGTGTGTTGTTAAAAATAAAAAAAACTAAAAAAAAATCCTTGTGTCTCTGATTATTAGCATTGAATGGGGAAGAGCATTACATTGAGGCCTGAGGCCACACACACACACACACACACACCTGGTTTATTCCAAATTGAACTGAGAGCATGCTGCCATTGGTAGCTCAATTGCTCAAGAATATAAAACGACGAGGAACGTAAAATAATGAAATAGGGAAAGTCCCCTTTAAATCCTGGAGGAAGCCACAGCAAAGCGCCCTCTAGGAAATCCAGAAAGGGTCAGGTACAGTTCAGAGAGGGCGCCCCCTGCTGGTTTGCGGTTTTGTGGTTTTCCTCTTGGCTAGCTAAGAAAAAAGAAAAAAGGCGAGAAAGGAAAGGACTCGCTTCGGAAGGAAAGAGCTAAAAATATTCTCTACACCGAGTCAGCCAGGAAATAATCAAACCATGTAGAAAGAAGCCACCCAAAGCAAGAACTGTTTAAATTGTTGTGTAAACTTCCCTTTTCTTTGCCAGCTTCTTTGTGAAACTGACAAATGAGCCCCAGGGGCACGGCAAGAAACCTCCGACATGAGGAGTAATTTTGTTAGGAGTAATCTTGTACAACACATGTAATCGTGTGCCAAAAATGAAAAACATAATCCATCTAGTATGGACACGCCTGTTGTGGCCCGCCAGCAGTCAGCGGATCTGGCAGCAGATTCGGACAGTGAGGAGGTTGGGGAGGAACCTGGGCCAGTCCTGGAGTCTGGGGGAGGCTCTGACGAGGGCTCTGTGCTGGAGGCAGAGATGGGTGAACTTAACAAACAAGAGAATATTAGTTTTAGAAGGCCATGACTTACAGAGGGGATGGCATGTTTTTTTATGGGACATCGGGAAAACCACCCAGAAATACTTTCACAGACACCTAATTAGAGATGCATTATTGACCAACTGGAAGAAAATAAGGAAAAAACATTATTTAAAGATACCAATCTGGATTTCAACAATGGAAGCGATGATCCACCCAAATAATTTGGACATGACGAAGATGATTAAATACAAGGATTTATTGGATACGAAAGGAAATTTGAAATTGTGGCAAGATCTTCAGGACCAGGGAGTACAAATTGATAGATGGGCATATCTTCAAATTCAGAGTAGATACAAACAGGATAAGAAAGAATTTGGAATCAATAATAAACTTCAGCAACTAGACAAAATTCTATTAGGCCCAGATTAAAAAATATATAACAAAATTTTATAATTACTTACTAGAGGCAGAATTAGAGGAAGAAATTGTCAAAGGGAATATGATGGCTTGGAGTAGGAATATAGGACGTAGTATCACCTTAATAGAATGGGAGAAGGTCTGGAATAGAAATAATAAAATAACAAAATCAGCAGCCTACAAGGAAAATGCCTATAAAATGGTTTACAGATGGCACTTTCCCCCCTCAAGATTAGCGAAGATGCACCCCAACATGAGTCCGAATTGCTGGAAATGTAAAAAAAAGGAAGGAACATTCTTCCATATGTGGTGGTCTTGTATAGAGGCTCAAAAATATTGGCAGAAAATTAGAAAATGGTTGGAGGAAATGAAAATAGAACAGATCAAATTTAAACCAGAACTCTTTCTATTAGGAATCTTTAATAAACAATTCCCCCCAAAAGTGAAGTATACAATAGTACATATTTTGACAGTGGCCAGACTGGTTTTTGCACAATGTTGGAAACAACCTCATATTCTATCAGAGGAAATGATTATTCAAAAAATAGCAAATTGTGCAGAGATGGACAAATTAACTTTGGCATTAAAAGGAAAAGATACATCAATGTATTATGACAGCTGGAACTGCTGGTATGAATGGATAGATCAAAGATTTGTTAAACAATAAAGGGCAAAAGAAGATATGTTATAATTGTAGTAGTGAATATATATATATATATACCTCAGAAAACAAACAAACAAAATATATATATATATATATATATATATATATATATATATATATATATATATATATATATATATATATATATATATATATATATATATATATATATATATATATATATATATATATATATATATATATATATATATATATATATATATGGTGTTTGGCTTGGTTCGGGTATTTTCCCACGTCATTGTAGTTCTTTTAAAGTTGTAGCAACGTTTCAGCAGAATCTCATCTGCCATCATCAGGCTTCTGTAATGTGTCCGTCTGTGGGTCAGACTTTTACAGTGGTTTCAGATTTAAATTTGGGGCAGCCTATTGCTGTGCCAGAATGGTTTTTTCTTCATCCTGATTGGTTGGGAGTCTTGGTCTGTGTTTATTGGTCTCGGAGTTTGCTGTGTTCTGCTTGATTGGTGTCTCTAATATCTTCTGTCTGTTTTTTTGGCTCTTTTTGTATCTTGATTGGCTGGCAGCATTGTGTTACTTTATTGGAGGTCTTTAGTGCAGCTTGGCTTCGGGTAAATGGACGGCTATCATTAGTTAGGAAGCTGGGTTTCATCATCTCAGAGAAGCCATGGTTGAAAAAGACCAGAGCATGGAACAGAAGAGATGATTCCACCAGGCTGTCAATCATTTGGAATTTTTTTTGTTTGTGAGTGCAAACAAAAAAAAAATGACAGCCTGGCCAGGCAAACACTCTTCTGTTCACAAACAGATCCCCCTGATACCTCCAGCTCAAACACATGGCCAGGATGATGAAACCCAGCTTCCTAACTAATGATAGCCGTCCATTTACCCGAAGCCAAGCTGCACTAAAGGCCTCCAATAAAGTAACACAATGCTGCCAGCCAATCAAGATACAAAAAGAGCCAAAAAACAGACAGAAGATATTAGAAGCAGAACACAGCAAACTCCAAGACCAATAAACACAGACCAAGACTCTCAACCAATCAGGATGAAGAAAAAACCATTCTGGCACAGCAATAGGCTGCCCCAAATTTAAATCTGAAACAACTGTAAAGCCTGACTCACAGACGGACACAATACAGAAGCCTGATGATGGCAGATGAGATTCTGCTGAAACGTTGCTACAACTTTAAAAGCACCACTACAATGACGTGGGAAAATACCGAACAAAGCTGAATGCCATATATATAGAAAATACCGAACAAAGCTGAATGCCATACATGTAAGTACCATGAAAACTTAATAAAACATATATATATTAGATATTAGAGACACCAATCAAGCAGAACACAGCAAACTCCGAGACCAATAAACACAGACCAAGACTCCCAACCAATCAGGATGAAGAAAAAACCATTCTGGCACAGCAATAGGCTGCCCCAAATTTAAATCTGAAACCACTGTAAAAGTCTGACTCACAGACGGACACAATACAGAAGCCTGATGATGGCAGATGAGATTCTGCTGAAACGTTGCTACAACTTTAAAAGCACAACTATAATGACGTGGGAAAATACCCGAACAAAGCTGAAGGCCATATATATATATATTTGTTTTCTTAAGTTTTCGCGGGTACTTACATGTATGGTATTCAGCTTTGTTCGGGTATTTTCCCACATCATTGTAGTTGTGCTTTTAAAGTTGTAGCAACGTTTCAGCAGAATCTCATCTGCCATCATCAGGCTTCTGATGATATATATATATATATTCGCACAAGGATCAATTGTACAGATGGTATAAAATAAGGTTGAAAATAAGGTCCCACAAACTGTCGAGGATGAAACTGTTTTTAATTGTTTTCTGATTTTTCTTTCTACTTTTCTTTCTTTGTTTCCTTTTTCTTTATCACATTTATGTACATGTTATTTTGTCTATTTTAACTGTAAAATTAATAAAGTTTATTTTAAAAAAAGACAAGGGGGTCAAACTATTTTCCAAAGCACCAAAAGGCAAGACGAGAAACAATGTTTGGAAAGTAACCAAAGAGAAAAACAATCTAGAACTAAGGAGAAATTTCCTAATGGTGAAAGCAATCAACCAATGGAACAGGTCCCCTCCAGAAGTTGTGGGGGCTCCATCGCTGGAGGCTTTCCTGAAGAGACTGGCCTTCCATTGGTCTGGAATGATCCAGGGGCCGGACTAGAAGACCTCCAACTCTATTATTCTATGTTCTGTATTTTTTTGTCCTGTGGTATGCATTGATTTTAGATGTACAAATCTCTTCTTTGGTGTGAAATTTTAGAAGGTTCAGACATCAAGAATTATTATTGGAATTATTTTCCCCCTTTTTTAAAAAAAACCCCCTTCCGAAAAAAAATAATAATAAAAAACCCAACCCCAAAAAAACAACCAAAAAAAAAAAAAAAAAAAAAAACCCCCCCCCCCTCTCCTTTAAACAAAAACAGCCACAACCCCCCCCCCCATTGGTTGAATCCCACAGATGTCCTTGCTGGAGTCTGCAAGTTGTAACTTGGATAACTAATCTAGCCAAGTCAGGGCATGGTAACCAGACCTTGTCTGTCGAGTTCTGCTTAGCCACAAGAGGACAGCAGAGAACTTGAGTTCCTGACTTTGATCCAGGGTGGGATTCTACCGGTTTAGACTGGTTCTATAGAACCGGTTGTTATGATTCTGCGCAGTTCGGAGAACCAGCAAATCATACCCTTGCTGGCCCCACCTCTCCCTGCCCACCCCTCCCCTCCCTGCCCACCCTCCCCTCCTCCCAGTCAGTCCTTATCCTGCATGCCCGACATCGCTGACTGCGTTCTCCCCCGTCCAGTCACTCCTTAAGGTATTTCTTTTTTTCCCTCTGATGACCAGCTGTTCGATGACCAGCTGTGCCAGGATCCCCCTCCCTGTCTTACTGCTTTGCTCAGGAGGCTTCCTTTGCCCAGGTGGCAAAGGGGGCTTGCAGAAGCGGCACCCCCTGTGCACCATTCTTTGCCTTCCTTGACCCCAGGAAAGCTTCCTGAGAGCAAAAATGCCCCCCCCAGGAGGCTCCCCTGAGGCCCAGGAAGCAAAAAAATGGGGGGCGGGGGTTGTTATGCAAAAAAAAAAAAAGATAAGAAAAAGGAAGCCATGCCCACTCAGTCACATGGCCTTGCCCAACTAGCCACACCTACCTGGCCATGCCCACACAACCGGTTAAAATTTTTGAATCCCACCCTTGCTTTGATCCATCAGTTAAACTCAAAGGCAAGATGGTCTTAAGGTGCCTGAAGATGACAGCTGGGGGTTCCCAGTGTCAGATCAGGAAATCTGCTGTCTACAAGACAGTCCCTCAACCTTGAAGCTCAACCCTACCCAACTGATATTGGAAGCCTATAGCAGTACAAAGTGAGAACAATTAACCATTGGAACAGCTTGCCTTCAGAAGTTGTGGGTGCTCCATCACTGGAGATTTTTAAGAAGATTCTGGACAATCACTTGTCTAAAATGGTATAAAGTCTCCTGCTAGGGTAGGGGGTTGGACTAGAAGACCTCCAACGTCCCTCCCAGCTCTATTTTGAATCTGAATATGAATTTAATCCACATGATACTTGCATTTTGGATTATTGTAAAATTATGATCTTTGCTACATTTTTATTTCATTTATTTATTATTATTTTTGCTGCCCATCTTGCCACAAGGTGACTCTTCAAGCACCCATCCAGATCTCCCTTGATGGGTCTTCAACCCAGCCAGAGGGTAGTTGGCTTGGATGCTTCCAGGCTTTGCCTACTCTTCTCCACTTGGACTAGAATATTTATGGGCACACACCACTTTTAACCCCTGCTTCATTCCAAGTCTTGAGTTGATCGTTGAGCTTGTAGAAAAAGCCATTCCTGGAGAGCCAATCATGGGGACAACAACAACCTTTGGCACCTGTGTGGGAAGAGAGGAAGCCCAATGAGAAGATGGCCAGGAGAAAGGGGGGAGGAAGAGGAGGAGGAGACTGCTGGGTCTGCAGAACATTCTTAACCTGCTGAGTTGTAAACATCTTTGATGACAATAAATCAACACTCATTTGGGTTAGATACAGGAGCTGCATTTGCAGATTGTCCAAAGCTTGCTTATGGCAAGCCTTGGTTAATTTCCTTGAAACTGCATGTCTTGTGTGCACCTGTCCACTTTGGATGGTTTCTCATTTGGCTTACCATTCAGTTGGTTTATCTTTCATAAATAATTTAGACTAGAGGGTAGAAAGGGAACTCATCAAATTTGCAGATGACACCAAGCTGGCTAGAATAGCAAACACTCCAGAAGATAGGTTCAAGATACAGACTCCCAAAGGTGCATTTTTCAGGAGGCAACTGGACTTTATTGTTTTTTCTTGGAAGACATTTCACTTCTCATCCAAGATGCTTCTTCAGCTCTGACTGGATGGTGGGGAATGGAAGGATGAGTCAGTCAGAGCTGAAGAAGCATCTTGGATGAGAAGTGAAACGTCTTCAAAAGAAAAAACCAGAAAGTCCAGTTGCCTCCTGAAAAAAGCACCTTTGGGATAACCATGACCTGGAGGATGGAGAATCTCCATAGACTTCAAGATACAGAAGGATCTCGTCAGATTTGAACATTATCAGGGTCCTATCTAACAAAATGAAATTCGGTGGTGAGGAAAGTAAGTCTCTACATTTAAGACAGAAAAACCAAATGTACAGATATAGAATAGCTGGTATCCAGCTCAAAGGTGGTAACTACAAGAGGCTCTCGGACTCCTAGTGGACAGTCACTTAAGTATGAGCCTGCACAATAAGCAAAACAGAAATAAAAAGCAACTTCAGCGAGATGGTGCTAGGGGTCAAGTCAAAAGGGGCTTCAGATGCAAGAGACATGACTGTCAGGATTCTGGCAGGTACCCCAATTAAATCGTGAGTCTCGAGCCACACTCCCAAAACTTCAAAGGAATTACTGGAAGTCAACATGTCGGCATGACCTGGGCGTAGCCAACTGAGACACGTAATTCACTGTCACCCTTGACCCTGCTTTCCCCCCCACCCTCTGGGTGTATCATAATTCATATTCTCCAGTGAAACACGTCCATAGCCAAGAATCATAAATCATGCTCTCCAGTTAGATTTTTGCATGGCAGAAGCTTCAATCATCTAATCAGTCTCTGAAGAAAATATGAATGGAAGGTACTTTCGATTCCACACTGCTGCCTGCTCTTTGACACTCCCCCCCTTCTTTCTGTTGGCAACTATAAAACGTATATAGAAAATGTTTTATGAGTTGACACATGGCCTCTTCAGACATGAGAGACTCTGCTCAAACTTATCACTTAGGAAGGGGGCCTCCTGGAAGAGGTCCCCAAACCACAAAACCCACAAACGTGAACATCAGGGTGTGATGTGTTGCCCCCTTTTCCCGTTAACAGCTTAAACCCCCACAGCAGTTAGAAACACAGACACACGTGTACGTATAGGCCATCCAGAAGTGTTCACAATCTAGCTGTCATTTCAGGCAGTTGACATGTCCTACATGCTTTGTTTCGTAATATTTGAGCAATATTTGCGAGCCTGTGGTTTTGCTCCCTCCCGCATGCATTTGTGCCTAAGCGCGGTGGGAGTTACACATAATTCTCCTGCTCAGCCAAACTATCTCATCCATACATTCTCATGCAAAGCTATTTAGTTTGTATAAAATAGCTTTGCAGGGGACGATCAAGACGATTAAGGGCCTGGAGACAAAAAACATATGAAGAATGGTTGCTGGATTTGGGTTTGGGTAGTCTAGAGTAAAGAAGGACTAGGGGTGATGTGATAGGTTCCAGTACGTGAAGGGCTGCCCCAAAGAAGAGGGAGGGACAAATTATTCTCCAAAACATCTGAGGGCAGGACAAGAAGCAACGGATGGAAACTTATCAAGAAGGGAAGCGACCTAGAATTAAGGAGAAACTTCCTGACTATGAGGACAATTTACCAGTGGAACAGCTGGCCACCAGAAGTTGTGGGCACTCCAACACTGGAGGCTTTCAAGAAGAAACTGGACAGCCATTTGTCTGAAATGGTGTACGGTCTCCTGCTTGAACTCTGTTTATACAACAGTCATAAGTGTGGAAAAACAGTCATAAATCACTTTTCCCAATGCTGTTGTAACTTTGAACGGTCACTAAATCAACTGTGGTAAGGACACTCTCCCTCCCCCTTCCCTCCCTTCCTCCCTCCCTCCCTCTCTCTTAATACATGCTTGAAACTTGCTCTTTGATATGGCCTATAAGCTAATCAATAAAGCTAATTTTATCTAAACCTCCTCTTTCTCTCTCTCACACACACAGACAGACAGACAGAATTTGCTATAGATTTTAAAAATCTTCATTTCAATTTTTGAACACTAAAATACAAATGCTTCAGAGTTCTTTCCATGTGTAGTGAAACTGCACCAAGAAAGAGTTTTATCAGAGCACTGAACAATTGTGTTTCTTTGACTAATCTTAATTGTGGTAGAACTATGGGCTCAAGGGGAAGTGGACATGCGCCAGCTGAGGGTCCATTTGAGGGAGGAAGCATCTATGGTCAAACTCTTTGGTTTTTATCAGCAGAATTTTCTACAGATCCTGCAAGGACATCCCTTACCTCACGTTTGTTAAAGGAACTGATGGCCAAGTGGACACTGTCAGTCATAGAGGGCAATGACCCAGTTGTGGACTTCAGAACTTCAAGGGGAGATTCTGAGCATTTTTCAGAGACTCGATGCAAGCAATGACAGCAGTTACAAGATTTGGCAGCTTAAGCAGGGCAGCAAAAGAGTAAGGCTCTACCTAGTTGATTTTAAATGATTGGCGGCAGAGGTTGATTGGATTGACTCAGCTTTGATTGACCGGTTCAAACCAAGATTGCACAGTCACATTCTGAGTGAGCTGGAGAGGCCAACAAAACCTAGAAGAGTAACGGTATTGCAACTTTGCTTGCTCATTGATGCCCATCTGAAACATTTGCAGCAGGAACAGGTTCAATTGTGCAAGCCCAGTCGGAGATCACGGGACTTGCTCCCTTCACAGCTACCACAACTGACCTGGGGAAGGGGAGCTGATGCAACTGGGAGCAGCCAGAGGAGCAGCAGCTGCTGAGGAAAAGTAAAGATGATGGGATTCAGCACTTTGGTTTATCTGCAGCAAGCCGGGGCATATCATCTGAGTTTGCCCAGCCAGCTTCCCATGGAAGGAGAGCAGGATGACCATAAAAGGAGCATTTCCCCCCCTTACTATCCACAGGCTCAGGGAAATGACAACGGGCCCTTTCTCAAGTGCTCACAATGGGGAGGGGAGAATTCAGCTTGTAAGGAGGGCTGAAGTTCATATGGGTATGCCCTTAATTGCTTCAGTCAGCCTGGGACAGAAGGGAAAGATTCTGACCTGCAGAGTCGACGCTTACAAGGACCTCAAAACAAGGTTGCAATAAGGGATCATTACCCACCGCCTCTAAGATCAGATTTGATGGACCAATTACAGGTGGCTCACATATTTAGCAAGCTGGATCTCAGGAACGCTTATGACTTCATTAGAGTCAAAGAAAGACATGAGTGTTTAATATCAGGGATGGTGAGTTTATATATCCAATTATCCTTTTTGGATTGGCTAATTGTAATTAGGCAGCAGTATTTTCTTGATTTATGAATGACTGTTTTTCAGATATCATTGACAAATTTCTGATGATTTACCTAGATGACATCTTGATTTACTCTGAGGATGCAAAGGCTCAGGAGCTGCAAGAGGTGTTGCAAAGGAGACAGGACAATAAGCTGTTTGCCAACCTGGAGAAGTGTGACTTCAACACCTTTGACAATTGGACTATTTGGGCTACTTCCACAACTCCAAGTCCTTATTGCGGTGCTGGTGTTCCCAGACATGTGAGCTAAGGATGGTGAGAGTGAACCCATTCCTACAAGGGAAACAAGCCAAACAAACCAGGTTCCTTTTTGGGACAGCAGTGAGAGAAGGAAGGAGATGATCACTTTAGTGACAACAGGGAGGCAAGAATTCAAAGCTATGGGAGGAGGCAGTGCTAAGGGTAAGGTTTAGGGTTAGGAAAACCACATGGATACTCAATGTAAAATGTTTTAGCGGCAGGGAAGTGGGTTCCCAACCCTCCAATTAAAATGAGATGGACACGCAAGAGAGCAACATAGCATCATGGGTGGTCCTTCAGAAAAAGCACCCCTCCCCCTTAAGGCCAAGCCTTGCCATGCAGAAGATTGTGGGGTCCTGAGCTTTGGCCCTCAACAGTCTCCTGGATCTGCAGAATAAAGGAGACCAGTCATGCTAGACAGAGTTTATTTGATTTTCTGGTCCATCAGGATGAGCAAAATCAGATCCAAGCTACATAAAGCATCCATGAAGCGAAGGGGTACAGAGCAGAGATTTCCGCAGGCGGGGGTGGGCTTCCTTGTTTCTCCAGGTTTCATCACTGTGGAGCAGGAAAAGGAGCTATGGGCACTGGCAGAGAAACAGACTCAAATTCTCACAGTTTGAATCTTTCCATTTGAGATACTCTGGTCAGGAAAAAGAAAGTTTTGGTTCCCCCTTTGAAGTGACTCCCTCAGTCCCCAAATATTATTTCGACCTCACCTGTCAAATTATGAGCTTAGGACTCAGGAACCCAGCTAACGTAGCTAGCCATCAAGTTTATTTTGTCTGGGATTTTTAGGCTGTTCTTGTGTTGGGTTTGGAAGTGTAGGGGGCATGGGTCAACTTTTCTCTTCTCTAGACTTTTAGTGGCTGAGATTTGTCTGACTATGATGGGGGAGAGAGGGGTCCCCAGCACCCAGGCAGCAGCCATGAGAGGTTCAGAACTGGGCCGTGGAAGTGGCAGGCAAGCACAAGCACTCATCCACACTTGCACAAACAGCAGTCGAACCTGTTCTGCACACACTCCATTTGCTCGCCACTTGCACAGAACCATCTCCTCCCTCCCCACTTCCTGCCAGTCCACAAAGCCAGAAAGATTGGGGGACTCTGGGGCAGAAGATTGATGGACATTTAAGTAGGAAAGAGGATTAGGGGGTCAGCTACAGGTACGGGATCCTTTTTATCAAATCATTTAATGCACTAATTGCTTACTTGAGGCCCTGCTCACAGGGACTCATGCCTTGGTCGCCATCTATTTGGACTACTGCAATGTGCTATAGATGGGTCTGCCCTTGAGGTCCACCTGGAAATGTCCACTGGACCAGGATGAAGCAGCGTGCATGGCAACAGGGGCCTCTAGGTTTGCCCACGTAAGATCTCTGTTGTGCAAGCTGCAGCGGCTTCACGTTTCTTTCTGAGAGCAATTCAAAGTGCTGGCCCTTAGCCATAAAATCCTGAGTGGCAGAGGACTGGATTATATTGGAGGGCAGGGTTTTCCCTAAGTGAATCTACCTACGAGGTCAGGTAAGGTGGGTGTTCTCTTAGTACCTTCCTTTCAACATTACCACCTTATGGGAGCTAGGAAGTGGGCCTTCCCTGCGGCATCTCCCTTACCTTTCCCACTGAAGTTCAGCAAAACTCCACCCTTTCAGCCTTTGAGGATGTAGCTTTCCACCACCCCCGCCCAAAGCGATGGGAGAATATTGGCTGATTTCAAATCAGAAATCTGATTCGGTGCCAGTTTTTTGTTGGGTTAGAGTTATATTTTTACAACAGTTTCTAAACCATTTTAACTTTTGATTGGGAGTAGATTATAAGATAGCCCTTGACTTATGACCAAAATTGGGCCCAACATATCTGTTGCTACGTGAAACACTTGTTAAGTGAATTATGCCCCATCTTATGACCATTCTTGCCACAGTTGTTAAGTGAAACATTGCAGTTGTTAACTGGGCTGGTGAAGTGACTCTGGCTTCCCCAATTGTTTGTTAGAAGGTCGCAAAAGGGAATCATATGACCCCAAAAACACTACAACTGTCATATATATGAGTCAGTTGCCAAGCATTTGAAGTTTGATCATGTGACCACGGGGATGTGGCAAAGATTGTAAGTGTGAAAAATGGACATAAGTCACTGTGATGTTGTAACTTTTGAACAGTCATTAAGTGAACAGTTGTAAGTCGGGAACTACCAGTATAACAGTTTTAAATAAACAAATGAGGAGTGGTCCTCAGTTGCCAGGGCTCCAAGATGGATGCTCATTGCTGGAATTGCACCACAGTTGCCTCCCCAATATCTTGGCTTACTTGATGCATACTTGAGGTGAACACAGAACTCGTCATTGGACGCATGATCGGGCTCACTTTTCACCCAGGCTACATAGTTGGTTTTGGATTTGTCTGCCCACTCCCATTTGTCCTTCTGTAATGACAGGGAAGCCATGTTAGTCAGTTGAGGAAGAGCCAATTGAGGATCTTCAGAGTCCAGATCAGAATGGAAAGTTGACAGGTTTTCAGGGTCTCTCTCTCTCTTTCTCTCCACCTGCTCCCTCAATCTTGGTTGATCTGGGGCAGCTAAGGAGAGTTACACATGGTGACTGTTCATGTAGAGAGCTAACATGGATTAAACTTGTACTCGTTTGAGCAACCTTGGTTCCTGATGTATTGTTCTGATGACTTTGTTTTTGAGACACACACACACACACACACACACACACACACACACAAACACACAAACACACACACACACACAAAACACATGTATTCACAAAGTCAGCAGGAACTGAGCTCAATTAAAGGGAAACGTCCCTTCTTTCTCTACAATCAAGCATCTGTCTGGAATTGAAAGTGCAACAGAACACAAAATGTTCTGTTGGTAGCACAAATGAGCAATTTCCGTGCAAAATAAATAAAGGGGAAGAAAAAACAACCCTCCCAGGTTGGGACTTGCAGTCCCAAAATTAATGACCCATTAGAGTTTCAGGAAGCTTTAGAGGTCATTCAATGGGCCAAAAAGAGGAAGGCAGCCTGAAGGAGGAGCTCCGTGTGAGAGATGGCCTTGATCCTGAGATGGGGGTTGGAGTAGGATCGGACCCTTGGGGGGTTTAAAGACAGAAGTCAGTTCTTGGGCAGGAAAGGTTGTTGAGGGGCAGGAGAGACAGCATTGGGATCAATGGTATTTTTTCAGAGGTTTTGCCCAAGGCAAGAGCTTTTGGCAGAGAGATCCCTTCCTCCCATTGGACGATCCTTCAAAAAGCCCCTTAGAAATAGTAAATATAGATTTGTGAACATTAGCAACAGAAAGAGACCTACTTGCTTTGGATCATGCAGTCCAATCCAGACACCTAAATCATTTTTGAGATAGTCGGAGACGTATTTAGCCAAGTCAGTTGACTCTTCATCGCCATGGATGGAGGCGAGGTGGCAGCCTGCCTTGTATTTCCTGCAGAAGGTCTGGGATGGAACCACAAGGGAGAAAGGCTCTTATTAAGCAAATGTGCTTGCGTGATCTGATTGCATGGTCCTAGACACCATCTTGACTGCGTTGACTCCCCTCAGGTGCCCTTTCTAGATTCTGCAGCTCTTGAACAATTCTAGATCCAGGAGATAAACTCTCGGATTCCCATCACTTCAGAGACAAGGAGGCCTGAAGATGCCACCAGAACTGCCAGTGAAACATCAGGAAATCTGTTGTCTAGAACATGGTCACTCCACCCGGAGGCTCAGCACTGCCCAACAGATCCCGGCCATGAAAGCCCAAACCAGTATATAGTCCAGAGAATACTTGCATTTCCCAAAATAATGATCTTTGCTACTTTTTCATGCACACAGCCTAGTGGTTCTCCAGTACAGCCCAGCCAGAGGGGACTTGAGGCGCTGTGCATGGCTCTCCCTAGACTTCTCCCCTGCCTGAACTAGGAGATTCACAGACACACAAGCACTTCTAACCTCTGCATCTTCCCAGGTCTTTAGGTCATTGAAGACCTTGTATCAAACCCCTTTCTTGGAGAGACAATCACTTGGACAACTGCCTTCAGCTCCTGTGTGAAAAGAGGGGAAGCCCAATGAGAAGGTGCCCAAGAAAGGAGGAGGAGGAGGAGGAGGAGGAGGAGGAGGAGGAGGAGGAGGAGGAGGAGGAGGAGGAGGAGGAGGAGGAGGAGGAAGAAGAAGAAGAAGAAGAAGAAGAAGAAGAAGAAGAAGAAGAAGAAGAAGAAGAAGAAGAAGATTCTGCAGAACAACATACTTACAGTCCTTCATTGCAAACATCTTTGATGGCAATGAATTGAAACAGACTTGGGTTACAAACACAGTAGCTGCATTCGATTTAGCCCTGGTTAATTTCCCTGAAAGTAATAAGCCAAATGGGAATGAAAGCAACTTCAGGGAGGCCATTGGGGCAGTGGGGGAGGTCTAATCAGGGAGGGGGTCAAAGGCAAGAGCTTTGGCCTCTCTGGCCAGGAGAGACCCAGTTGGATCTCACCAGGTAGGGAGAAGGCCGTGACCAGCAAGCCCAGGCTCAGAAAGATGAATCTTCCCATGGTCTTCCTTTCCTCCAGAGAAGAGCAAAGAGTAGAGTAGAAGCAGGGGAAGCAAGGACCTTTCTCTTCCTCAGAGATCTCCCTACAGATCCCTTCCTCTCAGCCTCCCGCAGATCCTCTGCTGGAAACTTGAGATCACGCGCAGCCCCCTTCGAAGAGGTCCCTTCAGTTGGAGAGAGAGACACACAGAGTGATCTGGTGTACGGGACTCACCTGTCAGGTCCCCACAGGTGGGAGAGTTGCACTCACCTGTCTCTTTGCCTCCACAGGTAGCAAGTTTGCTCAGTGGCAACTCCAGCCTTTTTCTCCTATAAAGGGAATGGAGGCATTTATAGGCAAGGAAGGGGGTGGATTTCTGTTGGGTGGGGGAAGGGCAGAGGGAGAGAGAAATTGCTTTGCTTCAAGATTTCTGGTCCTGGTTAACAACCTGGAGGAAGGTTGTTTGCATCTTTAGATTGGGAACATGATAAGGGCACACAATGTTCACTCCTGGAGGATCGATCGATTGATAACAGCCTTCCCCAATCTTTCCAGCTTGGTGGACCACAGAGGCGGATGCACCTGCAGGGGTGGGGTGAGGGGGGATGGTTTTGTGCACACTCACCACTTTCAGAAATGCAGCTTTGCATGCGTGCACGTACACCCTCAGCCACCACTTTTGTGGCCCCGAATGGGTTGCGGCCCCACACTGGGCTGTGGACCGAGAGTTGGGATTCCTGATTTGTAACATGTACATTCTGCCCTTCAAGAAGCCAAAGATGTTGCTGTACCTGAAATTCTCACTGTTTTTTGGGGGCCAGGGAGACTGTGTGGTACCACTGTCCACTCTGAAGCCAAGGATGACCCTTAAGTGCTGGTGCCACCTTCCAGTCCCTGCACTCACTCTGGTCATCCATCGGAGCTTGGAGGCCCCAGATTTCATCTCTTTCTGCTGAATGCTAAGTGACTCCCTCATTCATGAGCAGGGAAAGAGCCATCTCATATTGAAAGAAGGGCTGGCTTCCTTGTTCGTTCTCCTCCTCTTCTTCTTCCTTGTTTTCCTTCCAAGGGGAAGAAGATAACTTTTGGCTTGTGGCACAGTGTGTCAATCCTTTGTGGTGCTCTCTCCATCAATTGTTAACCTGACAATGACTAGCTAAACTGCTGCTTTGGGGGATTATTATTACCTATATTGTCAGAGTGCAACCTGTGTACAATGAGGTTGACTGAGCCTCCCTTCGTGCACCTGCCCCCCAACACAACTCACAGGGAGGACAGAAGTCCCTAACCCAGTCCCAATCTTATTACACTAGGTGACCTTGTTGCACAATGCTCCAGCCCCGCAAGTCTATTGTACTATGTCGACATGAAGTGATTTGTCCGTTCAGGAGTCTCAGAGCCCACAGGGTGGAAACTGTTCTTCAGCCTGTTGGTGCAGCTGGCTCTGCTTCTCTATCTCCTTCCCGATGGAAGGAGAGTGAAGAAGGGCTGACTAGGGTGTGAGTCATCCCTGAGGATTTTCCTCGCTCTTCTAAGGCAGTGAGCCCTAGAGAGGTCATCTAGTGGAATCAGGGAACAGCCCATGATGTTTTGTGCTGTCCTCCCAGAATTTGGGGGATCCCTGTTAAGATCCCTGAGATCCTGTAGACGTGTCACCATGGTTGGACCTGATGATTCTTGACTCTTGACGAATGTCTCTTTTCTTTGATGTACACCAATTCCTTGTGTGTCCAATCACACTTGGCCAATAAAGAATATTCTATTCTATTCTATTCTATTCTATTCTATTCTATTCTATTCTATTCTATTCTATTCTATTCTATTCTATTCTATTCTATTCTATTCTATTCTATTCTATTCTATTCTACTTTACTCTACTTTACTCTACTCTATTCTATTCTTATTGTACCCTATGACTATTAGTAAGTGTTGTACCTGATGATTCTTGACTCTTGACGAATGTCTCTTTTGTTTTATGTACACCAAGAGCATTTGCACCAAGACAAATTCCTTGTGTGTCCAATCACACTTGGCCAATTAAGAATTCTAATTCTATGGTTGTCTCTATCCACTCCATGGAGTTTATTTGAGGCCCAGGATGGCCACATTAGGAAAACTGTCTAAGCAAACATGGTCTTCTGGCAACTAAATCCAGAAATCATGGATACAGCTACTTAAATTTAATTGAAATATGAGAAAACCTGCCCTGGGGGGTAAGACCTGTCCAACAGTAGAAGACTTTCCATCTGAAGGTGATGGTCTCTCCATCTTGGAGGCTTCCCAGAAGAGGCTTCCCAGATGGTGAAACTGATTTGCACTCTGCAGAGGATGGACTGCATAAGGTGATCAGCCTGTGATCCTGTGATCCAGGGAGAGGGATCGGGGGCAGCCAGCCCAAAGTCCCTCTGAAGGGAAGTGGTACACTATGCTGGGTTTTAATGCTCCTCTCCCTACATCTTTTCAACATTTCCGAACCAAGTTGATCCCAGTGGAGATAACCACATATGGGGCAAAGTAGCACCTGGCTGAGAGGTCTCCCTGGGCCAAAGACTTGACAGTCACAACATATGTGCCCATGTGAGAAATGTGACACCCGAGCAAGAAATACCTATTGCCTTTCAAAGTGGGTCCTTCTTGAGAGGAAGTGAGTATGCTCCCTCAGAACTTAACAAGATAAGCATTTGAAATGTTAGTCAAAGACGTGATTCTGTGGTTGAGTGGTTATAGCTGCCACATAGGTTGTTCTAACCTTGCTGGAGACAACGTGATGAAGACACAAATCAAATGAGCAAAAGAAGAAAGGCAGAAGAAGAGCGGAGATCTTGTGTGGTGGGTTGTGGTGGGATGTAGTCCAGAGTCAAAGGAGGGAGGGGCTCTTTCCCAGATGGCAAAGAGAAAGCAGGGCTTGGAATGTCTGGTGGGCACAAACAGCAAGTTGGACCCGCCCTTGCAACTCACAGAATATACGTATGATTAGAAAAATAGTTGCTTTAATCTGGCAAGATTCTGTCTGTAGGCAAACAGCAATAAGGGCCTATTCAGCCTTATCCGTCATTCTCAGTTCTTTAGGATGGCACGGGTTCAGGTCAAAGGAAGGAAACGGGTCAAGAAACAATCACTGGGTGGAACTTCAATGGGTCCCATCTCCTGTAGCCAGACAGTAAGTCTAGTTGCATATTCCCTGAAGTAGCTGAAGCTGAACTAACCCCACACATCTCACACTATACAAAGCCTCTTATGGCTGGAGAGGATGACCTGCTTCCCACCATACTTGGACGCTTTAGGAAAAAGCTGGTTCCCCACCACCTACCGGATTCAAATGACCCACCCATCCTAGACTAGGTTTCTATGTTGGGTGAAGGTGGTTACGCAACCTATCTGGCCAATATTTGACTGATTGCAGTCGTGGGAGTCCTGAGGGGGCATTTTCCTTGTTTAAACATTTATACGATGCTTCCCCAAGTGATGTTCAACCAACTCAGTGTCTAATCCAGTGGTGGGATTCATTTTTTTTTTACTACTGGTTCTGTGGGCGTGGATAGGTGGGCCTGGGCAGGTGGTCATGTGACTGGGTGGGCGTGGATATGTGGTCAGGGGACTGGAGGGGGGCAAAAGTCTTTTTTCCCCTTTCACAGTACCCCCATGCCCCGTTTTTGGCCTAGTGCAGGGGTCTCCAACCTTGGGCCCTTGAAGCCTGGTGGACTTCAAGGGCCCAAGGTTGGAGACCTCTGGCCTAGTGGACCTCAGGGAAGCCTCCTGAGTGCTGAAAGAAGAAGCATTTCGAAGCCTTCTGAGGTGAGTACAACAGCGAGGGACATAGATTAGCTAGAAAGCAAGAACAATTTCCTGCTTTCTAGCTAATCTAAACTGCGCAGCACAGCTGATCATCATCTAGCTGATTGTTGGAAATTCTACTTCAGCTGAACCAGTAGCATTTTTTAATACCGAACAGGCAGCATTTCACCTCTGGTCTAATCCATCCACGTCATAAACACCTACTGCAAAGATCGTCACCTCTTCCTCATTTGTTTATTCGTTACCATCTGGTCTGAGGGCCATGTCATCTGCTACCGCAACAGACATTTTGCACTGAGGTTTCTTTGATCAAATACCGGAGATGTTTCTCACTGCCTTCTCCCAAAGATGTAGATCCTTGCCTAGCTGTTGTCACTCAAGTATTCCTCTTCCTCTTGCATCTTCTTTTGCTGATACCCAACAAATGCTTCTGATTGCTTTAGCTGGGCAGCTGGGATGACCTGGGGGGACCCTGGGAAGGAATGTACTCCCAGCCTTCTTTGCTCTTCATTGCCAGGAAACCTGGCACCCCCCACCTCCCAAATGAGTCCACATAGCAGAACCTGGCAGGGAGGAAGTCAGAGTCAAGATGTTGTGGTTTGCCGGCAGCAGGTGCAGACGGCTGATGTCTCAGAGAGCGAGGACTCAGATGAGGGGCCTGTGTGTGATGCAGGGATGGTGCCAGGACCATCAGGGAGTGGAGTGCTGCCTTTGGAGGTTATGGAGGCTGGCAGCAGTGAGGAAGAGGCCCCTCGAGGAGCCTGTGCCCAATGTGCATGCATGCAGGGCTGCTTGAAGGAAAGAGCAGCTGCAGCAGCACGGGCAACTCGGGAGTAAGGCTGCAAGGTGATGGTCTCTCCCTTAAGGGATAAAAGCCAGCTGAGAGACCGGTGTTCTTTGCAGGAAGCAAAGAAGTTTTTGCACTGGAGCCTGGTGGACATTAGGAATATCTGAGTTGGTGTTTGAAGACTCTTTGATTTATGGTTTAGGAACTTTATCTGTTGTTCTTGGCAGCTTTGCAAAAACTTGGCAAGGCTCTGTCTTGTCAGAGCTAATTAGTTGGAAGCAGCCTTTTATCTGTGAAGAAACAGGATTCGTAAATGAAACAGTAAAGGGTTGTGCTGTTACCTTTGTCTCATGTTTGCTCTCTTGGAACCAGGTTTGGGTCAGAACACAAGACAAATTCAGTGGATAATCTTGTCTGTGTCACTTAGGGTGGAAGTTCATCTGGCAGTTAGTGAAAATCCCGTCTAATGGCTGGTGAATTCCAGGGTGATTAGGAGTGGAATCCTCAATGGCCATCTCAGAATTTACCCATAAAAAAAAGAGCTCTGCATTATGGGACCAGGGAGAATTAGAGAGAAGAAATGCATTGGGATGTGTGATCTTCATATGTTGAACCCAGCAGTGGGATCCCACCTGTTCCACTACCGCTTCGGTCGTGCATGCACATGTGCACCTAATGCACGTGTGCAGCTTTCCACACACCAGCTGAGGCTTACAGGGCCAATCAGCTGAGAGGATAAAGAAGAGAATAGTCAAGACCTTGTTGAGGATCCAAACTCTGTCAAGGACCTTGGAGGACTCATCTCAAATGATCTAAGTGCTAGAGCCCACTGTAACTATATAGCCAAAAAGGCATTAAGAGTTGTTAACCTAAACTTACGTAGCTTTTTCTCTGGTAATATCACACTACTTACTAGGCATACAAAACATTTGCTAGACCAATACTCGAATACAGCTCATCAGTCTGGAACCCACATTACGTACCTGATATTAACACAGTTGGGAAAGTCCAGAAATATTTCACAAGAAGAGTTCTCCACTCATTGTAGAATACCTTATGCCACCAGACTTGAAATTCTAGACCTAGAAAACCTAGAACTACACTGCCTTCGGTCCGATCTAAGTATAGTATATAAAATCATACATTGCAATGTCCTACCTGTCAATGAATACTTCAGGTTCAACCATAACAACACAAGAGCACACAATAGATACAAACTCAAGGTTAACCGCACCAAACTTGATTGCAGGAAATACGACTTCAGCAACAGAATGGTCAATGTCTGGAATCCTCTACCTGACTCTGTAGTTTCTTCCCCAAACCCCAAAAACTTTAACCTTAGACTGTCTACTATTGACCTCACCCCTTTCCTAAGAGGTCTTTCCTAAGTTGGTGCATAAGTGCACCAACGTGCCTACTGTCCCTGTCCTATTGTTTCTTTTTATTTTTCTTATATGTACCCATTTCATGTATTCATAACTATGTTTATACTTATACCTATTATCTTATAATCGCTTGAATAAATAAATAAATAAAATAAGAAAAGCACAGGTGTGGGTGTGAGGGCTGATCCTGTGCTTTTCTCTTCTTTCTTCTCTCAGCTGATCATAGGAGGCTTTTTTTACTACCAGTTTGTCTGAACCGGTCTGAACTGGTAGCATACCACCACTGGTTGAACCTATGCATAGAGGGCTTCAGAGTGGATGGTGGTATCAGGCAATCTCTCTGGCCTGAAGAAACTGTGAGAATTTCATGTCTAGCCAAATCTTTCTCTGGCTTCTTAGAGAGGCCAAAACATTATTCTTTTTTGTATGGAGTCAGAAAGTTCAGAATGTATGTTATCAATCAATCAATCAATCAATCAATCAATCAATCAATCAATCAATCAATCAATGTGATTAATTTCCAGGGAGTCAAATTGTGTGTCCTTATTGTGTTCCAAATCCAGTGACCCAAACAAGCTTCTTTCAGGTTGTCAATCACGACCAGAATTTATTTGACCTTTTGGCGCATCAGGATGAGCAAAATCAGATCCAAGCGACCGAATGCATCCATGAAGCGAAGGGGTACAGAGCAGCGATTTCGGCAGGCGGAGGGGCCTTCCTTGTTTCTCCAGGTTCCATCACTGTGGAGCAGGAAAAGGAGCTAATGGCACTGGCAGAGAAAGGGATTCAAGTCCTTGCAGCTCGAATCACTCCATTGGAAGTACTCTGGGTAGGAAAGAGAAAGTTTTGGTTCCCCCTTTGAAGTGACTCACCCAGAGTCCTCAAAGATCATGGCTTCCCCGTCATTCTCACAAGATCATGAGGACACCACAGGTGGAGAACCTCACCTATCAAATTGTGAGCTTGGGACTCGGGAACCCAGCTAACATAGCTAGCCATCAAGTTTGTTTTGTCTGGGGTTTTTAGGCTGTTCTTATGTTGGGTTTGGAAGTGTAGGGGGCATGGGTCAACTTTTCTCTTCTCTAGACTTTTAGTGGCTGAGATTTGTCTGACTATGATGGGGGAGACAGGGGCCCCCAGCACCCAGGCAGCAGCCCACTACTAGGCCATGAGAGGTTCAGAAATGGGCCATGGAAGTGGCAGGCAAGCACAGGCATTCATCCACACTTGCACAAACAGCAGTCAAACCTGTCTGCACACACTCCATTTGCTCACCACTCACACGGAACCATCTCCTCTCCCTGGCCCTCCTGCTAGTCCACAAAGCCAGAAAGATTGGGGGGACTCTGGGGCAGAAGATTGATGGATATTTAAGCAAGAAAAAAAAAACATAAACTGGGTTTCTTGTGAGAGTGACAGGCTTTCAGAAGCAGGTAAAGGTGGAGATGGTGTGTTTTATGATGAGCGGATAGTCCTGTAATTATTTTAATAAATGTCTGCAACAGTGGTGGGATTCAATATTTTTACGACCAGTTCTGTGGGTGTGGCTTGGTGAGTGTGGCAGGGGAAGGATACTGCAAAATCCCCCCTTTCCTCCCCACCCCGCTAACCTGCTTTCCAGCTCCGTTCTCCTGTGCAGGTCAACCAAAGGAGACCCAGTCGATCAGCTGGGACTCAATGGGAGGCAGAGGATAGATGGGGTTGGCGGGGCCTGTTAGAGGTGGGATTTGCCGGTTCTCTGAACTACTCAAAATTTCTGCTACCGGTTCTGCAGAACTGGTCAGAACCGGCTGAATACCCACCTCTGGTCTGCAATTCATGAAGGAATGATGGCTTTCATTTTTAATGGTGTGTCCCATGGACACTTTGTGTTCCTTTGACTGTACAGAATGTACACTGGGACAGCTCAGTGATCCAAGGGATAAACCATGGTTCTCCAAGCAGCTCAGAGGGATGAAACGACATAAGAGAGGGCTAGAACAGAACTGAAGGAAGACAAAGAGTGAGGCAAGCTGGATACAAGTGAGAGCCCATTTGTGGTTCTAATGTTGTGCTGACAAGAACAGCAGCACTAATTATTTATCTACCCTTACTGCATCTTCAGGTAGCACACCAGCAGTCCTCTTTCAGGTAACCAGGTTCTTCCCTGGTAAGCAGGAACCAGGGGAACCCTTGCAAAGTCACTATGAGGAGCATGCTTGACTTCTGTGAGGTAAAATCACATGACTTCAACGGTTGTATGCTACCGGTTTGGACTGGTTCAGCCGAACCGGTAGTAAAAAAAAAGCCTCCAATCAGCCGAGAGGATAAAAGACTGAAAAGCGCATGGGGGTGGATGGGAGGATTGCTCCTAGCTTTTCATTTCTTCATCCCCTCAAGCTGATTGGCTTGTTAGGCATGTGCGCATTAGGGACGCATGCGCACAATCACCCATTGAACCGGTAGTGACTAAGGTAGGATCCCACTACTGCATTACTTCCCTCGGAGTTGAACTCTGGCTGGCAGACCCTTTGGAGGTGAGGGAGACCTGTTTGAGTCACCTGGAAGGAGTTCAGGCTACCTGTGTTTCAGGACGTAGGCAGGATCCTTGTGGCTGTGAGCTCGGGAACCTCTGGGCTGGACTCTTGTCCCTCTTGGTCTCCTGGGAGGTGGCATCCGGTTGGGTCCAAGTTGTGATTAATGACTTTTTGTGAGAGTTGGTGGCACTGCCTTTGTGAGAGGGGTAGTTCCTCTTTTCTTAACTTTCATAACCGCTGTCTACAGTCCCGTTCTGGGCCTGCTTCAAGGATTGTGAACGGGAAGCAATTGTGTTCTCTCCTACCTCATGGTTGGTTCTAGACAGTTATGTAGGAGAGGGAGGTCAACGCTTCAGCCTCTGTTGTGTGGGATGGGAGTAGGAATTGAGTCTCTCACCACTCCTCCAACATCTACATGAAAGGGCTAGGAGAGGTTATTTGTAGGTTTGTGGTTTGATATCACCAGTATGCTGGTGATACCCAGTTATACATGTCCACCCCTAGCTAGACAGGTGGTGCAATGGAGGTGCTGGTTGAGTGTATGGAGGATATAAGGGTCTAGATGGGGAGGAACCAATTGAACCCTACAAAGACAAAATGGCTCTGGATTTCTGCCTCTTGCCCCAGACCTGGTTGATACTTCATCTTTGACATTGAGCACAGTGAACTAATCCACAATTTGGGGGTCATGGCTTCTTCTTGAGGATTAGGGGGTCAGCTAATCCTTTTTACCAAATCATTTAATGTACTAATTGCTCACTTGAGGCCTTGCTCACAGGGACTCATGCCTTGGTCGCCGTCTATTTGGACTACTGCAATGTGCTATAGATGGGGCTGCCCTTGAGGTCCACCTGGAAATGTCCACTGGACCAGGATGAAGCAGCGTGCATGGCAATGGGGGCCTGGAGGCTTGCCCATGTAAGATCTCTGTTGTTTAGTTTAGTTTAGTTTAGTTTATTGTCATTGCACCTCGTACAACGAAATCAAACAGGTGCAGTGGCTTCACATTTCTTTCCGAGTGCAATTCAAAGTGCTGGCCCTTAGCCATAAAATCCTGAGTGGCAGAGGACTGGATTATATTGGGGGGGCAGGGTTTTCCCTAAGCGAATCTACCTACGAGGTCAGGTAAGGTGGGTGTTCTCTTAGTACCTTCCTTTCAACATTACCATCTTATGGGAGCCAGGAAGTGCACCTTCCCTGCGGCATCTCCCTTACCTTTCCCACTGAAGTTCAGCAAAACTCCCTCCTTTCAGCCTTTGAGGATGTAGCTTTCCCCACCTCCCTCCCAAGCTCTGGGAGAATATTGGCTGATTTCAAATCAGAAATCTGATTTGGTGTCAGGTTTTGGTTTGTGTTCGATGTATACTATAGTTTCTGTACCATTTTAACTTTTGATTGGGAGTAGGCTATAAGATAGGTTTGCTATATAAGTGTTTTAAATAAATAAATAAAAGTGGCGGGCATCAGTTGCCAGGAGTGCAAGATCCTCATCCTTGCTGCAATTGCACCACAGCTGCTTTCCCAACACCTTGGCTTACTTGTTTCTTTCTCGAGCTTAGCACAGAACTTCTTCTCCTTCTTTGAGTGATCAGGGTAGCCATCTGCCCAGCGAATGTAGTTGGTTTCGTGTCCGTTTATCCATACCCATTCATCATTCTGTAATGACAGGGAAACCATGTGAGCCAACTGAGGAAGAGCCAATTGAAGCTCTTCAGGGTCCAGATCAGAATGGAAAGTTGTCAGGTTTTAAGGGTCTCTCTCTCTCCATCTGCTCCCTCAATCTCAGTTGATCTGGAGCAGCTAAGGAGAATTACACATGGTGACTGTTCAGATTCTTGTAGAGGGCTAGCATGGATTAAACTTGTACTCAATTGAGCAACCTTGGTTCCTGATTTCCTGTCCTGACAAATATGTTGTTGCCCCAAAAATAACACTTGTATTCACAAAGTCACCAGGAACTGAGGTCAATGAAAGGGAAATGTCCCTTCTTTCTCTACGATCAAGTGTCTTTCTGGAATTGAAAATGCAACAGAGCACAAGACTGTTGTGGTTTGCCGGCAGCCGGTGCTGACAGCAGCGGAGTCGGACAGTGAGGACAAAAGGGAAACAGTCAGGGAGTCTGGAGAGGACATGGACGAGGGTCATGCATACAATGCAGGGGTGGGGCCAGGACCATCTGGGAGTGGGATGCTGCCTTTGGAGCCTTCAGAGTCTGGCAGCAGCAAAGCAGAGGACCCAGGGGAACCTGTTCCCAGTGCCCGTGTGCACAGAGCTGCGAGAAGGCAAGAGCAGCTGAAGCAGAAGGGGCAACTCGGGAGTCAGGTTGGGAGGTGATTGCCCCTCCCATAAGGGATAAAAGTCAGACCTCAATGACGAAAGCTTTGCAGGAAGCAAAGTAGTTCGATAGATTCCAAGTCCTCTTTGAAGCTCCGGTTGGTTTTTTCTGCTACTTTGGTTGGTTTCTGTTATAAGTGGAGACTTCTGTTTTTTTGCAGCATTCCACAGCACTGAAAGGCATGTGCTTATCATGGGGAACTGTTTATAATTAGTTCTGGGTGGGAATGAAAGTAATTCCCAGCATTGCAATAAAATAGGTTTTGCTTTTAAAACAAGTTTGTGTTTAAGTACGTTTGATGAAGCCTGGGTCAGGGCACAAGACGTTCTGTTGGTAGCACAAATGAGCAATTTCCGTGCAAAATAAATAAAGGGGAAGAAAAAACAACCCTCCCAGGTTGGGACTCGCAGTCCCAAAATTAATGACCCATTAGAGTTTCAGGAAGCTTTAGAGGTCATTCAATGGGCCAAAAAGAGGAAGGCAGCCTGAAGGAGGAGCTCCGTGTGAGAGATGGCCTTGATCCTGAGATGGGGGTCGGAGTAGGATCGGACCCTTGGGGGGTTTAAAGACAGAAGTCAGTTCTTGGGCAGGAAAGGTTGTTGAGGGGCAGGAGAGACAGCATTGGGATAAATGGTATTTTTTCAGAGGTTTTGCCCAAGACAAAAGAGAGATCCCTCCCTCTCATTGGACGATCCTTCAAAAAGCCCCATAGAAATAGTAAATATAGATTTGTGAACATTAGCAACAGAAAGAGACCTACTTGTTTTGGATCATGCAGTCCAATCCAGACACATTGGCCACTTTTGAGATTCTCTGCAACATAGTCGGCCACGTCCGCTGTCTGTATTGTGGTATGGATGGAGGCGAGGTGGCAGCCCGCCTTCTGTTTCGCACAGAACGCCTAGGAGAGAGCGACAAGGGAGAAGGGCAAATGTGCTTGAGCGTGTTAGTTTGTGAAAGTGAGAAAAGAGCCAGGGAATCTGATTGCATGGTCCAAGTCTTGACTTCATTGACTCCCCTCAGATGCTCTTAATAAAATAACAGAGTTGGAAGAGACCTTGTAGGTCATCTAGTCCAACCCTGTGCCCAAGCAGGAGACTCTACACCATTACTGACAGAGGTCAGTCTAGTCTCTTCTTGAAGGCCTCCAATGATGAAGCTCCCACAACTTCTGAAGGCAACTTCTTTTTCGTAGGTTGATGGTTCTCCCCGTCAGAAAATTTCTCCTTATTTCCAGGTTGAATCTCTCCTAGATCCTGCTCAGCACTGCCCAACAGATACCAGCCATGGAAGCCCATACCAGAACAGTCCAGAGAATACTTGCATTTCCTAAAACAATGGTCTTTGCTACCTTTTCATGCGCACAGCCTACTGGTTCTCCAGTACAGCCCAGCCAGAGGGGGCTTGAGGGGCTGTGCATGGCTCTCCCTAGACTTCTCCTCCACCTGAGCTAGGAGATTCACAGACACACAAGCACTTCCAACCTCTGCATCATCCCAGGTCTTTTGTTCCTTGAAGACCTTGTAGCAACGTTGATTTCTGGAGTACCATTCTTTGAGACAAGGGTTTTTGGCTCCTGTGTGGGAAGAGAGGAACAATGAGAAGATGGCCAAGAGAGCAAGGGAGGAGGGGAGGAGGAGGTGGAAGAAGAGGAGGAGGAGGAGAAGCAGGTTCTGCAGAACAACATGCTTACAGTCCTTCATTGCAAGCATCTTTGATGGCAATGAATTGAAACTGATGGGTTACAAACAGAGTTCAACCCTGGTTAATTTCCCTGAAAGTACCTGGTTTCTGTTCATCCGTCCTTTTGGGTTGCTTTGTCATTCAGTGAACCATGCCAAGCCCAAAAAATGGATTCCAGGTTAGGCCTGTTTAACCTTTGCCCACTTGGAACTCTGGTGTGATGCTGCATCAGCCAGTCAGACTTAGCAACAAATATCCCCACTTTGGCAACAACCTAGCTAGACTACTGCAATCTGGTTTATGTGGAGCTACCCTTGAAGGTCTCCTGAAATTGCAATTGCTGCAGAAGGCATCAGCCGAGTAATCGACTAGTGCAAAGTGTGGGGATCCCCACTTTCCAGAAGGATCCCCACTGGCCTCCTGGATGCCTCCAAACAGGTGAATAGCACTAGCCCTTAGACTTATATACCGCTTCACAGTGCTTTACAACCCTCTCTAAGCAGAGAGTCAGCCTATTGCCCCCAACCATCTAGGTCCTCATTTTACTGACCTCGGAAGGACGGAAGGCTGAGTCAACCTTGAGCCTGGTGTGAGATTCGAACTGCCAAATTGCAGGCAGCCGGCAGGCAGCAGAAGGAGCCTGCAGTACTGCACTCTGACCACTGCACCACAGTGGTTATTATTTGTGGGACTGTCCCTCTGCCACAGTTCCCCAGAGGAAAGGCCCTTCTGAAGTTGCCCCATGCCAGAGGCTCACCTCTTAGATCCACAGGAAAGGGCCCAAGGTCTTGTGTGGATCCCCATGGAGAGAAATCCCTTGGATGGGGTGGGGCACTCTGCTCCTAATGATTAATGCAGGGGAATGGCCATGGTGGCGCAGTGGTCAGAGAGCAGTACTGCAGGCTCCTTCTGCTGACTGCCGGCTGCCTGCAATTTGGTAGTTCGACTCATATGAGGCTCAAGGTTGACTCAGCCTTCCATCCTTCCGAGATGGGTAAAATGAGGACCCAAATTGTTGGGGACAAAAGGCTGACTCTGTAAATCACTTAGAGAGGGCTGTAAAGCATTGTAAAGCGGTATATAAGTCTAAGTGCTATTGCTATTCTACCTTTATTTTTTTAAAAAATTTTTATTGATTTATTTAATAAATGCGTATGCCGCCCATCTCACGATTGAAACGACTTGTGAATGATAAAAGCCCCTTAAATGGACTCTAGAATGCCAAAAAGCTTTTGAATTGTTAAAAAGACATTTCGCACAGGAACCCATTCTAAAACACCCTGACCCAGCTTGGCCTTTTATTGTGCAAGCAGATGCTAGCGACGTAGCAGTGGCAGCTATTCTACTCCAGAAAAACGATAATGGAGACCTGCAACCCTGCGCGCATACGTCCAAAAAACTCACAGACACTGAAAGAAGGTGGGCTGTACGGGGAAAAGAAGCTTATGCGGTTCTGTTAATTAAGTTCAAGAGTCTGAATTTCGATCGATACAGATACAGATTAACAGAGTTGGAAGGGAACTTGTCGATCACCAACCCGCTGCCCAACCAGACCCTACAGTACGTTGTATTAATTTTGCTTTGCTTTTGCATTGTGGCCAACAGCCCTCGGTCTTGTAGCAAAGAAATAAGTTGGGGTCTATATTCCACAATAAGCCAAACAAGAATGAAAGCAACTTCAGCGACAGGATGCTGTGTGTGTGTGTGTGTGTGTGTGTGTGTCTGATCAGGAAGGGAATCAGAGGCAAGAGAATTGGCTTCTCTGGACAGGAGTGGCCCAGTTGGAACTCACCCCTTATGGAGAGGGCCATGACCAGCAAGCCCAGGCTCACAAGGATGAATCGCCCCATGGTCTTCCTTTCCTGCAGAGAAGAGCAAAGAGCAGGGTAGAAGCAGGGGGAAGCAAGGACCTTGGAAGGGAGATCCAACATCCAACCTGTGACCGAGCTGGGAGTCCCACACTTTGGTTTCCACTTTCTCACTTGCCCAGCTGGACATAATTTCTCCCTCCTTGGTCATCCAGCAGCCTTGGCGGGTCACAGTGGATCCTGCATTGCTCTGTAAAGGGCAGAAGGGGCTTCCCTGGAAATCTCTTTCTCCTGTACGTCTCTTTCTCTTCCCCAGAGATCTCTCTAGACCCTTTGCTTCCTGCCTCCCCCAGATCTCCTGCTGCAACTGGACATCATGCACAACCCCTGCAAGAATTCCCTTCTGTTGGAGAAAGAGACACAGAGTGATCTGATGTAGGGGGTCTCATCTGTCAGGTGCCCCCAAATGGGAGAGTCGCACTCACCTGTCCCTTTGCCTCCCCAGGTATCAAGTCTGCTCAGTGGCAACTCCAGGCTTCCCTCCTATAAAGGGAATGGAGGCATTTATAGGCAGGGCAGGGGGTGGATTTCTGTTGCTGGGGGAAGGGCAGAGGGAGAGAGAAATTGCTCTTTTTCAGGATTTCTGGTCCTGGTTAACAACCTGGAAGAAGGCTGTTTGCATCATTAGATTGGGAACACAACGAAGGCACACAACGTTCACTCCTGGAGGATAACCAGATCGACTGATTGATTGATAATCCAGATCTTTCTGGCTTGGTGAAGTAGAGGAGGTGGGGGTGGCTTCAGAGGTTGCGGGGGGGAGAGGGGATGATTTCACATGCACATCACTCTCATAAATGTAGCTTTGTGCACATGCACACTCCTCCATAGCCCGGTTCTGAATGGGTTGCGGCCCATTTCAAACTTTCTTGTAAAGTTCTTTAGAAGCACATTCCCTTCCTATCTGCTTTGAAAGCAGAAGGTGCTTCTTGCTTGGGTGACCATGTCCTATTTCTCACTTGGGTGCATATATTGTGACCGTTTAGCCCTCTCACCCACTCCTGAGCTTTTCTCTTCTTTCCCCTCTCAGCTGGTTGTCATGGCAGAGCCTCTGCTGGTCTTTGGAAAGCGGCACATGTGCACGCGTGAAGTGCACGATCACCGAACTGGTAGGGAAACTGGTAGAATCCCACCACTGGTTCAGTGTTAACAATGGATTGAGAGAGCCCCACAAAGGATTGACACACCTTGCCACAAGCCAAAAGTTGCCTTCTTCCATTTGGAAGGAAAACAAGGAAGAAGAAGAAGAAGAAGAAGAAGAAGAAGAAGAAGAAGAAGAAGAAGAAGAAGAAGAAGAAGAAGAAGAAGAAGAAGAAGAAGAAGAAGAAGAAGAAGAAGAAGAAGAAGAAGAAGAAGAAGAAGAAGAAGAAGAAGAAGAAGAAGAAGAAGAAGAAGAAGAGAAGGAACAAGGAAGCAAGCCCTTCTTACAACATGAGATATCTCTCTCTCCTCTCACGGATGAAGCAGTTTTATTGCAGAATCAATAAATCTGATTAACCCCCAGGGAGGAAAGTTGTGTGATCTTGTCGTGTTCCAAATCTAGTGATGCCAACAAGCTTCTTCCAGGTTGTCAATCAGGAGCAGAAATACTGTAGGAAAGCAAATTCTCTCTCCCCCTCCAAAAGAAATCCAACAGAAATCCATCCCCTTCCTTGCCTCTAAATGCCTCCATTCCCTTTGCTGGAGGGAACCCTGGTGTTGCCACTGAGCCAACTTGCTATCCCAGGAGGCACAGGGACAGGGGAGTGTGGCTCTCCCCCCCTTTGAGACCCTGACAATTTTAAGTAAGGAGATCGCTCCTGCCTGCCTCCCTCCACCTGAAGGGACCTCTTTCGGGTAGCTGGAGGGAATGCCCTAGTTCCAGTAGAGGTCTTTGGGAAGGCCCTTAAGGCAGGGATCTATTGGGGATCTCTGGGTGGGAGAGAAAGAGATCTATAGGACTTACCTTCGGATAGCTGTAGCCAGGCCTCACACACCCCGACGCCTGCCTCGTCGGCCCATTTCTCCTGCAGCCAGCAAGGCTGGCAAGGCTTTCCTGAAGGCCTCTGGAGCTGAGAACAAAGCTCAGGATTGATCCAGAGCTCTGTTATCCACTGCAGAGGCCTCCAGGAAAGCCTTGCCGGCCGCAGAAAAAGTTCCCGAAGGCCTCTGACAGCGAAAAGGGGGCTGGGGTGTGACATGCACAAGTGAGGTTAGTCAGGGGATGACATCCCCCCAAAATAAGACCTGGTACCTTTTTTGTGGCAAATATATATATGTTGTGCCTCCGAGGTTTGAACCAGGTCAGTCAGCAGGTGTAGGCTCGAGTGAGGAGGAAGATCTGGCATTGAGATTCGAGCCTGCATTGCTGAGCGACGTTGAGAGGAGTCTGGGGGAGAAGGAAGAGTTGAATCTGAGGGATGAGCCTGATTTATTAGAAGTTTCAGAGGCGTCTTCCTCTTCTGGAACTCCCTCCCTGATTGCACCTCAGGTGTTAACTGTTAATCAGGAAAGTGTGCCAGAGGCTTCAAGAGATGATGAAACTGCTGGATGCTGGCTTGATGCTAGGAGTAGGAGAAGATTGAGACGTCAATCTCAATTAGAAAAGAGATGTCCAGCCAAGGATTAATTAATGAGACTGACACACCCCTTCAGGGGATATATAAGGAACGTGCTAACGCCTCTCCCCCTCTCGAAGCAAAGTGGATTTTGCTTTGGAAAGAAGTGCGTCTGACTACAGCATTGTGATTTATGGACTATACAGAATTGCCAGACAGATTCTAGGAAGATTGCCAAAGGACTGTGCAAACAGAGAATTAACTCTTCTGTCTCTGGTTTTGTTTGCGTAAAGTATTTGAACTCTGGAACTTGAGATTCTCACCTGTGGATACAGGTGGGACATAACATATATATATATATATATAAGATAGGGTTTTATTTTCGGGGAAACATGGTATATATAGGAGCCTCCGTGGCGCAGTGGTTAGAGTGCAGTACTGCAAGCTACTTCTGCCGCCAGCTGCCTACAATTTGGCAGTTCAAATCCCACCAGGCTCAAGGTTGACTCAGCCTTCCATCCTTCTGAGGTGGGTAAAATGAGGACCCAAATTGTAGGGGGAAATATGCTGACTCTGTAAACCACTTAGAGAGGGCTGGAAAGCACTGGAAAGCGGTATATAAGTCTAAGTGCTATTGCTATTGCTATATAAAACAAATCAAAATTATACATTATACATTAGAGGCACTAAACTGTGTGCCTTAGCAAGAAGTCAATGGCCCTGACTAGTTTTTCTGGGGAGGGAAGGAGGGAGGATTTAAACCTTACATTTTATAACATGTGCTTGGATTCATTTCTGGAACACCAGCTACAAAGTACAGTGAGAAATGAATTCTAGAATGAAGCTAGTCAGGTTTACTCTCTTCCTTCCGCCATGTCCCCCAGCCCTCGTACAACTAAATGAACCCCGAGCCAGCTAACAAGTCCCAGTGGTGAGTTTTCCCCTGGAGTGTTGCTCTGCGTCTCCTCTCAGCTCTACTCCCAGCAGGAATATTCTCAAGGCCAGCACCCCAAGGCACATTCCCCCACAAGAGTTACCACCTGTCACACAGATTATGCAGAAACCAGGAGTGCGGCTTCTGTTGTGGGAATGAGATTCTAAACATCTCCCTGGCTGTGGGCAGAGCTTTGGCTGAGCCACCTCTCCCCTCTTGGTGTCCCAATCCAACTGCGGGAGAACTGGGGGAGAAGGTAGGTGACTCTTCTTCTACCCCAGCTGAGGTCTTCTGAGGGTGGGTTAACCAGCACAGGTTAATTTCAACTTGGAAGGGAACAGAGGTACCAAGAGGACGTCTAGGATTTTGAAGATCAAGAAGGGTAGGCGTCTTCTGTGCTAAAGCTGAGCGTAAGACAAGCATTCATCTCCCGTGGAGATTAGAATAAGTCCCAAGGTCATAATTTGGGCTAGGTTGAGCCCCACATTTATTGAGAGAATTTAAAGAACTTCCTGAGATTAGAAGGAACCCTAAAATGGAGAAAATGGGACCAAAGCCGAATGGGCCTTACCCTTCAATCAATCAGAATGAATCCGGAAGGGACCTTGGAGGTCTTCTAGTCCAACCCACTGCTCAAGTAGGAGGCTCTAGATCACCCCAGACAAATGGCTGTCCGGTCTCTTCTTAAAATCTCCAGGGCTGGAGCATCCACAGCTTCATTGTCCTCCCTGATAGGAAGTTTCTCTTAATTCCTGGTTGCTTCTCTCCTTGATTAGTTTCCTTCCATCGTTTCTCATCCTGCCCTCGGGTGCTTTGGAAAACAGGTTGACCTCCCTCTTCTTTGTAGCAGACTCTCAAATACTGGAATATTGGTATCCTGTCATCCCCCTCCCCAGTCCTTCTATTTATAAAATGAAGCATTGCAGTAGCTTTTTTGGCTGCTACCCTAGGCTGCTGCCTCATATTTAAGTGATCGTCCACTAGGACTACAAGGCGCATCTCACAGTTACTGTTCTTGAGCCAGGTTTTGCACTTGTACCTTTGGTTGTTCCTGCCTAAGTGCAAAACCTTGTTTTTCTCCACATTACATTTCATGTTGTTGGATAGGGCCCATCATTCAAGATTGTTTTGGATCTTGAGCGTGTCTTCTTGGGCGTTGGCTATTCCTGCCAACTTGGTGCCATCTGCAAACTTGATAAGTTCCCCTTCTATTCCCTCATCTATGTTATTTATTAAGATATTGGAGAATACTGGGTCTAAGACGGAACCCTGTGGTACCCCACTGCTTACTTCCCTCTATGTAGAGGTAGACCCATTAAGGACTACTCACTATGGTATGTCAGCCAGTTACAGTTCCATCTGGTGGAGATGCTGTCTATCCCACATTTTGATAGTTTACCGAGAAGAAGGTTGTGGTCTACTTTGTCCAATGCCTTGCTGAAGGCTAATTATACTATGTCCACAGCATTTTCCTGCTCTTCGAATTTATCACTCTGTATAAGAATGAAATAAGATTGGTCTGGCAATTTTAACAAACCCATGCTGGCTACTAGTTACGACTTCATTTGTTTCTAGATGTTCATAGATCTGTTTTTTGATTATTTTTTCAGTATCTTCCCAGGTATTAATGTCAGGCTGACTGGTCTCTAGTTTCCTGGTTCTGTTAACCCCCGCTCCTATTTTTTTGAAGACGGGAACCACATCATCTCTTTTCCAATCCTCTGATACTACCCCAGTGCTCCAAGTTTTTTTAATATATGATACAATGATATATTGATATAACATCTGCCAGCTCCTTCAGAACTCTGGGGTGTAATTGATCAGGACCCAGTGATTTATATTCATCAAGATCAGACAGGTGTTCTCTTACCCTTTTCTTGCTTTTTACATTTTTATTTCTAGTCTGCCTTTTACAGTTATGGCCTATAGTTTCTTTTTGTGTGAAGACTGATGCAAAGGATGAGTTGAGCAGCTCTGCTTTCTCTCTACTGCCTGTCACTTCCTCACCATCTTCTTTCTTTAGTGGACTGACTGTTTCCTTGACATCACCCTGCTGCTAATCTCACTCTGGTGCTAATTCTAATTCAAAATAACAGAATAATAGAGTTGGAAAGGACATTGGCTGTGCAAAATGGCTCTGATTCCAAGCTTGGAAAGGATGCTCCTTGGAATTTCTCAGCATAACAAAAATCCCAAGAATCAAGAGGGAAGGGAAGGGCAGGAAGGAAAGGGCAGGAAGGAAGGAAGGATGGATGGAAGGAAGGAAGGAAGGAAGGAAGGAAGGAAGGAAGGAAGGAAGGAAGGAAGGCAAGGAAGGAAGGAAGGAAGGAAGGAAGGAAGGAAGGAAGGAAGGAAGGGAAGGAAGGAAGGCAATGAAGGAAGGAAGGTAGGTCCCAAAATATCCACCTGTATATGTTTGACCTTTAATACAGACTATCTTCAGGTATAAGAGATCCCTCAAATTTCATTCTGCACAGATTGAAAGCTCAACTAATCACTTTCTCATTGTGCTTCTTCCATGCGTTTCTCTCTCTTCCCAGCTGTCCCCTTTCTTCCTCATGGATTCACAGAACAAAACCGAAGGGACAGAATTCATCCTCCTGGGCTTTTCCAGCCTTTTGAGCCACCAGGTTCACCTTTTCTTGGTGTTCCTGGCTGCCTATTTGGCCATGCTAATGGGCAACTTCATGATCATAACCCTGGTTCTCCTGGATTCCTGCCTTCACACCCCCATGTACTTCTTCCTCAGCCAGCTCTCCTGCTTGGATATTTGCCTTTCTTCTGTGGTTGTACCAAAGATCCTGGTGAACCTCCTACGCCAACATCACACCACTTCCTACAACCAATGCCTGGCACAAGCCTTCTTCCTGATCGGCTTTGCAGGATGTGAGCCAGCATTGCTGGCCGTCATGGCTTATGACCGTTATGCTGCCATCTGCCAACCTTTGCACTACGCCCACCTGATGAGGGGAGAGTTGTGCATCCAGCTATCTCTGGCCATCTGGCTCTGGGGCTTCCTGGACTCAACGATTTACATTGCTCTGGCCTCCAGGTTGGAGTTTTGTGGAAACCACCAGATTCCTCATATCTTTTGTGATGGTCCTCCATTACTGAAGATTGCTTGCAGTGATACGTCCATCAATGAGTTGGTCACTCACATCATTGGCACCTTTGTGGGTCTTGTCCCTCTTGTGCTCATTATCCTGTCCTATTTCTACATTTTGTCTTCCATTTTGCAGATCCGCTCCAAGATCGGCAGGCGCAAAGCCTTCTCCACCTGCGCTTCACACCTTGCCGTAGTAACACTCTTTGTTGGAAACGGCTTTGTGAACTACAACCAGCCCAGTGCTGGCTACTCTCTAGAAGTGGACACTTTGATCTCCACCATGTTTTGCATCGTCACCCCCATGCTGAACCCCTTGATCTACAGCCTTCGCAACAAGGAGGTGAAGGGGGCCCTGGGGAAAGTTCTCAGCTGCTGGAGAATAGCATAGTTTTCATTCATTTATTGACAATAAACATTTCTTGTGCTGTCTGGAATGAGCCCATGGGAAAAAGTTATCCTTTGCTGTTGGCATGTTCTGCTATGAGGATATGAAGAGGGTTTGTTAAGAAATGCTTATCTTCTCTGGAAATGTCTTTACTTTATCTTCTTTTCTGTTTTACCTCATCCAAAATAGCCTGCATTTTATCTTCTTTTTTTGAATTCACTATTATATTGTATAAAATAAGTTCCTACGTTGGTGAGATGCAATTGTGGGATTCAATTTTCTTTACTACCGGTTCTGTGGGCGTGGCTTGGTGAGCGTGGCTGGGGGAGGAGACTGTAAAATCTGTAGCCAGAGGTGGTATTTGCCGCTTCTCTGAACTACTCAACATTTCCGCTACCGGTTCTCCAGAACTGGTCAGAAGCTGCTGAATACCACCACTGGTGAGATGTTACTCCCACATTGACCCTGAATTCTTCATTGTTCCTTCCTTTTGGCAGTTCTGGGCATGCACAGGCTGGGAACCGGTTCCAGAAGCTCCCCCACCTCACTGCTGTCTGAGCCCAAAGGCAGCTGATGGCCCCATCCCTGCCTCTGATGCAGAGCCCTCCTCCGGGCCTTTCTCAGCCTCCAAGACTGGGCCAGGTTCCTCCCCAACCTTTTCACTACTGTCCAACTCTGCTGCCAGCTCCGTCAGCTGCTGGCAGGTCACAACAACAGCCTCCCCTTTTCTCAAAGACCCCTAGGTCTATTGATCTCCTCCCCCCACTCCTGGGCATCAGGCATGAGGCATAACCTGATGCCAAATAGCATTATATTTCACCAAGGTTTCAATTTTCATATCCTGCTACAGAAGCACTTTGACATGAGCATTTTGCCCTAGGACTCATCTTTTTGTTCTTGGTAGCCCTGAGCCGGGAGCTCCTGGCCCAACAGGGCCAAGCCACAGCCTCTTTCACTTGTTGGCAACCAAAAGGGAGAGCTGCTGTCACGACTCATCAATGTGCAGACTCAAAAGCAAGTTAATTACTGCCCTGTGCAAAGGATATCCTGATGCTGCATGAGGTGGTGGTAGATTTTTTCCATCTTATGACACACAAGGCCTGTTGAAGTCAGGGCTATCATCACAACTCAGCCAAGAAGCAACAGATTAAACAAATCGAGGAGAGAAGCGACCTAGAACTAAGGAGAAATTGCCTGACAGTGAGAACAATTAATCAGTAGAACAGCTAGCCTCCAGAAGTTGTGAATGCTCCAACACTGGAAGTTTTTTTTTTTACAAGTTTTATTGGTTTTTAAAGACAAACAAAAACAAACAAAACATAAAAACATTCAGCTTTCTTTCATAAGTGTACAAGCAGTGTGTCGGTTGGTTTAAAAAATTTTTGTGCATCCAATTCATAGTCTAAATTACAGTTACATTGCATAATAACTCATATTATCAATCAAAAATTGAATACCCTAGTATCACTATTAAACAACCTTGTGACTCTAATTTTGTTCATTCATACTTTGCGAGATAACTATAATTTACTTAGTTTATTTTATAACAATTTGCTAAAAATCTACAAATTCTATTATTGTATTTTATTATCTAACCATTGATAGAAATGGTCCCAAATTTTATAAAAAATTTTATCCTCTTATTCTCTAATTTCAAATGTCAATCTACTCATTTCAGCACATTCCAATATTTTCTTAATAGTTTCCTCCTGTGATGGCATTTTCTCATTTTTCCAATTTTTAGCAAATACAATCCTAGCCGCTGTTAATACATATACAATCAAATATTTTAAATCTTTACTGTATGTATCAGGTAAAATTCCCAATAAAAATATGTCTGGTTTCAAGTCTATGTGTTTCTTTATCATTTTTTCCAACCACGTGTGGATTTTAGTCCAGTATTTTCTAGCGTCGGCACAAGTCCACCACATATGGTAATATGAGTCAGGTATCTGATGACATTTCCAACATATTTCTGATTTATTCTTGAACATTCTTGCTATTCTTGTCGGGGGGAAATGCCACCTGTAAAACATCTTATACAAATTTTCTTTAAATGCTGTTGACATTGTCATTTTATAATTTTGAGTCCACAGTTTTTGCCATTTCTTTAAATCAATCCCATATCCAAAATTCTTCCCCCAAGCAATCATAGTTTCTTTAACTTGTTCTTCTTCTAGTTTAATTTCTAATAAATATCCATACAATTTTTTAATCACCTTTACATCAGTACCTATCAACATCGTATCTAAGTCAGTCAGTTTATCATAGAAATCTTCTGTTTTAGAATCTTTATCATACCTTGAATGTATTTGCGCATATGAAAACCAATTCCTCTTTATACTTTGTTCCTCTAGTTTTTGTATAGATTTAAGTTCACCCTTTTCATTCAATATTTCACCATATCTAACTGTTTGTTCCTTCTTATATATTATAGGATAGGAAAATGCTTCAATAGTTTATAACCAGACTGGAATTTTCAAATAGCATTGTCTTTTAATCTTCTCCCAGTTTAACCACAGAGACTCCCATCTTCTAAATGATGATGATGATGATGTCTTCTAAAATAGCCCTGTGTTCTAGTTCCCTTATACCATAGAAAAGCATGCCACGCCAACAACAGATCATGTCCTTCTAATGTCAACAATCTAGTATTTCTTAATGTTATCCGTTCCTTAGCCCACATCAAGTTTGTAGCTTGGTAGTACAACTCCCAATTAGGCAAACCAAATCCTCCTCTAATTCTTGCGTCTTGCAAGAGTTTTAACTTTATTCTCGCTTTCTTACCTTGCCATATATATTTCAATACAATTTTATTTAAATCTTCAAAATAGTCCTTTCCAAGCCTAATTGGTATTGTTTGAAACAAATATAAAATTCTGGGTAAAATATTCATTTTAATTGTTGAAATTCTCCCTATTAATGACAATTGTAGATTTTCCCATTTTGTCAAGTCTAACACTATCTGTTGTTTAAGTTTAATGTAATTGTTCTCTTTTAATGTACTACATCTTGCTGTCAAATATATCCCCAAATACTTAACTTTGTTCATGACTTGAATTTTCAATAGATCTGCCAATTCTTCTTTTTGTCTTAATAGCATATTCTTTGTCAAGATCTTTGTCTTATCTTTGTTTATTTTCAAACCAGCCACCCTGCCATATGCTTCTATCTTTTCGAATAGTTTTGGTGCTGTTTCTAAAGGGTCTTCTAAAATGAAAGCCAAATCATCCACAAAAGCTTGCAGCTTAAATTCTTCCTTTTAAATTTTCATTCCTTTTATACTCTTTTCATCTCTAATATTTCTGTTTAACACTTCCAAGGTTAATACAAATAGCAAAGGTGATAGTGGGCATCCTTGTCTTGTACCTTTTCTTATATTGATGGAATCTGTCAATTCTCCCTCTATCATTACCTTTGCCGTTTGCTTATGATATATGGCTTCTATTGCTTGAATAAATTTTCTGGTGAAACCCATCTGTTCCAATAATAATAATAACATGAATCGCCAATTCACATTATCAAATGCCTTTTGTGCATCTAAAAATATCAAAGCCATTTGTTTTTCGGGGTGTGCCTCATAATATTCCAAAGTGTCCAAAATTACTCTCGTGTTATCTTTGATTTGTCTCTTTGGCAGAAATCCATTTTGGTCAGGATGAATAAAATTATTTAAGTATTTTTTGAGTCTTTCTGCCAGTATTGAAGCAAAAATTTTATAATCTGCATTTAATAAAGAAATAGGTCTATAATTCTTAATTTGCAATGGGTCAGCCTCTTATTTTGGAATAAGAGACCATGTTTTAGGTATCTTCTTCTTTAACATAACTTCATTCATGACTTCTAGCAATGGAAAGCTCAGCGATTCTTGTAATGTTTTATAAAATTCTGCCGGAAGTCCATCTGGGCCTTTTCATTATTTTGTTTCTTAAGTGCTTCAGTTAACTCCATCATTGTTATATTGCTTTCTAACATTTTTTCAGTCTCTTTAGGTATCTTAGGTAGGTTAGCATTCTGTAAATACTGTTTGACTCTTTCCTCATCAATATTCTCTTGCTTATATAATTTCCCTTAAAAGTCTCAAATAATTTCCTTCTTCTCTTTATTACCATGGCAAACTTGACCTTAGTCATCTATTAACTGTAATATTTTCCTTGATTCTTTCTCCTTTCATAATTTATATGCTAACCATCTACCTGGTCTATTTGCATCTTCAAAATAATTCTGTTTAGCACCTCTAATTTTCTGTGCTAATTCTTCTTTCTCTATTTGACCCAGTTTGTGTTTAATTATGTCCAATTTTAGCTTAAACAATTGAAGATCTTCAGGTTTTTCTGAACCTTAATCCAATTATGAAGTAGCTAATTATAATCCAAGATGAAAAATAAAAATGGTACAGAGAAAAAAGCCCAATAGTAATAAAAAGAAAAGGAGAAAAGATTTCTTCAGGTTCTTCTGAACCTTAATCCAATGATGAAGTAGCCAATTATAATCCAAGATGAAAAATAAAAATGGTAGAAGGAAAAAAGCCCAATAGTAATTTTAAAAAAAAGGAGAGAAAATTTCTTCAGGTTCTTCTGAGCCTTAATCCAATCAATAGTTAAGTAAAAAGGAAGGGAAGAGACAAGAGATTTTTTAAAAAGAACAAAAAAAGAAAAAGAAAAAAAATCTTCAGGTTCTTCACCACCTTAATCCAATTAAAAAGTCTCAAAAATAAAAAAATAAAAACATAAAAATGAACCAAAAGTATGGATGGAAAAAGCAAAAAATCCCAGAGAAGAAAGGGGAAAAAAATGAAAAAAAATTAGGCTTTCCCTTTAAAATAAAAAGCAAAAATGGAAATATTACAAAAATAAAGGTTTTTGTTTTTGTTTTAAAGTACAGTAAAGCTGGTAAGGAGGGGTAGCACAATTTAAAAAAATAAAAAGGACACACTGCACTTTATTTAATCATCCAAGGCTCTTATTATAACTCTCTTCTCCACAGACTTCAAAACCAAGCTTCAATTGTTGATAGAAATCCAGAAGAACACCTGCAATAACACTCTCCTGTGCTCTTCCCTCTATCTTATCACGTTGCAATGTCATTGAAAGGGAGTCTCTGATCTTTCTTTCTCAGCTTTCTCAGCTTCGTCTAAGATATTTTCAAGCCTCTAGTTGGCAGTGTTACAAAGTTTCTTTACTCTCACTTTCCCCCTCCTTTCCCAGGCAAAACGTAATAGAAGTTAAAAAGAAAAAAGAAAAAGTATATATATAAAAAAGAAAAGTAACTAAAGGGAGCCTCTAACCTAAAATGTTGCAAAGTCAGAAAAGAGAAGAAAAAATAGATGTAAATAAGAAAGAAGCCAGTCCAGTTAGCAAATGCTAAATCGCGATAGAAGTCCAGTAATAAGAAAAAATAAATGAATAGGGCGGAGCTGACATTGTGATGATATGGCATGCAATCTCGGAGGTCTGGGATTGCAGCCAATATCTTTGCCTCTGGACGGTCCCAACGGACCTAAACCATCCCGTAGAGACAGTGATAGTGAAGGACGCATCCTGTAGATCCCGGGATACCACAAAGTCCCTGGTCGATCCAGGAGAAGCCCTTCTTGCCAGCGGCAGAGAGGCAGCCATTAAAGCTGCTGAAGTTGGGACAGCTCCGGAACGGAAGAGACTGGAAAGAGAAAGTGTGTCGGTTTGGTGACAACTTTTTTTTAATCATAATTTTAAGACTTAAAGGGACACCCTAAGGAAAAGAAAAAATCTGTAAAAGTTTTGACAGAACAGAATAAGTGGCGGTTTTTAAACGGAAACGTCAAAGTAAGGCTTGGCTTTTTATTTTATTTTTCTTATTACAACACTGGAAGTTTTTAAGAAGAGTTTGGACAACCATTTGTCTGCAATATTATAGGGTCTTCTGCTTGAACGGGGATTTTTCTCATATGTCAATTAAATTTAGTTGCCATCATAGGACAATGTTTGCTGGGGCCCAAATAAATTCCCTGAATACACACAACCCAGGTGCCATGTCTTCAGGATCTCGGGGCTCTTATCAGGGATCCCCCAAAATTCCCAGATCAGCAGTTTAGCTGGTCATGGGCAGGTTCAGTGCAGTGGTGAAATGCTAATGGTTTGGCCCGGTTCAACCGAACCGGTAGCAATTTGCTCATGGTTCGACCCAACCAGTAGTCAAAGAAAGCTCCGAGAATCAGCTGAAAGGAGAAGGAAGAGATAAGTGCAGGATTGGCCCTGTCACCCACCCCTGAGCTTTTCTCTTCTTTCTCCTCTCAGCTGGTTGTCATGGCAGAGCCTCAGCTGGTCTTTGGAAAGTGGCACATGTGCACGCGTGAAGTGCACGATCACCGAACTGGTAGGGAAACTGGTAGAATCCCACCACTGGTTCAGTGTTAACAATGGATTGAGAGAGCCCCACAAAGGATCGACACACCTTGCCACAAGCCAAAAGTTGCCTTCTTCCATTTGGAAGGAAAACAAGGAAGAAGAAGAAGAAGAAGAAGAAGAAGAAGAAGAAGAAGAAGAAGAAGAAGAAGAAGAAGAAGAAGAAGAAGAAGAAGAAGAAGAAGAAGAAGAAGAAGAAGAAGAAGAAGAAGAAGAAGAAGAAGAAGAAGAAGAAGAAGAAGAAGAGAAGGAACAAGGAAGCAAGCCCTTCTTACAACATGAGATGTCTCTCTCTCCTCTCACAGATGAAGCAGTTTTATTGCAGAATCAATAAATCTGATTAACCCCCAGGGAGGAAAGTTGTGTGATCTTGTCGTCTTCCAAATCTAGTGATGCCAACAAGCTTCTTCCAGGTTGTCAATCAGGAGCAGAAATACTGTAGGAAAGCAAATTCTCTCTCCCCCTCCAAAAGAAATCCAACAGAAATCCATCCCCTTCCTTGCCTCTAAATGCCTCCATTCCCTTTGCTGGAGGGAACCCTGGTGTTGCCACTGAGCCAACTTGCTATCCCAGGAGGCACAGGGACAGGGGAGTGTGGCTCTCCCCTTTGAGACCCTGACAATTTTAAGTAAGGAGATCGCTCCTGCCTGCCTCCCTCCACCTGAAGGGACCTCTTTCGGGTAGCTGGAGGGAATGCCCTAGTTCCAGTAGAGGTCTTTGGGAAGGCCCTTAAGGCAGGGATCTATTGGGGATCTCTGGGTGGGAGAGAAAGAGATCTATAGGACTTACCTTCGGATAGCTGTAGCCAGGCCTCACACACCCCGACGCCTGCCTCGTCGGCCCATTTCTCCTGCAGCCAGCAAGGCTGGCAAGGCTTTCCTGAAGGCCTCTGGAGCTGAGAACAAAGCTCAGGATTGATCCAGAGCTCTGTTATCCACTGCAGAGGCCTCCAGGAAAGCCTTGCCGGCCGCAGAAAAAGTTCCCAAGGCCTCTGACAGCGAAAAGGGGCTGGGGTGTGACATGCACAAGTGAGGTTAGTCAGGGGATGACATCCCCCCAAAATAAGACCTGGTACCTTTTTTATTTTTATTTATTTATTTATTTGATTTGTCAATTGTTTACAAGATAATAAGTACAAGTGTATACATAGTTTTGAATATATGAAATGGGTACATATAAGAAAAATAAGAGAATAAGAGAAACAATAGGACAGGGACGGTAGGTACGTTGGTGCGCTTATGCACGCCCCCTACAGACCTCTTAGGAAAGGGGTGAGGTCAATAGTAGACAGTCTAAGGTTAAAGTTTTTGGGGTTTGGGAAGAGACTACAGAGTCGGGTAGAGTATTCCAGACATTGACCACTCTATTGCTGAAGTCGTATTTCCTGCAATCAAGTTTGGTGCGGTTTACTTTGAGTTTGTATCTGTTGTGTGCTCTTGTGTTGTTATGGTTAAAGCTGAAGTATTCATTGACAGGTAGGACATTGTAATGTATGATTTTATATACCATGCTTAAGTCGGACCGAAGGCACGGCGTAATTCAAGGTTTTCTAGTTTTAGAATTTTGAGTCTGGTGGCATAAGGTATTCTACAAACGAGTAGAAGAGTGGAGAACTCTTCTTGTGAAATACTTCTGGACTTTCTCAATTGTGCTAATATCACATACGTAATAAGGATTCCAGACTGATGAACTGTATTCTAGTATTGGTCTAGCAAATGTTTTGTATGCTCTGGTTAGTAGTGAGATATTACCAGAGAAAAAGCAACGTAGGATTAGGTTAACAACTCTTAATGCCTTTTTGGCTATGTAGTTGCAGTGGGCTCTAGCACTTAGATCATTAGAGGTGAGTATTCCCAGGTCCTTTACAGAGCTTGGGTCATCAACAAGATCTTGACTATTCAGCTTGTATTTTATTTTCTGATTTTTTTACCAATATGTAAGACAGAGCATTTATTTGTTGAGATTTGAAGTTGCCATATGTTAGACCATTCAGATACATAGTCAAGATCTTTTTGTAGGGTAGCAGTATTGTCTGTGGTATTGAACAGCTTTACATCATCAGCGAAGAGAATGCAATTGCTCTTGATATGATCACAAAGGTCGTTTATGTAGATTATGAAGAGAGTTGGTCCTAGAACACTGCCTTGGGGAACACCACTATTGACAGGTACTGGATTTGATAGGACGCTCCCGATTTTGACCATTTGTTGTCTGTTTGACAGGAATGCTTCTATCCAGTTATTCAGTTGTCCAGAGATACCATAGGATTTTATTTTTAGGAGTAGTTTGTCGTGTACCACTGAATCAAAGGCTTTACAGAAGTCTATGTAGATTGCGTCTATTGCTTTGCCCTGGTCGAGTTGTGTAGTCCATATGTTTTTGCAGTGTAAGAGTTGCAGATTACAGGATAGTTTTTTTGAAACCGAATTGTTTATTGGAGAGTAGGTTGTTTGTCTCTAAATGGAGGATGATGGATTGGTTAATAATTGATTCCATGACTTTACAGGTGACGCAGCATAAGGAGATTGGTCTGTAATTTTCAACTAGGCTTGGGTCTCCCTTTTTGAAGATAGGGATGACTGTGGCTTGTAACCATAGGTTAGGCAAGGAGCTGGTCCTGAAAGATTTTTCAAAGATTATGCTTAGAGGTTTGGCTATGGCAGTGGATAGCTTTCTTAAGAAGTAGGCACATATTCCATCCGGTCCAATAGATAGAGATGGTTTTAGATTGCGTAGTGCTTTTTCAACGTTGTCTACTGTAAAATCGATATGTATTAGATCATTGTTGTTATCTGTGGTACGGCTAGGAAACATTGGGCATGATCCATTACTGTTTACAAACACTGAGCCGAAGAATGTGTTAAAGATGTTGGCTTTAATGGTGTCGTCATGCAGTCTTTACCATCAGGTCCTATCAAGGGAGGGATGGACCTTGAGTCTTTAGTTTGTTGTTTACAAAATTGTAAAAAGCACGGGTGGAATTGGTGCTTAGAAGGTTTTCCTCTTGTTTAATGTGATAATTGGTGCATTCGGTCTTTATCTGGTGGCATAAATTTTTGTATCGGTTTTTGAAATTAGCAACGTGACCATTTGTTTTTCCGCCAGAGTGATCTCTTTTTGGATTGAAGTTTCCTTATTGATATGGGTAATCTGCTTTTTTGTTTTGTTTTGGAGTTGTTGTTGGAACATATAGTTTGATGACTCTTTTGACTTCAAGTAAAAAAATGTTGTAATGGTCTTCAACAGTATTGCATCCAGTGAATAGAGATTGCCAATCGAGGATGAGAGATCGTTATCTATAAGATCATAGTTGCCTTTTTGAAGTTACAATTAGGGATGACATCATTGTGGTGATTTTTGTGTGGACGTATGTTGAGGCAAAAGTCAATCATATTGTGGTCACTACTGGAAAAAGGGTTCTTTGGTTTGTATTCCGTAAATTAAATTCAAACTATTGCAGAAGATGAGATCGAGGCAGTTGTTTAGTCTAGTGTTGTTGGTTACTAGTTGTTCAAGACCTAGATTTGTAATAGCATTGTAGAAAGTTGTGTGTATGATTTCAGTTGTACAATTATTTAGGGTCCAGTCGATATGAGGTAGATTGAAATCTCCAAGAAAGATAAAAGGGTATGGGCAGGATGTAGCCCATGTTAGTAGTGTATTTAGCTTGTTTACATGTTCGATGTCATAATCAGGTGCTCTGTAACATAGTAAGAATCGAATTGTGATATTTAAGGATAGTTCACAGATGATGGTTTCAGGAAGGGCAAGCTCCTGGGTAACTTGGATATTTTTTAGATGTAAGGATTTTTTATAGAATATAGCAACACCACCTCCTCGACGATTTTCACGATCTGATCGGTAAACATGATAGTCTCTTACTGTGGTAATGGAGTCGGGAGAGATGCATTGAGCCATGTTTCACAGACAAATATAATGTCAAGTTAGCCATATTTAAGAGGATGAGAAATTCAGGTATTTTATTCACGAGGCTTCTTGCATTGAGTAGTTTGCATTTAAGTCCGGCAGCAGTTGGGATTGAGGTAGTTGGGGCGTGCGTGCCTAGTCTTGGGTGATGGTGGGTGGTGGGTAGTTTTGGGTGATGGTGGGTGGTGGTAGGTGGTTGAGGTAGGGTGGTGGTTGAGGGTAAAAGTTGGGTATTGGGTTGCGTGTCTTACTTTTGATACAGTCAGCATGGTAGTCAATGTACAGGTCCTTCTCTCCATTGTCTAGATGGGTTTTGAGTTCGATGCGGAGTGCACGGGAGCGGGCACGTTGCTGTATGGTTAAGTCAGGGCGCAACGGAGGTTTTTGTGGTTGGTGTTGGTTTTGGCGAGTGAGTTTATAGTATAATGAGTTTACGTTTGCTTGATTCATTTTTGCAAATGATCCTGCACAAGCGTGAAGCCACAGAGCCGTCTCTATTTTTGAGCTCTCGGTCAATGCGGGAAATGTCAACTATTTCATCACCGGAGATGGTTGATGCTTGGTAATCTCTGATGATGTTTCTCGGACAGTTGTGATGTCATCATTGACAATGCTGTCTTCTAGTCCAAATAAGATGGCGTTTGGACGTTTCCGTTCACGCTCAACAGCTTCTCTGATGAGGATTGGGATATCAATATTTGTCTGGGTTGTGTTTATTTGTGGATTGGGTTTTGGATTGGATTGTGGTTGTTGGGTGGAGATGTGGTTTGTAGCTATTTGATGTTCAGGTTTTTGTGGCAAATATATATATGTTGTGCCTCCGAGGTTTGAACCAGGTCAGTCAGCAGGTGTAGGCTCGAGTGAGGAGGAGGATCTGGCATTGAGATTCGAGCCTGCATTGCTGGTTACGCTGAGAGGAGTCTGGGGAGGAGGAGGAGTTGAATCTGAGGGATGAGCCTGATTTATTAGAAGTTTCAGAGGCGTCTTCCTCTTCTGAACTCCTCCCTGATTGCACATCAGGTGTTAACTGTTAATCAGGAAAGTGTGCCAGAGGCTTCAAGAGATGATGAAACTGCCGGATGCTGGCTTGATGCTAGGAGTAGGAGAAGATTGAGACGTCAATCTCAATTAGAAAAGAGATGTCCAGCCAAGGATTAATTAATGAGACTGACACACCCCTTCAGGGGATATATATGAACGTGCTAACGCCTCTCCCCTCTCGAAGCAAAGTGGATTTTGCTTTGGAAAGAAGTGCGTCTGACTACAGCGTTGTGATTTATGGACTATACAGAATTGCCAGACAGATTCTAGGAAGATTGCCAAAGGACTGTGCAAACAGAGAATTAACTCTTCTGTCTCTGGTTTTGTTTAGCGTAAAGTATTTGAACTCTGGAACTTGAGATTCTCACCTGTGGATACAGGTGGGACATATATATATATATATATATATATATATATATATATATATATATATATATATATATATATATATATATATATATATATATATATATATATATATATGTGATAGGGTTTTATTTTCGGGGAAACATGGTATATATAGGAGCCTCCGTGGCGCAGTGGTTAGAGTGCAGTACTGCAAGCTACTTCTGCCGCCAGCTGCCTAAATTTGGCAGTTCAAATCCCACCAGGCTCAAGGTTGACTCAGCCTTCCATCCTTCTGAGGTGGGTAAAATGAGGACCCAAATTGTAGGGGGAAATATGCTGACTCTGTAAACCACTTAGAGAGGGCTGGAAAGCACTGGAAAGCGGTATATAAGTCTAAGTGCTATTGCTATTGCTATATAACACAAATCAAAATTATACATTATACATTCAGGCACTAAACTGTGTGCCTTAGCAAGAAGTCAATGGCCCTGACTAGTTTTGCTGGGAAGGGAAGGAGGGAGGATTTAAACCTTACATTTTATAACACGTGCTTGGATTCATTTCTGGAACACCAGCTACAAAGTACAGTGAGAAATGAATTCTAGAATGAAGCTTGTCAGGTTTACTCTCTTCCTTCCGCCATGTCCCCCAGCCCTCGTACAACTAAATGAACCCTGAGCCAGCTAACAAGTCCCAGTGGTGAGTTTTCCCCTGGAGTGTTGCTCTGAGTCTCCTCTCAGCTCTACTCCCAGCAGGAATATTCTCAAGGCCTGCACACCAAGGCACGTTCCCCCACAAGAGTTACCACCTGTCACACAGATTATGCAGGAACCAGGAGTGCGGCTTTTGTTGTGGGAATGAGATCCTAAACATCTCCCTGGCTGTGGGCAGAGCTTTGGCTGAGCCACCTCCCTCCCTCTTGGTGTCCCAATCCAATCTGGGAGAACTGGGGGAGAAGGTAGGTGACTCTTCTTCTACCCCAGCTGAGGTCTTCTGAGGGTGGGTTAACCAGCACAGGTTAATTTCAGCTTGGAAGGAACAGAGGTACCAAGAGGACGTCTAGGATTTTGAAGATCAAGAAGGGTAGGCGTCTTCTGCGTAAAGCTGAGCGTAAGACAAGCATTCATCTCCGTGGAGATTAGAATAAGTTCCAAGGTCATAATTTGGGCTAGGTTGAGCCCCACATTTATTGAGAGAATTTAAAGAACTTCCTGAGATTAGAAGAAACCCTAAAATGGAGAAAATGTGACCACAGCCGAATGGGCCTTACCCTTCAATCAATCAGAATGAACCGGAAGGGACCTTGGAGGTCTTCTAGTCCAACCCACTGCTCAAGCAGGGGCTCTAGATCACCCCAGACAAATGGCTGTCCAGTCTCTTCTTAAAATCTCCAGGGCTGGAGCATCCACAGCTTCATTGTCCTCCCTGATAGGAAGTTTCTCTTAATTCCTGGTTGCTTCCTCCTTGATTAGTTTCCATCCATTGTTTCTCATCCTGCCCTCGGGTGCTTTGGAAAACAGGTTGACCTCCCTCTTCTTTGTAGCAGACCCTCAAATACTGGAATATTGCTATCCTGTCATCCCCCTCCCCAGTCCTTCTATTTATAAAATGAAGCATTGCAGTAGCTTTTTTGGCTGCTACCCTAGCTGCTGCCTCATGTTTAAGTGATCGTCCACTAGGACTACAAGGCGCATCTCACAGTTACTGTTCTTGAGCCAGGTTTTGCATAATCTGCACTTGTACCTGTGGTTGTTCCTGCCTAAGTGCAAAACCTTGTTTTTCTCCACATTACATTTCATGTTGTTGGATAGGCCCATCATTCAAGATTGTTTTGGATCTTGAGCGTGTCTTCTAGGGTGTTGGCTATTCCTGCCAATTTGAGTGCCATCTGCAAACTTGACAAGTTCCCCTTCTATTCCTCATGTATGTTATTTATTAAGATATTGAAGAATACTGGGTCTAAGATGGAACCTTGTGGTACCCCACTGCTTACTTCCCTCTATGTAGAGGTAGACCCATTAAGGACTACTCACTATGGTATGTCAGCCAGTTACAGTTCCATCTGGTGGAGATGCTGTCTATCCCACATTTTCATAGTTTACCAAGAAGAAGGTTGTGGTCTACTTTGTCAAATGCCTTGCTGAAGGCTAATTATACTATGTCCACAGCATTTTCCTGCTCTTTGAATTTTTCACTCTGTATAAGAATGAAATAAGATTGGTCTGGCAATTTTAACAAACCCATGCTGGCTACTAGTTACGACTTCATTTGTTTCTAGATGTTCATAGATCTGTTTTTTGATTATTTTTTCAGTATCTTCCCAGGTATTAATGTCAGGCTGACTGGTCTCTAGTTTCCTGGTTCTGTTAACCCCCGCTCCTATCTTTTTGAAGATGGGAACCACATCATCTCTTTTCCAATCCTCTGATACTACCCCAGTGCTCCAAGTTTTTTTAATATATGATACAATGATATATTGATATAACATCTGCCAGCTCCTTCAGAACTCTGGGGTGTAATCCATCAGGACCCAGTGATTGATATTCATCAAGATCAGACAGGTGTTCTTACCATTTTCTTGCTTTTTACATTTTTATTTCTAGTCTGCCTTTTACAGTTATGGCCTATAGTTTCTTTTTGTGTGAAGACTGATGCAAAGGATGAGTTGAGCAGCTCTGCTTTCTCTCTACTGCCTGTCACTTCCTCGCCATCTTCTTTCTTTAGTGGACTGACTGTTTCCTTGACATCACCCTGCTGCTAATCTCACTCTGGTGCTAATTCTAATTCAAAATAACAGAATAATAGAGTTGGAAAGGACATTGGCTGTGCAAAATGGTTCTGATTCCAAGCTTGGAAAGGATGTTCCTTGGAATTTCTCAGCATAACAAAAATCCCAAGAATCAAGAGGGAAGGGAAGGGCAGGAAGGAAAGGGCAGGAAGGAAGGAAGGAAGGATGGAAGGAAGGAAGGAAGGAAGGAAGGAAGGAAGGAAGGAAAGGGAAGGAAGGAAGGAAGGAAGGAAGGAAGGAAGGAAGGAAGGTAGGTCCCAAAATACCCACCTGTATATGTTTGACCTTTCATACAGACTAACTTCAGGTATAAGAGATCCCTCAAATTTCATTCTGCACAGATTGAAAGCTCAACTAATCACTTTCTCATTGTGCTTCTTCCATGCGTTTTTCTCTCTCTTCCCAGCTGTCCCCTTTCTTCCTCATGGATTCACAGAACAAAACCGAAGGGACAGAATTCATCCTCCTGGGCTTTTTCCAGCCTTTTGAGCCACCAGGCTCACCTTTTCTTGGTGTTCCTGGCTGCCTATTTGGCCACGCTGATGGGCAACTTCATGATCATAACCCTGGTTCTCCTGGATTCCTGCCTTCACACCCCCATGTACTTCTTCCTCAGCCAGCTCTCCTGCTTGGATATTTGCCTTTCTTCTGTGGTTGTACCAAAGATCCTGGTGAACCTCCTACGCCAACATCACACCACTTCCTACAACCAATGCCTGGCACAAGCCTTCTTCCTGATCGGCTTTGCAGGATGTGAGCCAGCATTGCTGGCCATCATGGCTTATGACCGTTATGCTGCCATCTGCCAACCTTTGCACTACGCCCACCTGATGAGGGGAGAGTTGTGCATCCAGCTATCTCTGGCCATCTGGCTCTGGGGCTTCCTGGACTCAACGATTTACATTGCTCTGGCCTCTAGGTTGGAGTTTTGTGGAAACCACCAGATTCCTCATATCTTTTGTGATGGTCCCCCATTACTGAAGATTGCTTGCAGTGATACGTCCATCAATGAGTTGGTCACTCACATCATTGGCACCTTTGTGGGTCTTGTCCCTCTTGTGCTCATCATCCTGTCCTATTTCTACATTTTGTCCTCCATTTTGCAGATCCGCTCCAAGATCGGCAGGCGCAAAGCTTTCTCCACCTGCGCTTCACACCTTGCCGTAGTAACACTCTTTGTTGGAAACGCCTTTGTGAACTACAACCAGCCCAGTGCTGGCTACTCTCTAGAAGTGGACACTTTGATCTCCACCATGTTTTGCATCGTCACCCCCATGCTGAACCCCTTGATCTACAGCCTTCGCAACAAGGAGGTGAAGGGGGCCCTGGGGAAAGTTCTCAGCTGCTGGAGAATAGCATAATTTTCATTCATTTATTGACAATAAACATTTCTTGTGCTGTCTGGAAAGAGCCCATGGGAAAAAGTTATCCTTTGCTGTTGGCATGTTCTGCTATGAGGATATGAAGAGGGTTTGTTAAGAAATGCTTATCTTCTCTGGAAATGTCTTTACTTTATCTTTTTTTCTGTTTTACCTCATCCAAAATAGCCTGCATTTTATCTTCTTTTTTTGAATTCACTATTATATTGTATAAAATAAGTTCCTACGTTGGTGAGATGCAATTGTGGGATTCAATTTTCTTTACTACCGGTTCTGTGGGCGTGGCTTGGTGAGCGTGGCTGGGGGAGGAGACTGTAAAATCTGTAGCCAGAGGTGGTATTTGCCGCTTCTCTGAACTACTCAACATTTCCGCTACCGGTTCTCCAGAACTGGTCAGAAGCTGCTGAATACCACCACTGGTGAGATGTTACTCCCACATTGACCCTGAATTCTTCATTGTTCCTTCCTTTTGGCAGTTCTGTGCATGCACAGGCTGGGAACCGGTTCCAGAAGCTCCCCCACCTCACTGCTGTCTGAGCCCAAAGGCAGCTGATGGCCCCATCCCTGCCTCTGATGCAGAGCCCTCCTCCGGGCTTTTCTCAGCCTCCAAGATTGGCCCAGGTTCCTCCCCAACCTCTTCACTACTGTCCAAATCTGCTGCCAGCTCCGTCAGCTGCTGGCGGGTCACAACAACACTCTCCCCTTTTCTCAAAGACCCCTAAGTCTATTGATCTCCTCCCCCCACTCTGGGGCATCAGGCATGAGGCATAACCTGATGCCAAATAGCATTATATTTCACCAAGGTTTCAATTTTCATATCCTGCTACAGAAGCACTTTGACATGAGCATTTTGCCCTAGGACTCATCTTTTTGTTCTTGGTAGCCCTGAGCCGGGACCTCTTGGCCCAACAGGGCCAAGCCACAGTCTCTTTCACTTGTTGGCAACCCAAAGGGAGAGCTGTTGTCGCAACTCATCAATGTGCAGACTCAAAAGCAAGTTAATTACTGCCCTGTGCAAAGGATATCCTGATGCTGCATGAGGTGGTGGTAGATTTTTTCCATCTTATGACACACAAGGTCTGTTGAAGTCAGGGCTATCGTCACAACTCAGCCAAGAAGCAACAGATTAAACAAATCGAGGAGAGAAGCAACCTAGAACTAAGGAGAAATTGCCTGACAGTGAGAACAATTAATCAGTGGAACAGCTAGCCTCCAGAAGTTGTGAATGCTCCAACACTGTAAGTTTTTTTTTTACAAGTTGTATTGGTTTTTAAAGAGAAACAAAAACAAACAAAACATAAAAACATCCAGCTTTCTTTCATAAGTGTACAAGCAATGTGTCGATTGGTTTACAATTTTTTTGTGCATCCAATTCATAGTCTAAATTACAGTTACATTGCATAATAACTCATATTATCAATCAAAAATTGAATACCCTAGTATCACTATTAAACAATCATTTGACTGTAATTTTGTTCATTCATACTTTGCGAGATAACTATAATTTACTTAGGGGAATCCCGGCACAGTTGCTGATTGTTGGGAGGTAAAAAGAAAAGAGAAATACCTTAAGGAGTGACTGGGCAGCGAGCAACGGGTGGACGGGGTGAGCGAGCATAGGGTTTTGGACAGGTGGGGCAAGCAAGAGAGCCATGACCAGGTGACCGGGTTGGGGGTGTGGCCATCCAGAAGTTACTACCAGTTCAGTGACCCACGCCAAATCCTTACTACCGGTTCACCCAAACCGGTGAGGACTGGCTGAATACCACCACTGGTAATCGCCAATGCTTGTAATGCAGCAAGGGAAGCAACCTTTGTGGACCCTGCTGTCCCCTCCTCCCGCTGCTGCTCTCCTGGCTATCTTCTCGTTGAGCTTTCTTCTCACCTAGGAGCCAAAGGCACTTGTCCCCAAGGCTGGGTGAAGATCGATGCGTTATGCTACAAGGTCTTCCCAGAAAAAAAAGGACGTGGGAGACTGTAGAGGTTAGAAAGTATTGTGATCCTGGGAGTATCCTGGCTCAAGCAGAAGTGAAATCTAGGCAGAGCTCCCAAATCCACTCTGGATGTCCTGAGTGAGAGCCTTTAACTATAGAAAAGAAAACGGCCATATCCAGGTCAGCTTCAGGGTTGACATCAGTGGTGGGATTCAAATGTCACTTTGCAAGTCATATTAGCACCAGAAGCTTCCATGCTGCCACATTCTTGAGCGTGGGAAGTTGGGAGGGGGGATTTCATGGAGCGTATGTGGTTAGACATAATAGCATTCTTCTTTAAAGTCAAGGTCATGTTTTTCCTGCACCTTGCTGAGAAGTAGTAGAGGGGAATGTCTCAAGTTGGAATGGATGGTGGTTGGGGCATGTGATGGAATGATGGGTGCAGTGGGTGGATTTGTATTTTTTTACTTATTGGAGGGAAACCCAGAACTTTCAGATTTTACCAGATGTGCCAGTATACCTTCTCTAATAAAAGGAAACATTGAGAAAATGCTTGTCTTGGAGTTTGTAATTGGAGTTGGTTTTTTCTGGAACATTGACATCAAAACATTTTACTACCATTTCTATGGGCATCGCTTGGTGGGTGTGGCAGGGGAAGGATACTATAAAATCCCCCTTCCCTCCCCTCCCCACTAACCTGCTTTCTAGCTCCGTTCTCCTGTGCAGGGCAACCAAAAGAGACCCAGCCGATCAGCTGGGACTCAATGGGAGGCAGAGAAGAGATATGGGGTTGGCAGGGCCAGTCAGAGGTGGGATTGGCTGTTCTCCAAACTACTCAAAAGTTCTGCTACCGGTGCTCCAGAACTGGTCAGAACCGGCTAATACCCACCTCTGGTGGACATCATCCTTCCCATCACCACTGATGAGTCAGCCCAGCAGGACTTCGCAGGGTTGAAGTTGGAGTCGAGCTGGTCATATCATTTAAGGGTTGTTAGGAGTGGACTCTTCAATGACCATCTCAGAATTCATCCATGTTAAAAAAAAAAAGTCATGTCAGCTGGTGCTCCATTCAAAATCCAAGAAAGAAATACTTAGACTCTTTTAATCAGAGAAAAGATATCTTTTAATGGAAATCAAGTGGTAGCAACAAAAGAATTCTGAATCTGAGAAAATGGGCGCGTAAATCACACATACAAAGTAATGGCAACGTTCCCACCCCCAATAGTTCAATTGGCTCATCCAATTAAAAGTTGTGTATATCATCATGTGGGTATCTCCAGGTGGTGACGAGGCTTCTGTCCGTTGACCTTGACATAGTTTGATAAAGGGTTGCAGCTGCGCATAGCATAGGATAGAAACCTAAGCAAGAATGTACACCCCCAGCATATACAGTTCTGGATTGTAACACCTCCAGCTCACTTCCCATAATCATTCCCCCCTCCTCGCCCCCGTTACTTATGACAGCTGAAAGAAGCAAAGCAAAGGGAGAAAAATCTTGAAGGCTGACATTTGGCCCTCCTAGAAAAGAGACATTAGTCCTAAAAAAGATAAAAATAGAAGGTAATAGAAAATATACATGTAACAGCAACATACTAATTTTTAGGGTTTATCAGGATATTTAACACGAAATGCCTTGATAAGTGTAGGAGCTCTAACGTCCTTCTCATTCACCCACTCAGCCCGGGAAGGAGGAAAATGTTTCCAAGCAAACAAATACTGGAGTCGACCCCTTCGTTTTTGAGAATCCAAAATTTCTTTAACTTCAAAATGTTGTTCACCTTCAATTAGCAATGGTACAGGGGGATCAACCTGAGTTGGTCTTGTTAAGCCTGGATTCCCCAACTGGTGTTAAGGAAAACAAACTAAACAGAATGTGCAGCGAAGTCAGATAGGAAGACAGGTAAATGGGTGAGATAAGTTTTCTAGTTAACACGCAGTAAAAATACAGATACGCTTGTGCTATCAAAAATATTGTTTATTCCATTTAAGAATTATAGCATAGTCAAATAAACGGTCCATTAGTCATATATCAATTTCAGTCAAGTCTTGTCGGGGATACTCTATTTGCAAAGTCCGTGTTGAATAGCCAATGTCAGTTCACTTACAATAAATCAGTCCAATCTTTATATTCTCTCCGTTGAGAAAAATCAACACTCCTTCTTCTCTCTCCGTTTCAGCAAGAACGCAGTCATCAATCCATCCAGTAATTAGGGATCAGTAAGCTAGAGAGAGCGAGCTGCAATTGCCTCGCTTCTGATATAGTGCTTTTACAACCACACCCTTAATTACATTCTTGCAGTTAAAGTTACACACACTTTAACTAACAAACCATGATACCTTATTTATTATTTTTACCCAAACCAGTTAGGGTAAACAATGTTATCCCTAACAGGTCTCAAGTCAGAGGTATGTTCAGGTTTTAACAAACTAACATGGAAAACAGGGTGGATCCGTCGAAGAGTTTTTGGTAATTTCAGTTGGACAGCCACAGGGTTCACAATTCGTTCAATTGAGAAAGGTCCAACATACTTAGGTCCAAGCTTTTTTGACTTTTGTGTAGTCTGAAAATATCTGGTGGATAAAAAGACCCTGTCACCCACTTGATATGGTTTTTGTGGAGTTCTCTTTTTATCTGCAAATTTTTTATGAGCTTGATGAGCATCATCTAATGCTTTAGAGGTAACCAGTCAGGTAAGCTGGAGCTGTGTTATCCATTCATCTAATGACTGAATGTTAGGTTTCTCCCGTGAAAGCTCGGGTATGGGTACAAAGTCTTGTCCCGAAGCTACTTTAAACGGAGTAAACCCAGTACTACTATGTACCAAATTATTATATGCCACCTCAGCGAATGGCAATAGGTCACCCCAATGATCTTGCTGATAATTTATATAACATCAAAGATATTGTTCCAATACCGAGTTAGTCTTCTCACAAGCCCCATTGGTTTGTGGGTGGTGGGTGGAGCTTAAGCCCTGGGCGGAGCCCAATAACTTCAGGAACACCTTCCAAAAGTTTGAGGTAAACTGGACACCCCTGTCTGAGATTATGCATTCAGGGACCCCATGTAACCTGTAGATTTGTAAAATAAACAGTTTAGCCAACAGTTTTCGCAGATGGGATTTTCAGACAAGGTATGAAATATACCTGTTTGGAAAACAAATTGGTTACTACTCAAAGAACTGTATTCCCCCCACTTTCAGGTAATTCCACTATAAAATCCATAGAGATTTCCTTCCATGGAGCTGTTGGTCTAACCACATTTTGTAGTAAGCCTGCTGGTTTACCAGGAGGCCGTTTGGCTGAGGCACAAATAGGACAACTAGCTACATAAGTCTCAATGTCCCTTTTCAAGGTAGGCCACCAAAATTGCCTTTCAACTAAGTGTAAAGTTTTCACAAAGCCAAAATGACCAGTGGCTTTAGAGTCATGAGCTTACTGTAATATTTGGTTTCTCAGCTTCGCTGGCACATATAATTTGGCCCCCACCCATGCCAATCCATCTCTAACCGTACAGTTATTTGAGCGAGCAAGGAACCAATCATCAAGTTTTAGAGCATCTCTTAACTGTGCAGTCAAATCATTTGATAAATCAACCTCCTTCTTTTTCTGGGCTCTGGTAACCACTGGAACTGCCAACTGTTTGGTTGGGACAATCGGCCGTACCACTTCTTGTCGAGCACTATTATATTGAGGTAATCTAGATAAAGCATCCATCATGAAGTTCTCCGCCCCCCCTGGAATGTACTTCAATGAAAAATTAAAGCGCTTAAAGTACTGCGCCCAGCGAACTTGCTTGGGAGACAGTTTCCGAGGCATTTTCAAAGCCTCCAAATTTTTATGATCTGTCCACACCTCAAATGGGTGTTTCGCCCCTTCTAAGAAATGCCTCCAGGTTAACAGAGCCCAATGAACTGCAAAAGCTTCTTTTTCCCAGATGGCCCATCTTCTTTCGGTTTCCGTTAGTTTACAGGAAGTATATGCACACAGTTGCAGAGTCCCCGTCCCGTTTGCTTGTAGTAACACCGCCCCGACTGCTACGTCACTCTCATCGGCTTGGATTACAAAAGGAGCATCCATGTCCGGGTGCTTGAGTACTGGTTCAGCAGCAAACAGTTGTTTCAGCTTCTCAAAAGTGGCTTGACATTCCATGGACCAATCCAGTGGTTTACTAGGCTTTGGTTTCACCTCCCCTTTGGTTTTTAGGAGATTTGTGATAGGCATTGCAATCTTTGCAAAAGCAGGGATAAATTGACGGTAAAAATTAGTGAATCCCAAGAAACTTTGAAGTTGTTTCCTGGTGCGGGAAGGGGCCCATTCCAAAATGGCACGAAGCTTCTCTGGATCCATTTCTATGCCATCATGTGAGATGCGATAACCTAAATAGTCAATTTTTTCCTGGTGGAATTCACACTTGGACAACTTTGCATACAGCTCAGCAGCTCGAAGTTTTTCCAGAACTGACTGCACTAGTTTCACATGTTCATCACAAGTCTCCATATAGATAAGAACATCATCAAGATAAACCAACACCCCTTTGTATAGGTGTTCATGTAATACCTGATTGATCATTTGCATGAATACTGCAGGGGCCCCCTGTAGGCCAAATGGAAGAACGTTGAATTGGAAACAACCCATTGGGCAGTTAAAAGCAGTTTTCCATTCATCCCCTTCCTTAATTCGAACCCGGTAGTATGCTTCTCTCAAGTCGAGTTTTGTAAAAGTTTTCCCTTTGGCCAAGTGGGCCAACATCACGTTCATCACGTTCATCACGTTCTCCACTGAAATAGCGTTCAGGTTTCTATAGTCAACACATAAACGAAGGGAGCCATCTTTCTTTTCACGGAACAATACTGGTGCTGCTACCTGGGGTCTAGCGGGTTGGATGAAACCACATTCCAAATTGTTATCAATAAATGACCGCAGCTCTTCTAGCTCCCGCGGTGTCATCGAGTACAGTTTCGGTTTTGGGAGTTTAACCCCTGGTAAAATTTCAATGCTGCAATCTGTTGAGCGATGGTGGGGGGAAGCTCATCTGAGTCCTTTTCACTGAATACTTCCTTTAAGTCCCAATATTCCTCCGGAATTTTCTCCCCCCCCTTCAGGCTCTCGGAGCCAGTGGAGGCCAGTTCAGTGGGATTCTTGAGTTTCAGTTGAGATCGCCCCTCCCCTTCTGGGCGCTGGTCAGTACATATACGCAATGACCCCCTCCTCCAATCGACATGGGGGTTCCATTTCCAGAGCCAGGGCAACCCCAGTATTAGGGGCCGCTCCATCCCAGGAGCCACAATAAAACACAAAGTCTCTCTATGCTTCCCCATCGTCATTTCTATTGGTTCCGTTATGAAATGTGCAGGGCCACCCCCAGCTACTGATCCATCCAATTGGAAAAAGGCTATGGGTATTTTTAAAGTCTTCATCCTTAAGCCCATTTTCTCCATACCTTGTGCACCCAGAGTCTAACAAGGCCATCATTTCCCCTTTGGCTCCCAACGTGGGTACCCTTAATCTCACTGGAATGGTCATAGGGCCCTTGTTTGGACTTACCAGTGAGTCATCTTCCGATTCGGATTCACTCTCTTCAGAAGAGGTTGGAGCTCCCAGCTCCTCTCCTTTCAGAGGAGCGATCTCTACAACCTCCTCTGCTTTAAGCACCGTTTCACGAGGCTTTGCTGGGTTTTTTTCAGGTTTTCTTCCTCCTCCAGGCACCCCCTTTGGTTCTAGCTTGGCACGGCAATCTGCAGCCCGGTGACCTTCCTTCCCACATCGGAAGCAAGTAGTGGTCTTGGGTTTTGCCGCCATTCCTCCCTTTTGAGGTTTTAAGGCTTCTCGAGGGCTGGTGGGGGAGGATTTGCTCCAACCAACCCCCCCGGCATCTGTTTTGGGTCAGATCAATTTCCACCTCTGCTGCCAGCACATACCACAGCTGCAGCTCACTGGGGTCTCTTCTGGCAATACAGCTTTGATGTACATCTTCATTCAACTCATCTTTAAAAGCTTCTATCAGGGCTCCCTGGGACCAGCCTCGAATATGACACACCAGCTCTCTAAATTCCTGGGTGTAGTCGGCCACTGATCTCCACCCCTGATTTATGGTCTTCATCCTAATTCTGGCCTTACGTTCAGCAAGTGGGTCTTCAAACCTGGCCCGCAGCGCAGTCATGAACAGGTCATAATTCAGCAGCTGGGGGGCATTATCATTATGCAAAGTCACCATCCACTTTGTAGCTGTTCCCTCCAGAGCCCTGGTAACACATCTAACTTTGGCTGCTTCTGAGGAAAAAATCCTCTCCGTATTCCTCCACATGGCTCCAGACTTGTGCCAGGAAGAATCCTAACTCCTTGGGATACCCCCCATATTTTACTTCCAACGGAGGCACCTTTGGAGTTCTATGTCTATGGCAATTACTCCTCTCGCTGGAAGCCCCTGGGCTGCTGCTGCCTGTTGCTCTAGCCCAGGTTGACTTATGGGGGTGGCTGCTCTGATTCTTCTGGCTGGGGCTGCCTCCCCCTCCTCTCCCTCATACCTTTGATCAGTTTGAGGTTCTCTGATAGCTTCATTTAGAAGATGCATGGCTTGAGTTAGTAAAAAATTCTTTCTTTCCTTCTCCTGCCATGGCTCCTCTCTTCCATGCCAATGGGTAGTGGTCACTCCTGGAGGAGGCTTTTCCTCAGGATCCTTCCAGCTGACTCCCAGGAACCATTTGGGTTTTACAGCTGGTTTTTCCCCAAGATTTAGTTCTGCTAACAAGTCGGCTTCCCCTGCTTCCTCTAGCAGCAGAGAATCTTGTCCTCCAGTTGCTCCCAGGTCTTCTTGGTCGCTGGCTGGATTTGACATTGTGTTCAGATCCCCTCAGAAGAAAATTTATTATTTCTCTGGGTGGGCTGGTAATGGGGAGATTCAGAATAATGTCAGCTGGTACTCCATTCAAAATCCAAGAAAGAAATACTTAGACTCCTTTAATCAGAGAAAAGATATCTTTTACTGGAAATCAAGTGGTAGCAACAAAAGAATTCTGAATCTGAGAAAATGGGTGCGTAAATCACCTATACAAAGTAATGGCAACGTTCCCACCCCCAATAGTTCAATTGGCTCATCCAATTAAAAGTTGTGTAGATCATCATGTGGGCATCTCCAGGTGGTGATAAGGCTTCTGTCCGTTGACCTTGACATAGTTTGATAAAGGGTTGAGCTGCGCATAGCATAGGATAGAAACCTAAGCAAGAATGTACACCCCCAGCATATACAGTTCTGGATTGTAACACCTCCAGCTCACTTCCCATAATCATTCCCCCCTCCTCCCCCCATTACTTATGACAGCTGAAATAAGCAAAGCAAAGGGAGAAAAGTCTTGAAGGCTGACAAGTCCACTCTGTTTTGAGAGCAGAGCCCAGCAGAGAGAAGCCCTGTGTTGGGTGACGTGATCCTCTTAAATTTAATATCTCAAGTCTGATCCAGTGGGTGGGCTTACTGTCAAGGAGTTACACAGCAGCTGTGCTTCCTGAGGGGAGATCCTATACCATTTGGACAAATGGCATCCAATCTCTTCTTCAAAGCCTCCACTGATGGAGCACCCGCAACTTCTGGAGACTACTTGTTCCACTGATTAATTGATCTCACGGTGAGGAAATTTTCTCCTTGAAATTTCTCCTTGAGTTAAAAAATTGCATTGCTTCAGGATTTCTGGTCCTGATTAACAACCCGAAAACAGCTAGTTTGCATCATTAGATTTGGAACACCATAAATTCCGAGGTGGTCATCGAAGTGTCCACTTCTCATTATCCCAGAATTCAGCAGCCATTTCCCCATCCCAGGGATGGGATATCCGTTGAGTCCAGGTGAACGTCAACCCTGTATTGAACAATCCTAAATGGCACAATGATGGTCACCAATTGAACTGAGAGAAGGTGGGCAGGAAAAATCAAACCACAACCTTGCAAATATTGCTAAAAGATGACTAAATTAAGTTTGTAGAACGTATCAACTCGCTGAAATGGCAGTTGTATTATGAAAGCTTTTGGCCAACTTATGTACACACACCTCTCTCTACTGTTTAACTGCTATAAAAGTTTAAGCCAAATATGGGGAAAGAGGGCAACAGCTGACACCCTGATATTCAGTTTGTGGGTTTTGTGGTTTGGGGGTATAAAAGACTTGACTGGGGGACATCTTTGTATGTTCTCCTTCTGCACAGAGCAACATCATCCTACTTCAATCTCCACCTCGGGGAGTTTATTGGGGCTTCAACCCCCCCAAACAAGGACCCAGAGTAGGACTGAAGCCTCCTAGGGACAGGTGAGTAATGCTCTCCCACCCGTGGGGACATGGCAGGTGAGGTCCTTGCAGAAGATCATTCCTGTGTGTCTTTCTCTGCCTGAAGGGACCTCTTCCCCAGGTTCCAGCAGGAAATCTGGAGGAGGGTCTCTATGGCAGGGAGCAAGGGATCTCTTGGGAATCTCTGGGAGAGCATAACAGAATAAGTGTGTCGGAGGGACCTTGGAGGTCTTTTAGTCCAGCCCCCTGGTCAAGCAGAGACCCTCTACCATTTCAGACAAACGCTTGTCCAATCTCTTCTTAAAACCCTCCCGTCTTGGAGCATCCACCACTTCTGGAGGCAACTTCTGTTCCACTGGTTAACTGTCCTCCCTGTCCGGAAGTTCCTCCTTAGTTCCAGGCTCCTTCCCTCCTTGGTTAGTTTCCACCCGTTGCTTCTTGTCCTGCTGCCTTCTGGCTCTTTAGAGAGTGGATGGACCTCTTTGCAAGGATCTGCCTCTCCTCCTAACTCAAGAAGGTGAAAACTCTTGAAACTGGGTATCTCAAAAGGAACCTTTTATTGGGCAGAAGTGAAAGCAGGACAAGCAAAGCAGAGTCTGAATTCCCTCAGGCAATGCAGTTAACCTTTAGGGACCTGACACTCTTCTTCTATGACAGAGGTCTTCCTGTTCCTGGTGAAGCCATTGATAGCTTTGGAAGCATATTCCACATTGCCACATAGCCTGAGAAAGTGGTGTGTGTGTGTGTGTGTGTGTGTGTGTGTGTGTGTGTGTGTGATTTTAATTGAGTAGTTCTAAGTAGACAAAATAAAATTCTTTTCTTAGTTCAAGGTTATTAAGTGTGGCGCAGCAGAGAAAAAGGATCTTACACTGGAACAGATCGTGATTGGTCCATGTGATGTGAGGATGGGGGAAAAGGGGATGGAGTGTAGATTGGGACATTGTGGGATGTCTGAGAAACTTTTACTTTCGAGATTCCACAGATGTGCCAGGTGCTATTCTGATAAAGGTACTTTTGAGATTATGCTTGTCTCGGAGTCACTGATCGGAATGGAGGTTTGCTGGAATGCTGACAGCCATTGGGTGAGAGCCATTGGGCTCCCATCAAAGCTGTTGCATGACCATGAGCGACAGACTGAAAGTGGGGGCTCCCCTTTCTGATGGGGACCTTGATCCGCTTTCGCTTCCCCTTCCAATTGGCCCCTCTCTGCTCCCCCCCCCTGCAGGAAAAGGAGACCATGGGGCGATTTGTCCTTGTGAGCCTTGGCTTGCTGGTCGTGGCTTTCTCCCTGCCTGGTGAGTTCCAGCTGGGTCCCTCCTGTCCAGAGAGGCCAACCCTCTTGCTTCTGAATCTCCTCCTGATTAGACTCCCAGCATCAGAATAGAATATAGAATAGAATATAGAATAGAATATAGAATAGAATATAGAATGGAATGGAATAGAATATAGAATAGAATAGAAAATAGAACAAAATAGAATAGAATAGAATATAGAATAGAATAGAAAATTGAATAGAACATAGAATTGAATAGAGTAGAATAGAATAGAACAGAACAGAACAGAACAGAACAGAATAGAATAGAATAGAATAGAATAAGGAAAGTATAAGGATAGAATAGAAAATAGAAAGAATAGAAAGAATAGAATAGAATAGAATATGGAATGGAAAAAGAATGAGAATGAGATTAGAATAGAATAGAACATAGAATAAAATAGAAAATTGAATAGAATATAGAATAGAATAGAATAGAATAGAATAGAATAGAATATGGAATGGAGAAAATAATGAGAATGAGAATAGAATAGAATAGAATATAGAATAGAATAGAAAATTGAATAGAACATAGAATTGAATAGAGTAGAATAGAATAGAACAGAACAGAACAGAACAGAACAGAACAGAATAGAATAGAATAGAATAGAATAGAATAGAATAGAATAGAATAAGGAAAGTATAAGGATAGAATAGAAAATAGAAAGAATAGAAAGAATAGAATAGAATAGAATATGGAATGGAAAAAGAATGAGAATGAGAATAGAATAGAATAGAACATAGAATAAAATAGAAAAATGAATAGAATATAGAATAGAATAGAGTAGAGTAGAATAGAATAGAATAGAGTAGAGTAGAGTAGAATAGAATAGAATAGAATAGAATAGAATAGAATAGAATAGAATAGAATAGAATAGAATAGAATAGAATATGGAATGGAAAAAGAATGAGAATGAGAATAGAATAGAATAGAACATAGAATAAAATAGAAAATTGAATAGAATATAGAATAGAATAGAGTAGAGTAGAGTAGAATAGAATAGAATAGAATAGAATAGAATAGAATAGAATAGAATAGAATAGAATAGAATAGAATATGGAATGGAGAAAATAATGAGAATGAGAATAGAATAGAATAGAATATAGAATAGAATAGAAAATTGAACAGAACATAGAATAGAATATAGAATAGAATAGAAAATTGAATAGAATACATAATAGAATGGAATGTAGAATAGAAAAGAGAAGGGAATCTACTCATTGGGCTTCGTCTCTTCCCACACAGGAGCCAACGGCTGTTGTTGTCCTCGTGATTGGTTCCCCATGAACAGGTTATGCTACAAGGTCTTTGAGGAAAAAAAGAACTGGAACGATGCCGAGGTTAGAAGTGTTTGTGAGCTTGTGAATCTCCTAGTTCGGGCAGAGGAGACGTCTAGTCAGAGCCTTGAGGAACTCCCAAGCCCCCTCTGGCTGGGCTGGAAACCCACCAAGGGAGACTGGGATGGGTGGGTGTAAAAAACCAGTAAGGATCGTGGTTTTAGGAGAGCCTGAAATGCAAGTATCTGTGGAAAATATGGGCTTTCGTATAGATATGAAGTCTTTTGTGGCCAGTATGAAGTGTTGAGTGAACTATTCCCTGAAAATAGACTTCCTGAGGTTTTGCCACCAACTCTGGCTGGCCTCTTCAGACATCTTGGGACCCCCTTGAGTTTGAAGTGATAAGGACCTGAAATTTTAATCAATGAATACATTCACGATTTATTTACAGGTGCCCATGTAAGGAACTGTTCAAGAGCTGTGGACTCTAGCAAGGACAACCTCAGGGATCAAACAGAAACAAGATGGGTGGATAGTGTCAACTCGTAAAACATTCCTATGCCTGTTTTTGAGTTGCCATAAACAAGGGGGGGGGGAGGATCTGAAGGAGCAGTACGGCAGTTTAAAACCAGAAGTTCACCCCACTCTTATCTTGCAAAGATTGTAGCTAGGCTACCGAGTCATCTGCCCATGAAAATCCTTCATTGGAGAATGTGATTGATGACACCCAGCCCGTGAACATGCTCAATTGGAGAATCTGATTTATGACACACCCAGGGGGAGGGGGGAAACAGGGTCACAGGGGACTGTAAATTATGTATCCCAGAGTTGGATTCATTTTGGTTAATGCCGGCATGTTGCTCCTAATAAATCTTTTGAGGTTCTTTGAAGCTTGGCCCATGGCTCAAGATTTAAATAGGGCAATCGCCGGAACCCTGACATCTGGGACCTTTCAGGCAGCCCTCTGCTCTTTGCCATCTGCCCATAAGTCTGCTTCTGTGCTAAAGAAGGGTCTGTTCTTGTCCCAGATGTTCTGCAGGAAACACAAGCCAGGCTGCCACCTCGCCTCCATCCACAGCATGGCAGAATCAGCTGACTTGGCCGAGTACATCGCTGACTATCTCACAAAGAAAGACAATGTTTGGATTGGACTGAATGATCCACGGAAAGTAAGTCTCTTTCTGCTGATAATGTTCCCAAATCTACATTTACCATTTCCAAGGGGCTTTTGGAAGGATCGTCCAATGGGAGGTGGGGACCTCTCTCGGATAAAAGCTCCTGCCTTGGAGAAAACCTCCAAGAGAGAGAGAGAAGAGGAACTAGGAAGATTAAAGACCTAGAGACTAAAACACATGAAGAACAGTTGCAGGATTTCGGTTTGGCCAGTCTAGAGCAAAGAAGGGCTTGGGGTCACAGGATAGTGGTCTTCCAATATTTGAGGGGCTGCCCCAAAGAGGAGGGAGTGGGTCAACCTATTCTCCAGAGCACCAGAAGGCAGGACAAGAAGGAATGGATGGAAACTAATGACAGAGAGAACCAACCTGGAATGAAAGAGAAACTTCACAATGATGAGGACACTGAATTAGTGGAATGGCTTCCCTCCAGAAGTAGAAGTATTATACACGGATGTTGTAGGGAGAACACTAATATTAGAAGTAGTATGGGAACAGAAGAAAATTCTATTAGTTGTAATTTACGCACCCAACAAACAACAAGAAACATGCTACAAAAAATTACATGAAAAAATTCTTGATTTAGGCAAAGAAGAAATTTGCATAATAGGGGATTTCAGTGCAGTCTCAGATATAAAAAAATATTATCAAAGTACCAGTAAAAATAAGAAAAAGAAAAATACATTCCCAAAAACATTTTTAACATGATAGGAGAACAGAACCTAAGTGATATATGAAGAATATACAGTCCAAAAGAAAAGCAGTTCACCTTTTACTCAGTTCCCCACAAATCATGGTCAAGAATTAACATGACATGGATAAGAAAAACCCTAATGAAAGACATAGTACGAATAGAAATAGCACTAAATATGTGGGCAGATCACAACCCCATTATAGTAATATGGAAAGGTTAATCAACACAAAGAGGAAGAATATATAGACTCTATATAGACTCTGAGAGATAAAGAATATATAGTAAAATTAAAGAAAGAATTAGAAATGTTTTTTGATGTAAATAAAAAAGAACACCCTTCTTTACAGAATCTGTGGGATACAATGAAAGCCTTTCTAAGAGGAATAACAATTGCTTATAATGCTAGAAAGAAAAAAGAAAGAGAAAATAAAAGCAACGAGTTACAGAATGACATTAGAAAGTTGGAAAGACAAGCACAATTAGTACCAGAAAATGAGCAAATTATAAATAAATGGAAATTAGCTAAACATAAATTGAATATATTAGAACAGGAAAGAAATTTAAGAGCATTGAAAGCAGTAAAGCAAAATTATTCCGAAAATGCAAATAAGCCGGGAAGATGGCTTGCATATAGGTAAAGAGAGGAAAAGGAGAAGAGATGGATACAGCAGTTGCAAGATAAGGAGGGAAAGATACAAAACAATATGGAAAAGAAAAAAGAAATAGTATTGGAGTATTTTCGTGAACTCTATAAACAAGAAAATATGAGTAAAGAGAGAATTAAACAGTATTTAGAGGAATAAAATATTCCAATACTATCAGAAGAAGAAAGAGAAAGATTAAATAAAGAGATTACTATAGAGGAAATAAAAGAAGCAATTAGCAAACAAAAAAAACAAAAAAACTCCGGGAACAGATGATTTACCTGCAGAGTTATATAAAAACTTAGGTGAAATTCTTGACCCAATTCTTTTGGAAATCTATAATGAAATACTTAAAGTTGCAGAGTTACCAAGGTCATGGAGAGAAGCGTATATCACATCAATTCCAAAGGAGGGCGCAGATATCACCCACATAAACAACTATAGACCAATTTCTTTGTTGAACGCCGACTACAAAATATTTATGAATTTAATGGCTGAGAGACTAAAAAAAATACTAAGTAGATATATACATACTGATCAAAACAGTTTTCTTCCAACAAGACAAGTTAAAAACAATACAAGAACAGTACTAGATATCCTAGAATACTATGAGGCTCATCCAGAAAAACAGGCTACACTTGTTTTTCTGGATGCTCAAAAAGCCTTTGACAAAGTAAATTGGGAATTTAAGAGACAACAAGTAAAGGAAATGAAATTCAGGGATAAATTTGCAAAAATGTTAGAATCAATATATTCAAGCCAAGAAGCCCGGGTTATAATTAATGGAGAAATGACTAATTCATTTGAAATAGAAAAGGGAGTCAGGCAGGGATGCCCACTTTCACCTCTGCTCTTTATCACGACTTTGGAAACTTTGTTGAGAAAAATTAAACAGAATATGGAGATAAAAGGATTAAGAATTAAAAATGAAGAATACAAGGCCCAAGCATTTGCAGATGACCTTGTGTTCTTCATAGAAGAACCAATAAAATTGGGACCAAAATTAATTAAAGAGATAGAGAGATATGGAGAGGTGGCAGGGTTAACAATCAATAAGGATAAAACTAAAATGATAACAAAAAATCTAACAGAGAAACATGAAAAGAAATTAGAAGAGGTAATGGCCTTACAAATTGTAAAAAGAATTAAATGTTTAGGAATTTGGCTCATGGCAAGATGCTCAACAATAAATGAAGATAATTATGTAAAATTGGTACAAGAAATAAAAAAAGACTTAGAAAAATGGGGAAAATTACAATTATCAGTGCTAGGAAGAATAGCAACTATTAAGATGAACATCTTGCCAAGAATATTTTTCCTCTTTCAAAATATTCAAATTAAATTAGATAAAAATTTTTAACGAATTAAATAAAATTACTATGAAATGTATTTGGTTAGGGAAAAAGCCTAGAATAAAATTAAGCTACTTACACGATGATAGATGCAGAGGTGGATTTGGGCTCCCTGCCTGGGAACTATACTATAAAGCGGCAACTTTAACATGGATTAAGGATTGGGCCAATTTGAGAAATAAAAGAGTCTTGATTCTAGAAGGGCATGATTTGGAAGCAGGGTGGCATGCCTTCATGTGGAACCCAGGAAATAAAAGCTACACACACTTCAATAGGCATATAATTAGATGTTCACTATTAAAGGTGTGGAAAGAAATTAAACACAAACATTATATGAAGATCCCAGGATGGGTTTCCGTCATGGAAGCATCGATCCACCCCAACGCACTAGAAACTGGAAGAAAAATTATGTATTATGATGTACTAAACTCCCAAGGAAGATTAATGACTAATTAAGAAATTAGAGAGCAAGGGATGAAAATAGAGTGGTGGCCATATTTACAACTCAAGGCAAGATATAAAAAAGACATGGAAGAGTTTGGAATTGAGATAAAACTGAATCAATTAGATAAAATACTAGAGGGAACAGATGAAAAATTAATCTCAAAAATGTATAACTACCTGTTAGAATATGAAATGGCGGAAGGAATAGTTTATGATTGCATGGGCAAGGAATGTAGGACACAATATTAATTTGGAAGATTGGGAAAAAATCTGGAATCAAAATTACAAAATAACAAAATCGGTGATCTATAAAGAAAATCAATATAAAATGTGTTACCAGTGGTATCTGTCACCCTCAAGGTTAGCTAACATTTATCCAAACATAAGTCTGATGTGTTGGAAATGTAAGCAAACGAGGGGCACTTTCTTCCACACTTGGTGGCTCTGCCCAAAAAGTAAAAAAATATTGGAAAAAAAAATAGACTGTGGATAAAAGAAATTACAAATATTCAATTAGAAATTAAACCTGAATTTTTTGTTGTTGGGAATGTTAAAAGGGGACTATGCAAATGAAATAAAATATTTAATTCTCCATATAATCACAGCGGCAAGAATTGCGTTGGCACAATGTTGGAAGGGCGAACAAATGCCAACAGATAATTTGATTACTCAGAAAATACTTGACTGCTCTGAAATGGACCTACTCTCACAAAAACTTAGGAATAAGGGAGACTCAAGATATATTACAGCTTGGGATAAATGGTATAAGTGGATTAAAGAGAAAAAAACAGGAAATTAAAAGATATGTTTTTGATGAATGGAGTAGTTAAATTAAGAATGTTTACCAAATAAGAAATGAATAGTAGTAAAATCATTACCAAGAAACAAGCACACCGTCTTAGTTGATTAGAAACGTATGTTTTATATGTTTATTTATTTTGTCTTTGTATATATAGATCATGTCTACAATGTTAAGATGTACTGTATATAGTGTTTTTCTTTTTTAATTATTAATAACGTTTTTCTAAAACAAAAAAAAAGAGGAGACTGGACAGCCACGTCTGAAATGGAATAAGGTCTCCTGCTTGAGCAGGGGGTTGGACTAGAAGACCTCCAAGGTCCCTTCCAACTCTATTCTCTGAGAGAGAGAGAGAGAGAGAGAGAGAGAGAGAGAGAGAGAGAGAGAGAGAGAGAGAGAGAGAGAGAGAGATGATATATTTGCTCTGAGTTGAAAATGTTGTACTCCAATCTGGGCCCTGCAGAATCAGATCCTCCATTGACTAATGTGGCTTCCGTGTCATTCCAGACACGCTCCTGGGAGTGGTCAGACAGATCCTGCGTTGACTACCTATCCTGGTATCCAGGAGAGCCCAACAACGAAAATAACAATGAGTACTGTGTCCACCTGTTTTACCAGAAAGGTAGTGATAGTATTCAAATTATTTTACTGCCGGTTCTGTTGTCGTGGCTTCTGGTAGTGTGGCTTGGTGGGCATGGCTATGTGGCCATGTGATTGGGTGGGTGTAGCTAGGTGACCATGTGACTGGGTGGACGTGGCCAGGTGGTCATGTGACTGGGTGGGTGTGGCCAGGTGGTCATGTGACTGGGTGGGTGTGGCCAATTTAGCAGTCCATTTTGCCAGTTTAGCAGTCCATTAAACAATGCCCCCTTTTCTATTCTTTTTAATACGGCATGAAGCTTTTGCTCTAGCGGGGAGAGGTTGGCAATGCCTGGGGGAGGAAAGGAACTCTTTCCACAGATCTCCTGGCTCTATTTCAAGGGCCAGATAATGCCATTGGTGTTGGGGGATTCATTGGTGAGGTGATGGTGACTGGATGTGCGATGCTCACTGGTGCAGTAAGTGGAGTTGATAAATTGACAGGTGTGGTGAGGTGGGGTGGGGTGGGGCGGGGCAAGCCGGGCAAGTGAGCCAGCCAGAGGTGGCATTTGCTGATTCTACGAACCAGTTAAAATTTCCGCTACTGGTTCTCCCAAACTGGTTCGAACCGGCTGAATACCACCTCTGGATTGGACACATTATAGGACCATCATTGCATAAGCTCCATCATAACCTTCTTCCTAATGGCCATTATTTAGCTTTTTGGACATTTACCTTTTGGTTGTTTCTTTTCTTGCTTAAATATATATCAAACCTCCACCCCCCTGCAGCCAGAAGAATCTCAGACAGTTTTAGTGCTTAGTATCCACATCGAGGGCTCAGTGTGTAGCAAAAGCTGTTAGACTAATATACTGCTTTATCGTGCTTTTACAGCCCTCTCTAAGCGGTTTACAGAGTCAGCCTCTTGCTCCCCCTAACAACCTGGGTCCTTCTTTTACCAATATCAGAAGGACGGAAGGCTGAGTCAACCTTGAGCCTGGTGGGATTCGATCTGCCAAATTGCAGGCAGCCAGTAGTCAGCAGAAGTGGCCTGCAGTACTGCACCCTAACCACTGTGCCACCACCATAAGCTTTCCTGATGTGCTTTGCAGGGCAGGAGAGAAGGTGCAGGTGAGGTTCCCAGCCTCACTTGCATCATCCATGCTACAAGCAGAGTCCCATGCTGAGAGTCAGGACAATCCCAGCCAGCAACGATACAATTTGGCCAGGGTATCACAAGAGCAACCACAGCATGCCCATGCTCCTCTGTGCAAGCTGCAATGTCTAACTGAGGGCCCTTTTTCTTTTGCTGTCTAGATTCCAAGATGTGGAATGACGCTTCCTGTGACAAGGCCTATCCTTTCATCTGCCAGTGCAAATTCTAGTGCAAATGGCTCCTTTTCCTGCTCCGCAGTGAGCGAAGTGCCTGGTGAAGTCTGGAGAAGCAATGAAGTTCTGCCAAAATCTCTGCTCTGCACCCTTCCCTTAAGGCAGGGGGTCCCAAACTTTTCTATACCCCGCACCCCTACAACGCTTCTGATACACTCTCACACCACTTAAAAAATAAATAACTATATGCATAGAATTATACACATACACAATAATTTTTAAACTTCTAAACCCAAGTTTTTGCACCCTCTGGAATATCGTCTTGCACCCCCGGTTGGAAACGGACCCTCACCAAATTAAAAATTACAGACCTATCTCACTCCTGAATGTTGATTATAAGATTTTAGATACAATAATGCCTGAAAGACTTTAAAAAATATTAAACGATATCATCCATCCAGATCAGAACGGGTTTCTCCCAAAGAGAGATATATATAAAAAATACAAGAATAATAATGGATATTTTAGAATATTATGAGATTTACTCTAATAAGCAGAAGGCACTAATGCTTCTGGACACCCAGAAGGTGTTCGATAATTTAAATTGGCAATTTTTCATTGAACTGCTATCTAGGATGAAATTTGGCAAAAAAATATATAGGACTAATTAAAACAATATATACCACACAAAATGCAACAGGAGTGATTAACGGAGAAACCACAGACATTCTAAAAATAAATAGTGAGACGGGGATATCCTCTTGCCCTATTACTATATATACTATCAGCAGAGGTATTGTTGACTCAAATAAGGAAAAATCAAGATATTCAAGGATTGACCATTGTTGAGGTAATTCCCCGTTAGGAGAATGAGCACATACAGGGAGACGTATTTGAGAGTAGTGTTTGAATAATACACATACAGCACACAGATACACTGTACAGTAAATGTAGGTTTTTACTTCCAGAAACGTTAAGCAAAGTCTAAACAAGCAATCCAAAGTCATTCACAGGTAAATCAGTCAGTTTTTTCAATCCAGGGATAATTCAGTAACAAAGTCCAGTGTCAAAAACAGCTCAGTAACAGACTTACATTAAATCCAGGAATATCAGTCAATTAGGAAAAATGGAGGAACAGCAATACTTTCCAACAGAAGGAAACAGAGATATACTCACACTCTCTTCTGAGACTCGGACTAAAACAACCCAGGTTTCTGGCTCCATCTTATGGCTGTTTGAGAAACCACACCCAATTACACTTTTGCATTTTCTTAAAGATACAGTTTTAAAATGTTTATCCCGGTTTATATATTTCTAACCCAAATACCTGTTAGGTGACTTATATTCCTAACAACCATCAAACAAGAAACATACAAATTACAAACTTTACAGATGGTCATAACAGGACCATAACAGGAAGAAGAAGCCATGAGAACAAGGGAGGTTTCCAAGGACAAGGAAACAAGTGTTACACAACAACAATAATATCATATATATAAAAATAATAATAACAAATGTACTACCAAAACTATTGTACCTATTCCAAACTGTGCCAGTCAAGCTAGGAAATAAATTCTTCAAAGACCTTAATAAAAGAATTGCCAAATTTATCTGGCAAAAGAAAAAAGCCAGAATAAATTTAATTATTGCAGGATAGTAGAAGCAAGGGAGGCTTGGCCCCCAGATTTTGAGTTATATTACCAGGCTGCATTTCGTACCTGGATTAAAGATTGGGTTAATCTGGCAGACAAAAGAATACTGATGATAGAAGGCTTCGATTTACAGCTTGGCTGGTACGTGTATCTTTGGGATGGAAAAAACATGTCATATTTATTTTCAAAGACACTGGGTAAGAAAAGCCTTGTTATACATATGGGAAAAAATCAAAAGAAACCACTATGTGAAAATACCTCTCTGGCTATCTCCAATGGAGGCTCTAATATATCCCAATGCTATGGATTTGAACAAAACAATAAAATATAAAGAACTTATAACTGATGAAGGTGAACTAAAAACACAGATTCAATAAAAGGAGATCCTATACCATTTGGCCAAATGGCATCCAATCTCTTCTTCAAAGCCTCCATGGATGGAGCACCCGCAACTTCTGGAGACTACTTGTTCCACTGATTAATTGATCTCACGGTTAGGAAATTTTCTCCTTGAAATTTCTCCTTGAGTTAAAAAATTGCATTGCTTCAGGATTTCTGGTCCTGATCAACAACCCGAAAACAGCTTGTTTGCATCATTAGATTTGGAACACCATAAATTCTGAGGTGGTCATCAAAGTGTCCACTTCTCATTATCCCAGAATTCAGCAGCCATTTCCCCATCCCAGGGATGGGATATCCATTGAGTCCAGGTGAACGTCAACCCTGTATTGAACAATCCTAAATGGCACAATGATGGTCACCAATTGAACTGAGAGAAGGTGGGAAGGAAAAATCAAACCACAACCTTGCAAATATTGCTAAAACATGACTAAATTAAGTTTGTAGAACGTATCAACTCGCTGAAATGGCAGTTGTATTATGAAAGCTTTTGGCCAACTTATGTACACACACCTCTCTCTGCTGTTTAACTGCTATAAAAGTTTAAGCCAAATATGGGGAAAGAGGGCAACAGCTGACACCCTGATATTCAGTTTGTGGGTTTTGTGGTTTGGGGGTATAAAAGACTTGACTGCGGGACATCTTTGTATGTTCTCCTTCTGCACAGAGCAACATCATCCTACTTCAATCTCCACCTCGGGGAGTTTATTGGGGCTTCAACCCCACCAGACAAGGACCCAGAGTAGGACTGAAGCCTCCTAGGGACAGGTGAGTAATGCTCTCCCACCCATGGGGACATGGCAGGTGGGGTCCTTGCAGAAGATCATTCCTGAGTGTCTTTCTCTGCCTGAAGGGACCTCTTCCCCAGGTTCCAGCAGGAAATCTGGAGGAGGGTCTCTATGGCAGGGAGCAAGGGATCTCTTGGGAATCTCTGGGAGAGCATAACAGAATAAGTGTGTCGGAGGGACCTTGGAGGTCTTTTAGTCCAGCCCCCTGGTCAAGCAGAGACCCTCTACCATTTCAGACAAACGCTTGTCCAATCTCTTCTTAAAACCCTCCCGTCTTGGAGCATCTACCACTTCTGGAGGCAACTTCTGTTCCACTGGTTAACTGTCCTCCCTGTCCGGAAGTTCCTCCTTAGTTCCAGGCTGCTTCCCTCCTTGGTTAGTTTCCACCCGTTGCTTCTTGTCCTGCTGCCTTCTGGCTCTTTAGAGAGTGGATGGACCTCTTTGCAAGGATCTGCCTCTCCTCCTGACTCAAGAAGGTGAAAACTCTTGAAACTGGGTATCTCAAAAGGAACCTTTTATTGGGCAGAAGTGAAAGCAGGACAAGCAAAGCAGAGTCTGAATCCCCTCAGACAATGCAGTTAAACTTGAGGGACCTGACACTCTTCTTCTATGACAGAGGTCTTCCTGTTCCTGGTGCAGCCATTGATAGCTTTGGAAGCATATTCCACATTGCCACATAGCCTGAGAAAGTGGTGTGTGTGTGTGTGTGTGTGTGTGTGTGTGTGTGTGTGTGTGATTTCAATTGAGTAGTTCTAAGTAGACAAAATAAAATTCTTTTCTTAGTTCAAGGTTATTAAGTGTGGCGCAGCAGAGAAAAAGGATCTTACACTGGAACAGATCGTGATTGGTCCATGTGATGTGAGGATGGGGGAAAAGGGGATGGATTGTAGTTTGGGACATTGTGGGATGTCTGAGAAACTTTTACTTTCGAGATTCCACAGATGTGCCAGGTGCTATTCTGATAAAGGTACTTTTGAGATTATGCTTTTTCTCGGAGTCACTGATCGGAATGGAGGTTTGCTGGAATGCTGACAGCCATTGGGTGAGAGCCATTGGGCTCCCATCAAAGCTGTTGCATGACCATGAGCGACAGACTGAAAGTGGGGGCTCCCCTTTCTGATGGGGACCTTGATCCGCTTTCACTTCCCCTTCCAATTGGCCCCTCTCTGCTCCCCCCCTGCAGGAAAAGGAGACCATGGGGCGATTTGTCCTTGTAAGCCTTGGCTTGCTGGTCGTGGCTTTCTCCCTGCCTGGTGAGTTCCAGCTGGGTCCCTCCTGTCCAGAGAGGCCAACCCTCTTGCTTCTGAATCTCCCCCTGATTAGACTCCCAGCATCAGAATAGAATATAGAATAGAATAGAATATAGAATGGAATAGAATATAGAATGGAATGGAATGGAATATAGAATAGAATGGAATGGAATGGAATGGAATGGAATAGAATAGAATAGAATAGAATAGAATAGAATAGAATAGAATAGAATAGAATAGGATAGAATAGAATAGAATAGAATAGAATAGAATAGAATAGAATAGAATAGAATAGAATAGAATAAGGAAAGTATAAGGATAGAATAGAAAATAGAAAGAATGGAATGGAATGGAATGGAATAGAATAGAATAGAATAGAATAGAATAGAATAGAATAGAATAGAATAGAATATGGAATGGAAAAAAGAATGAGAATGAGAATAGAATAGAACATAGAATAGAATAAGGAATAGAATAGAATAGAATAGAATAGAATAGAATAGAATAGAATAGAATAAGGAATAGAATAGAATAAGGAATAGAATAGAATAGAATAGAAAATAGAAAGAATGGAATGGAATAGAATAGAATAGAATAGAATAGAATAGAATAGAATAGAATAGAATAGAATAGAATAGAATAGAATATGGAATGGAAAAAAGAATGAGAATGAGAATAGAATAAAATAGAACATAGAATAGAATAAGGAATAGAATAGAATAAGGAATAGAATAGAATAGAATAAGGAATAGAATAGAATAAGGAATAGAATAGAATAGAATAGAATAGAATAGAATGGAATGGAATGGAATGGAATGGAATATAGAATAGAATGGAATGGAATGGAATGGAATAGAATAGAATAGAATAGAATAGAATAGAATAGAATAGAATAGAATAGAATAGAATAGAATAGAATATAGAATAGGATAGAATAGAATAGAATAGAATAGAATAGAATAGAATAGAATAGAATAAGGAAAGTATAAGGATAGAATAGAAAATAGAAAGAATGGAATGGAATGGAATAGAATAGAATAGAATAGAATAGAATAGAATAGAATAGAATAGAATAGAATAGAATAGAATAAGGAATGAGTATAAGGATAGAATAGAAAATAGAAAGAATGGAATGGAATGGAATAGAATAGAATAGAATAGAATAGAATAGAATAGAATAGAATAGAATAGAATATGGAATGGAAAAAGAATGAGAATGAGAATAGAATAGAACATAGAATAGAATAAGGAATAGAATAGAATAGAATAGAATAGAATAGAATAGAATAAGGAATAGAATAGAATAAGGAATAGAATAGAATAGAATAGAAAATAGAAAGAATGGAATGGAATAGAATAGAATAGAATAGAATAGAATAGAATAGAATAGAATAGAATAGAATAGAATAGAATAGAATATGGAATGGAAAAAGAATGAGAATGAGAATAGAATAAAATAGAACATAGAATAGAATAAGGAATAGAATAGAATAAGGAATAGAATAGAATAAGGAATAGAATAGAATAAGGAATAGAATAGAATAGAATAGAATAGAATAGAATAGAATGGAATGGAATAGAATATAGAATAGAATGGAATGGAATGGAATAGAATAGAATAGAATAGAATAGAATAGAATAGAATAGAATAGAATAGAATAGAATAGAATATAGAATAGAATAGAATAGAATAGAATAGAATAAGGAAAGTATAAGGATAGAATAGAAAATAGAAAGAAGAATGGAATAGAATAGAATAGAATAGAATAGAATAGAATATGGAATGGAAAAAAGAATGAGAATGAGAATAGAATAGAATAGAACATAGAATAGAAAAAGGAATAGAATAGAATAGAATAAGGAATAGAATAGAATAAGGAATAGAATAGAATAGAATAGAATGAGGAAAGTATAAGGATAGAATAGAAAATAGAAAGAATGGAATGGAATAGAATAGAATAGAATAGAATAGAATATGGAATGGAAAAAAGAATGAGAATGAGAATAGAATAAAATAGAACATAGAATAGAATAAGGAATAGAATAGAATAAGGAATAAAATAGAATAGAATAGAATAGAATAGAATAGAATAAGGAAAGTATAAGGATAGAATAGAAAATAGAAAGAATAAAAAGAATGGAATGGAATAGAATATAGAATAGAATAGAAAATAGAACAAAATAGAATAGAATTGAATATAGAATAGAATAGAAAATAGAACAAAATAGAATAGAATAGAATTGAATATAGAATAGAATAGAAAATAGAATAGAATATAGAATGGAATGGAATGGAATTGAATGGAATGGAATAGAATAGAAAATAGAATAGAAAATAGAACAAAATAGAATAGAATAGAATATAGAATAGAATAGAAAATTGAATAGAACATAGAATTGAATATAGAATAGAATAGAAAATAGAATAGAACATAGAATAGAATAGAATAGAATAGAATAGAATAGAATAGAATAGAATAAGGAAAGTATAAGGATAGAATAGAAAATAGAAAGAATAGAAAGAATAGAATAGAATAGAATATGGAATGGAAAAAAGAATGAGAATGAGAATAGAATAGAATAGAACATAGAATAAAATAGAAAATTGAATAGAATATAGAATAGAATAGAGTAGAGTAGAATAGAATAGAATAGAATAGAATAGAATAGAATAGAATAGAATAGAATAGAATAGAATAGAATAGAATAGAATATGGAATGGAGAAAATAATGAGAATGAGAATAGAATAGAATAGAACATAGAACGGAATAGAAAATTGAATAGAATACAGAATAGAATAGAATATAGAATAGAAAAGAGAAGGGAATCTTCTCATTGGGCTTCGTCTCTTCCCACACAGGAGCCAACGGCTGTTGTTGTCCTCGTGATTGGTTCCCCATGAACAGGTTATGCTACAAGGTCTTTGAGGAAAAAAAGAACTGGAACGATGCCGAGGTTAGAAGTGTTTGTGAGCTTGTGAATCTCCTAGTTCGGGCAAAGGAGACGTCTAGTCAGAGCCTTGAGGAGCTCCCAATCCCCCTCTGGCTGGGCCGGAAACCCACCAAGGGAGACTGGGATGGGTGGGTGTGAAAAACCAGTAAGGATCGTGGTTTTAGGAGAGCCTGAAATGCAAGTATCTGTGGAAAATATGGGCTTTCGTATAGATATGAAGTCTTTTGTGGCCAGTATGAAGTGTTGAGTGAACAATTCCCTGAAAATAGACTTCCTGAGGTTTTGCCACCAACTCTGGCTGGCCTCTTCAGACATCTTGGGACCCCCTTGAGTTTGAAGTGATAAGGACCTGAGATTTTAATCAATGAATACATTCACGATTTATTTACAGGTGCCCATGTAAGGAACTGTTCAAGAGCTGTGGACTCTAGCAAGGACAACCTCAGGGATCAAACAGAAACAAGATGGGTGGATAGTGTCAACTCGTAAAACATTCCTATGCCTGTTTTTGAGTTGCCATAAACAAGGGGGGGGGAGGATCTGAAGGAGCAGTACGGCAGTTTAAAACCGGAAGTGCACCCCACTCTTATCTTGCAAAGATTGTAGCTAGGCTACCGAGTCATCTGCCCATGAAAATCCTTCATTGGAGAATGTGATTGATGACACCCAGCCCATGAACACGCTCAATTGGAGAATCTGATTTATGACACACCCAGGGGAGGGGGAAACAGGGTCACAGGGGACTGTAAATTATGTATCCCAGAGTTGGATTCATTTTGGTTAATGCCGGCATGTTGCTCCTAATAAATCTTTTGAGGTTCTTTGAAGCTTGGCCCATGGCTCAAGATTTAAATAGGGCAATTGCCGGAACCCTGACATCTGGGACCTTTCAGGCAGCCCTCTGCTCTTTGCCATCTGCCCATAAGTCTGCTTCTGTGCTAAAGAAGGGTCTTTTCTGTTCTTGTCCCAGATGTTCTGCAGGAAACACAAGCCAGGCTGCCACCTCGCCTCCATCCACAGCATGGCAGAATCAGCTGACTTGGCCGAGTACATCGCTGACTATATCACAAAGAAAGACATTGTTTGGATTGGACTGAATGATCCACGGAAAGTAAGTCTCTTTCTGCTGATAATGTTCCCAAATCTATATTTACCATTTCCAAGGGCTTTTGGAAGGATCGTCCAATGGGAGGTGGGGACCTCTCTCGGATAAAGCTCCTGCCTTGGAGAAAACCTCCAAGAGAGAGAGAGAAGAGGAACTAGGAAGATTAAAGACCTAGAGACTAAAACACATGAAGAACAGTTGCAGGATTTGGGTTTGGCCAGTCTAGAGCAAAGAAGGGCTTGGGGTCACAGGATAGTGGTCTTCCAATATTTGAGGGGCTGCCCCAAAGAGGAGGGAGGGGGGTCAACCTATTCTCCAGAGCACCAGAAGGCAGGACAAGAAGGAATGGATGGAAACTAATGACAGAGAGAACCAACCTGGAATGAAAGAGAAACTTCATAATGATGAGGACACCGAATTAGTGGAATGGCTTCCCCCCAGAAGTTGTGGGTGCTTCATTACCAGAGGTTAAGAAGAGACTGGACAGCCTCTTGTCTGAAATGGGATAAGGTCTCCTGCTTGAGCAGGGGGTTGGGCTAGAAGACCTCCAAGGTCCCTTCCAGCTCTATTCTGACTGAGAGATTGAGAGAGATGATATATTTGCTCTGACTTGAAAACGTTCCACTCCAGTCTGGGCCCTGCAGAACCAGATCCTCCGTTGACTAATGTGGCTTCCCTTTCATTCCAGACGCGCTCCTGGGAATGGTCAGACAGATCCTGCGTTGACTACCTGTCCTGGCATCCAGGAGAACCCAGCAATAGCGGTAACAACGAGTATTGTGTCCACATCTATCCCCAAGCAGGTAGTGATGGTATGCAAATTTTTTCTCTACTGGTTCTGTTGGCATGGCTTGTGCTGGTATAGCTTGGAGGGCATGGCTATGTGGCCATGTGACTGGGTGGGTGTGGCTAGGTGACCATGTGACTGGGTGGGGGTGGCCAGGTGGTCATGTGACTGGGTGGGGGTGGCTAGGTGACCATGTGACTGGGTGGGGGTGGCCAGGTGGTCATGTGACTGGGTGGGGGTGGCTAGGTGACCATGTGACTGGGTGGGTGTGGCTAGGTAACCATGTGACTGGGTGGGGGTGGCTATGTGGGCATGTGACTGGGTGGGTGTGGCTAGGTGACCATGTGACTGGGTGGGGGTGGCTAGGTGACCATGTGACTGGGTGGGGGGTGGCCAGGTGGTCATGTGACTGGGTGGGTGTGGCCAATTTAGCAGTCCATTTTGCCAGTTTAGCAGTCCATTAAACAATGCCCCCTTTTCTATTCTTTTTAATACGGCATGAAGATTTTGCTCTAGCGGGGAGAGGTTGGCAATGCCTGGGGGAGGAAAGGAACTCTTTCCACAGGTCTCCTGGCTCTATTTCAAGGGCCAGATAATGCCATTGGTGTTGGGGGATTCATTGGTGAGGTGATGGTGACTGGATGTGTGATGTTCACTGGTGCAGTAAGTGGAGTTGGCAAATTGACAGGTGTGGTGAGGTGGGGCAGGGCAGGTGGGGTAAGCAGGCGGGGCAAGCAGGCAGGCAGGGTGAGTGGAGACAGGGCAGGTGAGCCAGCCAGAGGTGGCATTTGCTGATTCTACGAACCACTTAAAATTTCCGCTACTGGTTCTCCCAAACTGGTTCGAACCGGCTGAATACCACCTCTGGATTGGACACATTACAGGAACATCATTGCATAAGCTCCATCTTAACCTTCTTCCTAATGGCCATTATTTAGCTTTTTGGACATTTACCTTTTGGTTGTTTCTTTTCTTGCTTAAATATATATCAAACCTCTACCCCACTGCAGCCAGAAGAATCTCAGACAGTTTTAGTGCTTAGTGTCCACATCGAGGACTCAGTGTGTAGCAAAAGCTGTTATGCTTTATCGTGCTTTTACAGCCCCCTCTAAGCGGTTTACAGAGTCAGCCTCTTGCTCCCCCTAACAATCTGGCTCCTTCTTTTACCAATATCAGAAGGATGGAAGGCTGAGTCAACCTTGAGCCTGGTGGGATTTGATCTGCCAAATTGCAGGCAGCCAGTAGTCAGCAGAAGTGGCCTGCAGTACTGCACCCTAACCACTGTGCCACCACCGTAAGCTTTCCTGATGTGCTTTGCAGGGCAGGAGAGAAGGTGCAGGTGAGGTTCCCAGCCTCACTTGCATCATCCATGCTACAAGCAGAGTCCCATGCTGAGAGTCAGGACAATCCCAGCCAGCAACGATACAATTTGGCCAGGGTATCACAAGAGCAACCACAGCATGCCCATGCTCCTCTGTGCAAGCTGCAATGTCGTGCCTCTTTGCAAGCCAGTATACTGGTTCCCACACCCATCATCCAAGGATGTCCTTAGCACATGATAAAAAAAAGGTTTTTGTTTTTTTTCCATATAACAGCCATATAAAGCTCCATCCGGTTTTCACCTATAAAAGAGGTGGACTAAAAACTCAAACTCTTTACTGCCCTCTTGTGGCTGAGCGGAGCTTGACAGGCAAAGCCTGGTTGCCGTATCCTGATTTGTTGGATAGGTAAGCTATCTTGGTTACAGCAACCAGCTGAACCCAAAGCCCACGTTCGCGCATGAAGTTATCCACCTGTGGTATCTTCGTGTCCCCCTGCAGATGAGGAAGGAGCCTCTGAAATGATCTTCTCAGACTCTGAGGGAGTCACTGCAACACTTTTTCTTTTGCTGTCCAGATTACAAGAAGTGGAACGACAGACCCTGTGACACCGCCTCTTCTTTCGTCTGCCAGTGCAAATTCTAGTGCAAATGGCTCCTTTTCCTGCTCCGCGTTGAGCGAAGTGCCTGGTGAAGTCTGGAGAAGCAATGAAGTTCTGCCAAAATCTCTGCTCTGCACCCCTTCCCTTAAGGCCGGGGGGTCCCAAACGTTTCTATATCCCACACCCCTACAACGCTTCTGATACATTCTCACACCACTTAAAAAATAAATAATCATATGCATAGAATTATACACATACACAATAATTTTTAATAGAATAGAATAGAATAGAATAGAATAGAATAGAATAGAATAGAATAGAATAGAATAGAATAGAATAGTGGAATGAAGAATAGAGTAGAGTAGAGTAGAGTAGAGTAGAGTAGAGTAGAGTAGAGTAGAGTAGAACAGAACAGAACAGAACAGAATAGAATAGAATAGAATAGAATAGAATAATGGAATGAAGAATAGAATAGAATAGAGTAGAGTAGAATAGAATAGAATAGAATAGAATAGAATAGAATAGAATAGAATAGAATAGAATAGAATAGAATAGAATAGAATAGAATAGAATAGAATAGAATAGATTTATTGGCCAAGTGTGATTTGACACACAAGGACTTTGTCTTGGTGTAAATACTCTCAGTATACATAAAGAAAAGATACATTCGTTAAGAATGAAGAATCATAATGTGCAACACTTAAATATAGTCATAGGGTACAATCAACAATCAAATCATACTAGGAAACAGTCAATATAAACGTCTAAACCCAAGTTTTTGCACCCCCTGGAATATCGTCTCGCACCCCTGGTTGGGAACCTCTGCCTAATGGATGCTTTCGGTAGCTTGGATCTGATTTTGCTCATCCTGAAGGGCCAGAAAGTCAAATAAAATCTATCTAACATGGCCGCCTTCCTTTATTCTGCAGAACCAGGAGACTGTTGAGGTCCCAAACTCAAGACCCCCAAATCTTCTGCATCAGTAGTGGTATTAAATTTTTTTTTACTACTGGTTCTGTGGGCCTTGTGGGCATGGCAGGGGAAGGATACACTGCAAAATCCCCATTTCCCTCCCCACCCCACTAACCTGTTTTCCAGCTCTGTTCTCCTGTGCAGGGCAACCAAAGTAGACCCAGACAATCAACTGGGACTCAATGGGAGGCTGAGAAGAGACGGGGTTGGCGGGGCCAGTCAGAGGTGGAATTGGCTGGTTCTCTGAACTACTCAAGATTTCTGCTACCAGTTCTCCAGAACCAGTCAGAACCAGCTGAATACCACCTCTGTTCTGCTTGACAAACCTTGGCATTAAAGGTGTTTCTTTAGGAGGCCCATCCATTGAGGCTACAATGTTTTCTGGCATGTCCACCTCATTTTAATTGGAGGGATGTGTATCTGATGGGCCTCAGCACCACTTTCCTGTAGTGCATGAGTGTGGGGAAAACCTCAGAGTTTCCCCACTGCATGAGCAAATCCAGACTGCAGACAATGGAATCATAAAACATCAACACCTGGTAGCCAAACTGAAAGTGGCCAAGGACACCACAGAAGCAGCTGAGCTGCGCTCTTTCAAGATTGCACAATAGGCTTAACTGGCAGAAACATTCCTGTAGATTTGGGTTGACGAAAACATACGTTGTGCCTGAAAATACTCAGGCTTGCAATATAGTCTCAAGTCATCACTTGAGACTTTCAAGAAGAGATTGGACTGCCATTTGTCAAAAATGGTGTAAGGTCTCCTGCTTGGGTGGGTGGGGGGGTTGGACTAGATGACCTACAGGGTCCCTTCCAACTCTGATTATCTGTTATCTGTTATAGAGCATTCAGCAACAAATTACACAACCCAGAAACATAGGTTAAAAAAAAGTCAAAGTAAAACTGGCTTTATCTCACTTGCCTTGTGGAAGGCAGTTGAGTTTTCTGCAATATCTGCAAATGTTGTGCTCTGTACAAACATCTACTGGGAAAGAAGCATCTTACAACCCGTCCTGCTGTTGCTTAAAAGCTGCTTCTACAGCTAACAACTCCTTCATTAACAATGTCACAATTGCTTTCTGGAAGTGTTAATGCTTTTGAGTATAAGCACAGGGGAGTAGCTGCCCCCTTCTTCTTCTTGTAAGAAAACCACTCCTAACACAATGTCTGACTTGCTAGTCTGAATGCTAAATTGCTTTTGATGAATTAGGGTGGGGGAGAAATGATTTGTAACTTTCCAAATGCAGATTGTTCCTTCTTCATCCAAGCAAACTTTGTTTTTGTTTTTTTCAACAATTAGGTGAGAGGCTTAACTTTGAGTGAAAAGTTAGCAATGGACTTCTTGTTAAAATTAGCAAAGCCCAGGAAACTCTGACAATCTCTTATGTTGTAATGAGGGGTGTGTGCCAGGATAGTACCATTCACACCTTGGTAGGATCCATCAGTTGGAATCCTGCTGCCCAAATGGTCCAATTGTCAAAGGTGTCGAAGTCACACTTCTCCAGCTTGGCAAACAGCTTATTGTCCTGTCTCCTTTGCAACACCTCTTGCAGCTCCTGAGCCTTTGCATCCTCAGAGTAAATCAAGATGTCATCTAGGTAAATCATCAGAAATTTGTCAATGATATCTGAAAAACAGTCATTCATAAATCAAGAAAATACTGCTGCCCAGTTACAATTAGCCAATCCAAAAAGCATAATTAGATATTTAAACTCACCATCCCTGACATCAAACACTCATGTCTTTCTTTGACTCTAATGAGGTCATAAGTGTTCCTGAGATCCAGCTTGCTAAATATGTGAGCCACCTGTAATCGGTCCATCAGATCTGATCTTAGAGGCGGTGGGTAATGATCCCTTATTGCAACCTTGTTTTGAGGTCCTTGTAAGCGTGGACTCTGCAGGTCATAACCTGTCCCTTCTGTCCCAGGCTGACTGAAGCAATTAAGGGCATACCCATATGAACTTCAGCCCTCCTTACAAGCTGAATTCTCCCCTCCCCATTGTGGGCACTTGAGAAAGGGTCCGTTGTCATTTCCCTGAGCCTGTGGATAGTAAGTGGGGGGGGGATGCTCCTTTTAAGGTCATCCCGCTCCCCTTCCATGGGAAGCTGGCTGGGCAAACTCAGATGATATGCCCCGGCTTGCTGCAGATAAACCAAAGTGCTGAATCCCATCACCTTTACCTTTCCTCAGCAGCTGCTGCTCCTCTGGATGCTCCCAGTTGCATCAGCTCCCCTTCCCCAGATCGGTTGTGGTAGCTGTGAAGGGAGCAAGTCCCGTGATCTCCGACTGGGCTTGCACAATTGAACCTGTTCCTGCTGCAAATGTTTCAAATGGGCATCTAAGAGCAAACAAAGTTGCAATACTGTTACTCCTCTAGGTTTTGTGGAATTCCTTCAAAGAACTCCAATTCTATTAAGGAAGGGACCGCGTGCAAAAGCTTCACTTTGGTGCCAGGTTTTTAATATTTACTATTTTAATAGATGTATGTCATGGGTTGTTTTATGATTAATGTCGATTTCAACACAAAATAGAATAAGAGAGTTGGAAGGTGATAAAAAGGTTGTAGGTCATCTAATCCAGGGGTCTCCAACCTTGGCAACTTTATGACTTCTAGACTTCAACTCCCAGAATTGAAGATTCTGGGAGTTGAAGTCCACAAGTCTTAAAGTTGCCAAGTTTAGAGGCCCCTGATCTAGTCCAAAGCAGGAGCAGCATACTGTCTGGGTCAATTTGTTTACTTATTAAGTTCCTAATTTCTACCTCTATTATCCAACCATTGATAAAACAAGTCCCAAGTTCGAAAATATTCTGTGTCTTTTTTTTCCTTTTATCTTCACTGTTAATCTGTCCATTTTTGCACAGTCCAGTTTTTTTTAAATTATATCTTCTTCCGTGGAAAAATTTCTCCTTATTTCTAGGTTGAAACATTGTTTGGGAGACGCCCAAAGTTCAATATAATATGGGCAGCTATATAAATGTTTTAAATAAATGAATAAATAAACAGAGTCCAATTCACCTCCAAGGAGTTGTATGCCATTGGCATGTTGATGTGCCAAAAAAATTTACTTCCTGGTTTTTAAACCAAAACTCCCTTCTGAAATAAAATAATATCCCTTCACCCACCCACCCCAACAGAAATTCACCCCTTTATAAGTAATAGAATATCCATTTCTTTCCTGAATTGCACATGAGGCATTTCTTGCTGAAAAGTAAAGAGGATGAATTTCTACGTCCTTACAAGGCTGCGATAGATTCCATTCAAGAGGTGTTTTCGTTGTAGTGTCAATATTAAGCTACGAATGAGTTTTGTTGTGTTTATTTGTTTGTTTGTAAGTATTTATCTGTATAAAGCTTGGAAGGAGTAGGGGATGGAGCTTCACCTGAATTTCACCTGTGTGGACACTAAGCACCTGTTGTTTGTTATTCATGTTGTTTAATTGTTGATTGGGTGCCACCTGGAGTTCAATATAAAATTGACAGCTATATAAATGCTTTAAATGAATAGAATCTAATTCAACTCCAGGGTGTCAAGTTTTGTGCCTTTGGACTGTTGATAGATCTTTTGTACAAATAATCTACTTCCTGATGTTTAGACCAAAACTCTCTTCTGAAATATAATACTTCCTCTCTCCCTTCACCCAACCCCAAAAGAAACCTATCCCCTTGCCTTGTGTTGCCTTTGGGTCCACCCTCTTCTGAGTCTGATTTGCTATCCAAGGAGCCAAGTGTGATCAGGGAAAACTAAGAATGCAACCTAAAGAATTAATCAGCTTTGTTAAACATATAAATTACATAACTTTGCCTGGGAATGCATGGATGAGATAGTTTGGCTAAGCAGGAGAGTTATAACATCATAAAAACCCAGGGCCAAAGGCATTGTTTGCATTGTGTAACTCTCACCGTGCTCTAGGAAGAAATGCATGCGGGAGGGAGCAAAACCACAGGCTCACAAATATTGCTCAAATATTACTAAACAAAGCACGTAGGACATGCCAACTGGCTGAAATGACCGTTACATTATGAAAGCTTCTGGATGGCCTATATGTACACGTGTGTCTGTGTTTCTCACTGCTGTGGGGGTTTAAGCTGTTAACGGGAAAAGGGGGCAACACATGACACCCTGATGTTCATGTTTGCGGGTTTTGTGGTTTGGGGGTATAAAAGACCTGGCTGAAGACAACCTCCTTGTGTCCTCCTTCTGCACAGAGCAACATCATCCTGTTTCAGTCTCCACCTCGGGGTGTTTAGTTGGCCTTCAACACCCCAGGCAAGGACCCAGAGTTGGACTGAAGCTTCCTAAGGGACAGGTGAGTGCTGCTCTCCCACCTGGGTGGACATGGCAGGTGAGGCCTCTGCAGAAGATCATTCCCGTGTCTGTCTCTCTCCATCTAAAGGGACCTCTTCCAGGAGGCTGCAGGCGACGTCCAGGTTGTAGTAGGGAATCTGCTGGTGGGGGTCTCAGGCAGGGAGGAACTGATCTATTGGGGATCTCTATGGAAGAGAAAGACACTTATAGGAGACCCTTTCTAAGGAAGCCCCCCGACCATTATACAGCACTGCAGAATCTACTGTGACCCATCAATGCTGCTGCATGACCAAGGAAGGGGAAATGGGGTCCAGTTGAGCCAATGCAAAATTGTGAGACAAACCGTGGGATTCCCAGCTTGGTCCTGGATTAGATATTGGGTCCCCCTTCCTGATGGAGCCTTACCATGAGCCTAGTCCTCCTCCCACTTCTTCCTTCTTTGTTCTTCTCTGCAGGGAAGGAAGGAAGGAAGACCACGGGGCAATTCATCATTGTGAATCTCAGCTTGCTGGTCATGGCCCTCTCCTTAAGAGGTGAGTTCCACAGGGTCTCTGGGATCCCGAGAGGACAAGTGTCTTGCCTCTGAGCCCCCTCCTGACCTGACCCCTTGGAATCATCTCCCTGAAGTTGCTTTTATTTCTGTTTGGCTTATTATGCAATTTAGATCTCACCCTCTCTCTCTTCGCTGCAAGACTCAGTGCTGATTTCCAAGAATACAAACAAAAATTAATACCACACTTGAAAGCTTGGTAAAAGATCCACGCTTTTATCACGAAACTTTGAGTGCCTCCCACCCCTGAAGCCCATTGAGTAGTTATGGGTCATCCAAGAGGCAATTGCAGATCCTCCAGAACTGACTCATGGAATCCCTATACTTTGTCCCACTCAAAAACCTGTTTCTTGAAAGAATCCATTTTCTGACTTAACATAGTTCACCAAATGATAAATTGACGAAAAGGGACAGGTTCACACAAGACATGAAGCTTCAAGGAACTAAACCAAAGCTAAACCTAGTCAGTTGTTGAACATTCTGCAAATACAGCTGTTCTGATTAAAATTTTCAGTTTCAATTTATTGTCATCAAAGATGTTTGCAACCCAACAGGTTAAGAATGTTCTGCAGACCCAGCTGTCTCCTCCTCCTCTTCTCCTGGCCATCCTCTCATTGGACTTTCTCTCTTCCCACTTAGGAGTGAAAGGCTGTTGTTGTCCCAATGATTGGCTGTCCATGAATGGGTTTTGCTACAAGGTCAATGATGACCTCAAGACCTGGAATGACGCAGAGGTTAGAAGTGTTGTGTGTGTCTGTGAATTTCCTCACCCAGGCATGGGAGAAGTCTAGCCAGAGCCTTGCATAGCTCCCAAGTACACTCTGGCTGGGACGAAGTGGAAGGCCACTAGGGTAGGTGCATGAAAAGGTAGCAAAGAACATGATTCTAGAACAATCTGAAATGCAAGTATTCTAGATGATATACCGGTTTAGGATTTAGAAGCATTGTGTTTTCTGTGAACCCCCTAGCCCAGATACAGGAGAAGTCTAGGGGGAGCCTTGCATTGTCCCCAAGCCCAGTCTGGCTGGAATAAAGTAGAGGTGTCAGGATTATGGCAGTGACCCCCATTTAAATCATGAGCCTTGAGCCAAACTTCCAGAACTTCAAAAGGATTTATTGGGAGTTAACATGTCCGGCACTGCCTGGGTGTAGCCGACTCTGAGGCACATCATTCATTGTCACCCTTGACTCTGGTTTCCCCCCCCCTCCCGGGTGTATCGTAATTCATATCCTCCAATGGTACACATCCATAGCCCAGAGTCATCAATCATGCTCTCCAGTTAGAATTTTGCGCATCAGAAACTTCAGTCACCTAGTTACTATTTCTGAAAACGATTTATGGAATCACTTTCAGTTTGCAAGCTGCCGCACTTGTCCCACCTCCCTTTCTGTTGGCAACTCTAAAAAGACCATAGAAATATTTTACGGGTTGACAGAGGATGCATTAAAAGGTAACAAAGGCCACATTTTTAGGATAGTCTGAAATAAAAGTATTCTCTGGACTATATACTGGTTTAGATTTCCACGACCCATACCTGTTAAGCAGTGTTGAGCTTCAAGGTTGAGTGACCATCTTCTAAACCAGGGGTCTCCAACCTTGGCAACTTTAAGCCTGGAGGACTTCAACTCCCAGAATTGAATTGAAGTCCTCCAGGCTTAAAGTTGCCAAGGTTGGAGACCCCTGTTCTATGCAACAGATTTCCTGATGGTTCACTGGCAATTCTAGCAACATCTCCAGAAACCTCCTTGCTTCTTAAATGATGGAGATTGCAGATTATAAACAAATCATGAATTTAAGTAAAGAATGGTTCAAGAGCTGCAGACTCCAACAAAGACATCTGTAGTGTTCAATAGAGCGAAGATGGTGGCGAGAACCACCTAGAACCAATCAGATCCTTGCTCTTTTCTCAAAGGGGGACACACACACACACACACACATACACAGAAACATTTCTTCTCTGCTGCACTAATGATTTTTTTTTCCTGTTGCCTCTCCCAGATGTTCTGCAGAAAGTTGAAGCCAGGCTGCCACCTCGCCTCCATCCATAGCGTGGCAGAATCAGCTGACTTGGCCGAATACGTCTCCGACTATCTGAAAGGTAGCGGAAATGTCTGGATTGGACTGAACGATCCACGGAAAGTAGGTCCCTTCCTATTGGCAATATTTTGCAATTCATTTGTTATTGTTCCTAAAGGGGATTGTTGAAGGATCTTCCAATGGGAGGAGCCTCTGTGGCGCAGTGGTTAGAGTGCAGTACTGCAAGCTACTTCTGCTGCAGCCAGCTGCTTACAATTTGGCAGTTCAACTCCCACCGGGCTCCAGGTTGACTCCGCCTTCCATCCTTCTGAGGTGGGTAAAATGAGGACCGCTTAGAGAGGGCTGTAAAATCACTATAAAGTGGTATATAAGTCTAAGTGCTATTGCTATTGCTAAGGATTTCTCTGCTAAAAACTTTTGCCTTGGACAGGAACCGTTGAGAGGCTCCAACACTGTTTCCCCTGCCCCCTCACCAACCCTTCCTGCCCAGTTGAAGAACTGACTGCTGTCTTTAAAGTCCCAAAGGGACGGATTTTATCGCAAATTCATCTCGGGATTAGGGCGTCCTCATGCACTCAGGGCTTCCTTCAGCCTGACTCCCTCTTTTCAGAGCATTGAATGGCCTCTGATATTTGTTGAAACTCTGATGGACCAGAAACTCAGGGACTACAGGCCCTGGTGTAGGAGGGCTGTTCTTTCCTCCCCCCCCCCATTTTCATTTTATGCAGAAATTGCTCATTTCTGTTACCGGCAGGTTTCCATCTTGTGCTCTCTTGCATTTTCAATTCCTGAAAAATGCTTGATGATGTATAAAAGAAGAGATGTTTTCCTGGAATTGAGCTCAGTTCCTGGTGACTTTGCAAATAGAAATGTTAATTTATGGCAACAATACAGAAGTAGGTCCCCCACCCCTACAAATTCCCAGGATGCCTTTCAGTCTCCCCTATCTCTCTGGGGTTCTGTTGATGGTCTCCCACCCAAGGACTCATTGACTTTGACCCTGTTGATCTTACTGAGATCAATCAGTGTCAACTGAGTTGGTGATTTTATGGGTACCTCCTAGTAGTTTTCTCTGGATCTCCTGATTGTCACCTATCCAAACATTCACCAAATATAACTCTGGTTTTTAATTAATTAATTAATTTTTTAATTTATATGTGTGTGTGTATATATCTATATCTATCTATTATCTATCTATCTATCTATCTATCTATCTATCTATCTATCTATCTATCTATCTATCTATCTATCTATCTATTTATCTCTATCTATCTATCTATCTATCTATCTATCTATCTATCTATCTATCTATCTATCTATCTATCTATCTATCCTATCCTATCTATCCATATCTATCTATCTATCTATCTATCTATCTATCTATCTATCTATCTATCTATCTATCTATCTATCTATCTATCTATCTATCTATCTATCCCATGCAGAGAGAGATCCCCCTCCTCCGTTGATTAACATGGTTTCCCTCTCATTACAGAAACGCACCTGGGAGTGGTCAGACAGATCCCTCACTAACTACTTCTCCTGGAATTCAGGAGAGCCCAACAACCAACACAACAAAGAGTATTGTGTTGAGCTCTTGACCAAGACAGGTACGCCAAGGTGAAGGGTAGGGCGTCGAAGATGCACTTTTAACAATGGGGACCCATTTCATCCAATTTGGAATGCTCACCCCTTGACAACTGATGACCTTTGTTGACCCCCTTAAATTCTAAACTCTCACAGCCCGACACTCTATACAGCCAAGGGAACGCAAAACACCCATGGGATAAACAAAAATGGAATTCACCATTTCTTCAAAAACCCAAACTTAATTATTACAGCACCATAATTAAACCAACCATCTCCATCTTAACCTACTTTTTGACAGCCATTATTGTTACAGACAGGAACCTTCACTCCCTCTTACCGTCCTCTTTTCCTGGACAGGAAGTCTTCTTCTCAACTAAGAATTCTCTTCTTCCATTTGAAGAAGACCCTCAAAAAGACCCTTGCTGAAGGAAACCCCTGAACACCCCAGAGGCAAATCCTCTTTGCCTTAAAAACTGGGAAACAAAGCATAAGAGTTCACTCCCAACACACATTGTGAGGACCTGTTGGGTGTGTGGGGCAAACAAATGGGAAGGTTGGTCCAAATTGAAAATGAAACCTTCTGTTTTGCTGTCCAGGATATCTCAAATGGAACGATGTACCCTGCGAATCCTTGCATCCCTTCATCTGCCAGTGCAAATTCTAGTGCAAATCGCTCCTTTTCCTGCTCCAGAGTGAGCGAAGCACCTGGTGAAGTCTGGAGAAGCCACCATCTCTGCTCTGCACCCCTCCCCTTAAAGGATGCTTTATGTAGCTTGGATCAGGCCTCGCTCATCCTGATGGGCCAGAAGGTCAAATAAAATCTATCTAGCATGACTGCCCTCCTTTATTCTGCAGAACCAGGACACTGGCTTTATCTCACTTGCCTTGTGGAAAGCAGTTGAGTTTTCTGCAATATCTGCAAATTTTGTGTTGTGTACAAACGTCTACTGGGAAAGAAGCATCTTACAACCCGTTCTGCTGTTGCTTAAAAGCTGCTTCTACAGCTAACAACTCTTTCATTAACAATGTCACAATTGCTTTCTGGAAATGTTAATGCTTTTGAGTATAAGCACAGGGGAGTAACTGCCCCCTTCTTCCTCTTGTAAGAAAACCACTCCTAACACAATGTCTGACTTGCAAATTTAACCCTGGTTAGCTGTTCCAGATCAACTGAGATTGAAGATAGATAGAAGATAGATGATAGATAGATAGATAGATAGATAGATAGATAGATAGATAGATAGATGATAGATGATAGATGATAGATGATAGATGATAGATGATACATGGATGGATGGATGGATGGATGGATGGATGGATAGATAGATGATAGATAGATAGATGATAGATGATAGATGATAGATGATAGATGATAGATAGATAGATAGATAGATAGATAGATGATAGATAGATAGATAGATAGATGATAGATGATAGATGATGATAGATAGATAGATAGATAGATAGATAGATAGATAGATAGATAGATAGATAGATAGACAGATACATAGATGATAGATGATAGATGATAGATAGATAGATAGATGATAGATAGATAGATAGATAGATAGATAGATAGATAGATAGATAGATAGATAGATAGATAGATAGATAGATAGATAGATAGATAGATAGATAGATGATAGATGATAGATGATAGATGATAGATGATAGATAGATAGATAGATAGATAGATAGATAGATGATAGATGATAGATGATAGATGATAGATGATAGATGATAGATGATAGATAGATAGATAGATAATAGATAGATATGGACAGATTGAGATAGAGATAAGAGAGAGAGAGAGAGAGAGTTGCCCTTTGCCAATTTTTCATCTCTGCTCCTGGGACATGCAGAGAGAGGTCCCCCTTCTCCATTGGCTAACGTGGTTTCCCTGTTGGCTCTTGACCATGATCAGAGGAAATTTGGAAGATGACCCCTCTCCCTCACTGTAAACCTCAATCTTCCAAGTAAAAGCCAGATCTTCTAAAACATCTCTATAACTGAGGCGACCTTCTCCCAACATATTTTCAGACATCACTTATCTTCTGGGGTCCTGAAAGACAGTAGAAGGTTATTATCTCCCTTAAAACTGTATTAATCCCAGGTAGTATCAAATGTTGACCTAGTTCTCAATGAAGTTGGACCTTCATATGAGTGAGGTGGGACAACGTTGTACAAATACCTTTAGGGTTCTCCAGAGCAAGGATGGACAGGCCTTTTCTGGGTTGAAGCTCAGAGCAAGTCAAGAATTTTCTTAGGTCTCTGATGAAGGTTCACAAGATGTCCAAAGGGATAATACAGCTGGATTGTGCTCCACATTGACTGAGATAATCGATGGTCCTTCCTGAACGTAAGAAGGCAAAGAACTCAAGTAAAGGAAACATGGCAGCCTTTGATTCAACTGTCCCTTGTTCATGTAAGAGGTCTGTAAGGGGCGTGCATAAGTGCACCATCATGCCTCCCGTCCCTGACCTATTGTCCTCATTTATTTATTTCCTGTATTCTTACTCATGTTTATACTGTACTTATACCTATTATATTGTAAGCGATTGACAAATCAAATAAATAAATAAAATAAAAGAATGAAGGAAAGAAAAAAGGAAGGGGGGAAGGAAGGAAAACAGGGAAGGGGAAGGAAGGAAGGAAAGAAGGAAGGAAGAAGAATAGGGAAGGGGAAGGAGGGAAGGAAAGAAGGGAGGAGAGAAAAGGAAGGGAGGGAGTGGGAGGGAGGAAGGGAGGAAGGAAAGAAGGAAGGGAGGAAGGGGGAAGGAAGGAGAACAGGGAAGGGGAAGGAAGGAACGAAGGAAAGAAAAGAAGGGAGGGAGGGGGAGGAAGGACGGAAGGAAGGAAAGGAAGGGAGAGAATACCCATTCCTAAGAGGTCTGTAAGGGGCCTGCATAAGCGCACGATCGTGCCTACCGTCCCTGTCCTATTGTCCCCATTTATTCATACCTATTTCCTGTATTCTTACTCATGTTTATACTTATATACCTGTTATCCTGCAAGCAATTGACAAATCAAATAAATAAAAATAAATGTGGGGAGTTCCAGGGGGCTGGAGCAATGCTAGGCTAATCCTTCAAGGCTGCCAACCTCTTCTGGATGGCAGCAAAGAGTCTCTGTGTGGGAGATCACTTCTTGGGTGAAAAAAGGGCAGATCTTCTTCTCTGCTTTCCTTCTAAAATGGGTTTTTCCAAGATGCATCCCTCAGTTTTGATAAGTTCATCAAACATTTGAGAAACAAATTTGAGTAGGGATTGCAGGGTCTATCCTTTTATCTCTCCCCCTCCCAGTGTCAGCCTCCTCCTCCTCCTCCTCCTCCTCCTCCTCCTCCTCCTCCTCCTCCTCCTCCTCCTCCTCCTCCTCTCTGTAACCTGATCCCATTATTCAGAGAAGCCGATCCATGGCACAAGGAACTATCCATAGACACACAGAGAGAATAGTTCTTGGTTGTTTTGATCAGAATTAGTAAGATCTAAATTCCCTACGATGAACATTCCATAAACTATAGTCGGATAGAGATAGTTTCTCCATCCAAAAACTACGTTTGTTATGTTTCCATAAATAAATGGGTGAAAGCTACCCAATAAAATGAAGAAAACAGAAAGAAGTCCAGCAAGTGGTTGAAATAAATCAGGCATTCCACCAGTCGATTCACATTTCAAAATAGAAAGTGGAAATTCTGAAAGGGAAAGGGGAAAACACACTTTCACAAAGGTGTGGCTGTTTCCATCCTAGACTGAAGCTGAGGGAGGTGGCTGGTGTTGTGAATCAATAAAAATGAATAACCTAAATGCAAATTAGGGGTTGAAAACCTGCACACTTGATTGGTCCTGATACAACAACTTGGGATTGGGCCAGAACCAGTCCCTGATTGGTCATTTTTGGGACTGTCCTTATTGGTCAGTAGTTGGAACCTGTTGCACATTTTCATTGGTTAATAAGGCAGCAGCTAACCCTATAAAAGGGTTACTGCTGCCCATAGCATTGCTCTGTTATGTCTATCACTTTATTAAAGAGTTGAAGTCACTGGTCAGATGTCTGGTCTCCCTTATTCTCCGTACCTAACACTGGCGACGAAGGTGGGATACGGAGACCGAAGAGCTGACTAATCTACAGAGCAACTAACAGAGCATGTGGTCGAACACGCACCATCAACGGCAACATGGCCAGCGGTGCCGTACCACCCGCTCCATTCAATCCAGAGACTGAAGACTGGGAGGCCTACATGGATCGGTTCCAGATGTTTCTGGAAACCAACTATTTGAAAGATGCAACAACCGGCAAAAAAAGAGCTATCTTTCTAACGCATTGTGGACCAACCGTGTTTAAAATGGCAAAGTCACTTGCCAAGCCAGCAGAGGTAAAAGAGATGGACTGGGACGTCCTCGAGCCTTTACTACGGGCTCACTATGCACCCGCCGTTGCCAACCTTAGTCCGAAGACACGAATATTACCGGAGGGACCAACAGAAAGGTGAAAGCCTTGCTGATTATATCGCGGACCTCCGAAACCTTGGAGGCCTCTGCGGATTCGCAGACTTAGAAGAAGCTCTCCGGGATCATTTGGTTCTGGGCCTAGAAGACGGCACGATCCAGAGTAAAATTATGGCTAAGGGGGACATCAGTCTCACCGATGCCCTTAAAGAAGCCTCGGCAGCAGAGGCAACCAAGAAGTCGGCAGCCCGAATGCGCCGCACCAACGCACCGCTACGTAAACTCGCCACTGATACCTCGCCTCGCACAGAGAGACACCCGGTATCAACTCACCACGAAGACCTAGAGTCCCCATCTGACAGCGATGAGGAAGAGGTCAACCGACTTCGAACGGAGAGAGACCAGTCCTCACAACACTCATTTCAACCGTGTGCCGGCTGTGGAGCAAATCACCCACGATCCGGCTGCAAATTCCTTGACGCACTTTGCCGCCATTGCGGGAGACGCAGTCACATCGCAAAGGTTTGCAGGAGCAAACAGAACTCCAAACCCCGACAGGCCGAATTCCAGTCTTCAGGATTCTTCGGCACACACCGAGAAAAATTGAACCACTCCTACAGAAACAAGCCGTCTGTTAGTGTTTGGGGATTAACCCCTAGCAGAGTATTGCAGCAGTAGTCAAGCCAGGCAGCCAAACGAGAGTGGAAGGGCCCCAGAGTATACACACACTGAACACAAACACTTCTTTGTAGTTTAAATAGTTTTTAATCCATTTAGAGTTTAAAGCATTGTCATTCAGTCCATTAAGTCATTCACAGTATTTCCATCCAGTAAGACTCACTAGTATAGTCCAAGTTAAGAGTCCTTGCAATATCTTTATCAGCCGATAAAGATATCTTCTCCTCCTCCGGTTTCACTCTCCAGAGAAACAAACGCTGGATATTCAACAAGACGTTCAAACAGTAGAACAGTAGAATTACGCAGTAAATCAGCAAACAGTAGCAAACAAGAACAGTTCAGTCACAGGCACTCACAGTCAGTAATCACAGTTAGTCACAGTAAGACACAGTTAGTCGCAGAGGCAGTCGCAGACACAGTTAGTCGCAGTAAGCTTTCCAGCTTCTAATGCTTCCTTATATTGTAACTTCTAACCGCACCCTTAATCGGCTAATTGCCTGCAGCATTGTGCTTAAAGTGATAAGCACTTAAACCATGATATCTAAGTTTTATATATTTATTCACCCAAACCATATTTGGTATCAATGTTATACCTAACACCGTCCACCACTTCCACCAGGTGTGAAGAAACCAGGCGGGAAGAGACCCACCAAACAATCACCATAGGCCACGCTACATCCCTTGATGCTGGGAAAATCCGAGTAAAGGTCGCCATCGAAAACAAACCTTGCGTGATGGAGGTAGACTCGGGATCTTCCCTCTCAATGGTGTCGTGGAAAACGCTCCAACAGCTCCTTCCAACGATTCGCCGCCAAGACCTTAACCCTCAGAGGGTTATACTCAAAGACTATCAGGGCAACCGAATTCCCGCCGCCGGGTCCCGTAGATTCCAGGTCTCATTCAAGGACCGCACCGTCGCACTACCACTGACTGTCGTGGATCGAGACAGGCCTAGTCTTCTAGGCCTGCAATGGTTCAGGCCGCTCGGAATCACTGTAGCCGGAGTCCACAAGGCCAAAAGCGTCGATTGGGAAGAAGCACTCGTGCAAGAATTCCAAGACGTTTTCGCGAACGGACTAGGCAAGTATAAGGGGACCCCAATCTTGTTTAACTTGAACCCTGAAATAGCACCCATCCGCCTTAAGCCGCGTCGGGTGCCGTTCGCCTTAAAACCTAAAATCGACGAACAACTCGATAAGCTGATAGCGCAGGGCGTACTGGAACCCACCGACCACGCCCGTTGGGAAACCCCGATAGTGACGCCTATCAAGCCTGATGGGTCCCTAAGAATTTGCGGAGACTACCGGGCCACATTAAACCACGCACTGCAGCAGAGTGCTTATCCAGTACCGGTAGTACAACATTTACTCCATTCTCTGGGCGGCGGGAAAGTTTTCGCCAAACTAGATTTAGCCCAGGCGTATCAACAACTGCCTGTAGACCCAACCACAGCCGAGGCGCAAACGGTCGTAACACATAGGGGCACATTTAAATGCAACCGGCTCCAATTCGGGGTAAGCGTTGCCCCTGGAATCTTCCAGAGTTTAATGGAAAGGTTGTTACAAGGGATAAAAGGCGTTGTCCCATATTTCGACGATGTACTCATCGCCGCACCTAACAAAGACATCCTAGAAAAATGACTCAAAGAGGTTTTATGAAGATTCCAAAATGCAGGCCTCAGAGTAAAAAAAGATAAATGCCAGTTATGTACCAAAAAAGTAGAATTTTTGGGATACCTCCTGGACAGCCAAGGAATTCATCCCACCGAAGACAAATTACGAGCAATTAAAAAGGCACCCACTCCAAGGAACAAGGCAGACCTACAGGCGTTCCTTGGACTTATTAATTTCTATAATGTGTTTTTACCCCACAAAGCAACAGTGGCTGAACCATTGCATAGACTATTAGACAAAAAAGCAACGTGGGTTTGGGGACAACGGGAACAACATGCTTTCCAACAAGTAAAGAAATTGCTAACGTCTGATTCAGTACTTATGCAGTACAACGAGACCCTGCCACTCACTATCACATGTGATGCATCACCTTTTGGGGTTGGGGCAATTCTGGCCCACGTGTTACCAAACGGAGCGGAAGCCCCCATCGCGTTTTTTTCGCGAACCTTAGCTAAAGCTGAACGAAATTATAGTCAGCTGGACAAAGAAGCTTTAGCTATTGTTGCTGCAGTTAAAAGATTTCACGAATATGTTTATGGCCGTGCATTTACAATAATCACTGATCATAAACCGCTACTGGGGATCATTGCGGGTAATAAACCAACCCCGTATATATTGTCCCCCAGAATGACCCGTTGGTCTGAATTCCTGGCGGCCTACAACTACACCTTGCAGCACCGCCCGGGGAAATCGATTCTCCACGCCGATGCATTGAGCAGAACACCGCTCCCAGACGCTGTTGTGGATCCAGCCCCAACCCTCTCAACACTACAGATTGAAACTCTACAGGCACCACCCTTGACGGCTAGAGACATTGCTTTTGAAACAAAACGTGACCCAGTTCTGCAACACATACTACGCTGGGTTGAACGGGGGTGGCCGACGGACCAAATTGCACCTGAATGGGCGCCTTTCAAAGCCCGCCAAACCGAGATGTTTTCCCAAAAGGGCTGTATCTTGTGGGGCGATCGAGTCGTAATCCCTAGCAAATTGCAACAGACTGTGTTGGCGGTATTGCATGAGGGACATCCGGGCATTGTGCGGATGAAATCACTCACACGCAGCTATGCTTGGTGGCCGGGAATCGACAAAAGAATCGAGGCCTGGGTCGCTACGTGCCAACGTTGCCAGGACGTCAGCAACGCCCCACCTAAAGCAAGCCCAACCGAGTGGGAAACGCCGAGGGGACCATGGTCCCGTATTCATATTGACTTTGCGGGGCCTACCAAAGGTCACACTTTCCTGATTACTGTCGACGCCTATTCTAACTGGCTCGAGATTCATCGAATGCACACAACTACAACCGACTCAGTTATTAATAAATTAAACAGACTATTTGCCACGCACAGGTTTCCGGACGTGTTGGTCTCGGACAACGGCCCACAGTTCACTGCATTGCCCTTTGAACAATATCTGGCTGATCGGGGCATCCGCCATGCGCTGACCTCGCCAGCGCACCCTGCGGCGAATGGACGTGCAGAACGCATGGTACAATTTGTGAAAAAGACCCTTCACAAAATGGAATTTGGCAACATCGACGAGAAAATCAATCGAATCCTCTTATTGCAGCACATCACGCCCCACAGCGTGACCAACAAAACACCCGCTGAACTTCTTATGGGGCGGAAAATACGATCGCACCTTGACCAGCTCCACCCCACTTTCGCACTGGAAAAACCTTTCAGCTCCAGCAGCAAATGCCGGGAATTTAAGGTAGGCGATTTAATCTTTGCCAAAAACTTTTCCAGCGACCCGTTATGGATACCCGCAACCGTTACCCACCTCACCGGGCCTAGATCTTACCGCCTGCTAACAGACGATGGGAGGGTGTGGAAACGCCACATAGACCAACTCCGATCGAGATTACCACCCAGCGGCCATGACTCCCCCGGTTCACCAACTCAAGGGGGAGGGAGTATCGAGGAAATTGACTTTGATACAACTAATAGCAGGTCAACGGGAGCCCTACAGCCCAGCGAAACACCGGAACGTGAAGCGGGGAGGGAGTTGATGTCTTCAGGGAACTTTGATATGGGGGAAAACGAACTGCAAAACCCCGAAGAAACGCGCAGTAGCAGAGACAACCACAGTGAATGCAGCACGGAATTGCCGTGCAGCGAAATAGAACTTAACAATGGTCATCCAAACGCTCCACCGGAACCGGACATTAGACAAAACCCGGTGGAGCCTCAGAAATCATCCAGGCAGACCAAACGGCCTGCCTATCTTGAGGATTTTATCACAGCTCCCCTCAAACGGAACCCAAGGGGGAGGGGTGTTGTGAATCAATAAAAATGAATAACCTAAATGCAAATTAGGGGTTGAAAACCTGCACACTTGATTGGTCCTGATACAACAACTTGGGATTGGGCCAGAACCAGTCCCTGATTGGCCATTTTTGGGACTGTCCTTATTGGTCAGTAGTTTAAACCTGTTGCACATTTTCATTGGTTAATAAGGCAGCGGCTAACCCTATAAAAGGGTTACTGCTGCCCATAGCATTGCTCTGTTATGTCTATCACTTTATTAAAGAGTTGAAGTCACTGGTCAGATGTCTGGTCTCCCTTATTCTCCATACCTAACAGCTGTTTTGTTTGTGTTTCAACTGTGCCTGTGTTTGCAGTTGGCTTAGGAGTGTTTAATCTGCACTTATTTTTGACCTTTTCCTTAATCTTTATTTGTACAGCAAATATATATCAATATTAACTTCTGATTCTCAGGAACAATAAAGAATTGCCCAATCAATCAGCCAGCATTTCCACCATTAACCCAAATAAAAAATAAGGTTAACTCTGACCTTTATTTCCTGATTTTTCAACCTCAGATGCTTTGTGTGACACAGCTGAGCTTGAAAAAGCAGTGAAAAAGTGGCTTTTCAAATGCTGTGCACCCGTGTGCAGTGCTTCTCAGCTGTCCGGGCGGCACAGCTTAAGGTTTTTTACACACGTGCGCAGCAAAATATAATTACCGAACTGGTAGTAATGCCGGTTGAATCCCACCCCAGCCTCCCCCCATTATTTCTTGTCCTGCCCTCAGGTCCTTTGGAGAGTAAGTCAACTGCCTCTTCTCCTTGACAGCCCCTGAGGCACTAATACCACTCTGTAGAGCCTTAGTAAGGCTACACCTACAATATTGGATCCAGTTTTGTAAAAAAGATATTGAGATTCTAGAAAGAGTGCAGAGAAGAGCAAGAAAGGAGATTAGGGCAGGGGTGGGATTCGACAGGGTTAGCTACCGGTTCAGTGATATACGAGGTTCGGTGATTTACGATGTGCTTCCCTGTGCGCCTGTAAATCATCATCAGCCTGGTGTCTGGACAGCTGAGCAGCGCTGCGTGCAGAGAAGCAGCCTTTTTTCCTGCTTTTTTTAACTGCAGCTGTGCCTCGCACGGCAGCTGAAGTTGAAAAAGCAGGAAATAAAGGTCAGGTAAGAGCCCAGGTGGGCGAGTGGGCAAAAATCAGCTGACATAGAACCGGTTCTATGTCTGCTGCTCTTCAGAGCTACCAGTTCTACAGAGGTGGACAGAACCGGTAGAAACCCACCTCTGCATTAAGGGATTGGGGCTCAAATATACGATTAACAGCTGCAGGAACTGGACCTGGCTAGTCTACGGAAGAGAAGGATCAGGGGAGACAGGAGAGCATCTTCCAATAGTTGAGGGGCTGCCCCAGAGAGGAGGAGGGGGTCAAGCTATTTTCCAAGGCACCCAAAGGCCAGACAAGGAACAATGGATGGAAACTGAACAAGGAGAGATTCAACCTGGAAATAAGAAGAAATTTTCTGACAGTGAGAACAATCAACCCGTTGAACAGAAGTTGCCTTCGGAAGTTGTGGGAGCTTCATCACTGGAGGCTTTCAAGAAGAGAACTGGACTGCCATCTGTCAGAAATGATGTAGGGTCTCTTGCTTGGGCAGGGGGTTGGACTAGATGACCTACAAGGTCCCACTCCAACTCTCTAGACCAATCTCATTTACTGTGTCATAGAAATCTAACTTCTGCAAACACCCTTCCCCTTGGCCTCTTGCCCTCCTAACCACCAGAAAAGCACTTAAGGCCTGTTTTTTGGCCAAGTGGTGAGCTAGGATAGGGTGGGCTAGGATAGGGTGGGCAAGAGGATTTAAGGAGGGGCTGCATGAGGAAGTTCACTTCGGTGCCCGGTTGTTAATGTTTATTGTGTTTAAAGATGTGTGTCTGACGTTGTCTTACTTTGGACCGAGAATTAATCATGAGGTGGGCAGCTCTATGACAGCTTTAAATAAAATAAATAAACTTATAAGGCCAAGTCATTGCCAGGAAATCAATTCTGATGTTTTTATCTGTTGCTAAATCTTTAGTGCAAACAAGCTACTTCCTATCTATCTATCTATCTATCTATCTATCTATCTATCTATCTATCTATCTATCTATCTATCTATCTATCTAATTATATATCCTATATCTATCCATATCTATCTATCCATATCTATCTATCTATCTATCTATCTATCTATCTATTTATCTATCTATCTATCTATCTATCTATCTATCTATCTATCTATCTATCTATCTCTATCTAATTATATATCCTATATCTATCTATCTATCTATCTATCTATCTATCTATCTATCTATCTATCTATCTATCTATCTATCTATCTATCTATCTATCTATCTATCTATCTATCTATCTATCTATCTATCTATCTATCTAATTATATATCCTATATCTATCCATATCTATCTATCTATCTATCTATCTATCTATCTATCTATCTATCTATCTATCTATCTATCTATCTATCTATCTATCTATCTATCTATCTATCCCATGCAGAGAGAGATCCCCCTCCTCCGTTGATTAACATGGTTTCCCTCTCATTACAGAAACGCACCTGGGAGTGGTCAGACAGATCCCTCACTAACTACTTCTCCTGGAATTCAGGAGAGCCCAACAACCAACACAACAAAGAGTATTGTGTTGAGCTCTTGACCAAGACAGGTACGCCAAGGTGAAGGGTAGGGCGTTGAAGATGCACTTTTAACAATGGGGACCCATTTCATCCAATTTGGAATGCTCACCCCTTGACAACTGATGACCTTTGTTGACCCCCTTAAATTCTAAACTCTCACAGCCTGACACTCTATACAGCCAAGGGAACGCAAAACACCCATGGGATAAACAAAAATGGAATTCACCATTTCTTCAAAAACCCAAACTTAATTATTACAGCACCATAATTAAACCAACCATCTCCATCTTAACCTACTTTTTGACAGCCATTATTGTTACAGACAGGAACCTTCACTCCCTCTTACTGTCCTCTTTTCTTTTCTTTTTTTTTAAACAAGTTTTATTTTCAAGACAAACAATACATAGATACACATAAAACAAAACATAAAAGCATAAAAAATCTCTTATCTGAAAGTTGCTTAGTCCCGGGTTAAAACTCTTGGTACAGACACAAATTCAAATTCATATTCATTTTACATACCATTTCATATCTTATTAACATTTTCAGTTTTCTATATGCCTTCTCCTCTCCTTTAAATTTTCTCAATTTTATTTTATTTTATTTATCTCCTCTCAATTCATATCATAATATTTATTATTCTTTGTCTGTTCTATTCCAGCCAGCCCTTTATTTTCCTTCTTTAAAAAAAAGAAAAAACTTATCCTGTACACTATATGGAGTATGATGCCTTTATCTCTTTCCCCTACATTTATAATACTTAATATAAAACACATGACATATATTGGGATTCTGTCTGGTACATTCTAAAATTATACTATATTATCAAAAATAATACAAATCTATTCATTAGTATTAATATTCATTCATATCTTAAACATTTAAATCATTACTTTTCAATTAAATCACATACTTTTGTGGGAGCCCTATTTTCCATAGTTATATATTATATCCCTCATCATATATTATAGCTCATTATTTCATTAAAAAGTACCTCCTTCTTCTACTTCAATTCTCATTTCACAAGAAATTTCGCTAGTATACCATATTCTAATCATTAATATTAACAATCATTTATATCTTAAACATTTTATCCATTTCAATTAAATATCATGCCTTTGTGGGAACACTTATGCTTTCAAAGATTATTACCCCCCCACATCACAATCTTGAATCATGTTTCGTTACAGTACTCCCTTTTCTTAATCAAAAATTTCACTAATTTATGTTAAATATTTTATCACATTTTAAGTTACATATTGTTTCTAATTTTCTATGTTTACTTCTAAATACAAGTGTAAAAATGCAGTCTTATGTACCTTTCTAGAATCCCTTTAACCATAAAGCTTATCCATTATCTCTAAAAAAAAAATGCTTCTTAACATCTTGCTCCCCACCATTAGGACTTCTCATCCCTTCCTTTCTTTCTTGTTTCTTCTTCTCCTTATCCTCTTTAACCCCTTGTCTCTCCACCTCCCTTTTATTCTGCTTTCCCCCTTTCTGTTGTTTCTTAACATAATGTCCCCTTTTCACCTTATTCTTCTCTTTTTGGGCTATTTTTCCAGATCTTAAAGACCTTTTCCCCTTTTTCTCTTGCTTTTTCTCTTCTCCAGTCAAAGTAATTTGTTCATCAAAGATGGCTTCTCCTTCTTCTTTGTCCCCATCATCCTCATTCTGCTTCACATAAGTATAAACCGCCATTTCCAAGTATTGAAAAATAGTGTCAAGACCATCTTCCCCTCCTTGTTTTTCTCTTTCAAATTTTTGATATATAAGTTCCAATTCATCCATAGATGATGCCATTGTGTAGAGAAAAAGTTTTTCCAAACAACCACCCAGCTGATTTAATCAGAAGTAATTTCCAAAGGTTCCAAAGTCACCAAACAATCCAAACAGACTATTTCTTTTAGATACCTTCTTCTTCTTCTTCACTTTCTCTTTCTGGGGTTAAAGTAATCACAAATCCTTTTCAAATATATTTTTGGAAGTTTTTAAACTCTTTGTAATTCTAGGCAATCTTCTCCTTATTTTCAAATTTTGCTCTAATTCTTTTTCACTCTCCTTCCCACTCACAGCCAAAAAGGTTTTTTTTTTTTCCGCTGTCACTTTAGGAAGGAGAGTAGAACAAAGAAAAACTTTCCCTTTAGAATATTCGCAGCTTAAAACTCTCACAGGGAACAATATATACTTAGCAGCCTTCAAGATTCCAGGTCATTTTCTCCCGTCTTGTCCCGGTTAGAATCAACTTTTACTTTTCTTTCAGCTTCCTCCCTCCTGCACCTGCTTGTCCGGCTGCAGCTTTCTTCGTGGCGGCCATTGCTGACCGCCGTTCCTCCGCCTCAGGAAACGGGGGTTTAGCCGGCTGGGGAGGGGGTTTGCGACACCCCCAAACCCCTTGCCGGATCCCCCCTGTCTTCAGCTGCCTCTGCGGGGCAGCTATATCCCCCAGATCCAAATGGATCGGGGGAACCTTGATGGTGAACGCAGCAGGGATCGCGCGGTCACGAATCCCTGCCGCCACCGAAAGGTTGCAAACCAGAAGTCCTTACTGTCCTCTTTTCCTGGGTAGGAAGTCTTCTTCTCAACTAAGAATTCTCTTCTTCCATTTGAAGAAGACCCTCAAAAAGACCCTTGCTAAAGGAAACCCCTGGATAGCTCAGAGGCAAATCCTCTTTGCCTTAAAAATTGGGAAACAAAGCATAAGAGTTCACTCCCAACACACATTGTGAGGACCTGTTGGGTGTGTGGGGCAAACAAATGGAAAGGTTGGTCCAAATTGAAAATGAAACCTTCTGTTTTGCTGTCCAGGATATCTCAAATGGAACGATGTACCCTGCGAATCCTTGCATCCCTTCATCTGCCAGTGCAAATTCTAGTGCAAATCGCTCCTTTTCCAGCCCCAGAGTGAGCGAAGCACCTGGTGAAGTCTGGAGAAGCCACCATCTCTGCTCTGCACCCCTCCCCTTAAAGGATGCTTTATGTAGCTTGGATCAGGCCTCGCTCATCCTGATGGGCCAGAAGATCAAATAAAATCTATCTAGCATGACTGCCCTCCTTTATTCTGCAGAACCAGGACACTGGTTTATTTAACCCTGGTTAGCTGTTCCAGATCAACTGAGATTGAAGATAGATAGATAGATAGATAGATAGATAGATAGATAGATAGATAGATAGATAGATAGATGATAGATAGATAGATATAGGATAGATAGATATAGGATAGATAAGATAGATAGATAGATAGATAGATAGATGATAGATGATAGATAGATAGATAGATAGATAGATAGATAGATAGATAGATAGATAGATAGATAGATATAGATAGATAGATGATAGATGATAGATGATAGATACCGTAGATAGATAGATAGATAGATGATAGATGATAGATAGATAGATAGATAGATAGATAGATAGATAGATAGATAGATAGATAGATATAGCATAGATAATGTAAGATAGATAGACAGACAGACAGACAGACAGACAGACAGACAGACAGACAGATAGATAGATAGATAGATAGATAGATAGATATGGACAGATTGAGATAGAGATAAGAGAGAAAGAGAGAGAGTTGCCCTTTGCCAATTTTTCATCTCTGCTCCTGGGACATGCAGAGAGAGGTCCCCCTTCTCCATTGGCTCACGTGGTTTCCCTGTTGGCTCTTGACCATGATCAGAGGAAATTTGGAAGATGACCCCTCTCCCTCACTGTAAACCTCAATCTTCCAAGTAAAAGCCAGATCTTCTAAAACATCTCTATAACTGAGGTGACCTTCTCCCAACATATTTTCAGACATCACTTATCTTCTTTGGTCCTGAAAGACAGTAGAAGGTTATTATCTCCCTTAAAACTGTATTAATCCCAGGTAGTATCAAATGTTGACCTAGTTCTCAATGAAGCTGGACCTTCATATGAGTGAGGTGGGACAACGTTGTACAAATACCTTTAGGGTTCTCCAGAGCAAGGATGGACAGGCCTGTTCTGGGTTGAAGCTCAGAGCAAGTCAAGAATTTTCTTAGGTCTCTGATGAAGGTTCACAAGATGTCCAAAGGGATAATACAGCTGGATTGTGCTCCACATTGACTGAGATAATCGATGGTCCTTCCTGAACGTAAGAAGGCAAAGAACTCAAGTAAAGGAAACATGGCAGCCTTTGATTCAACTGTCCCTTGTTCATGCAAGGGATTGCAGGGTCTACCCTTTTCTCTCTCCCCCTCCCAGTGTCAGCCTCCTCCTCCTCCTCCTCCTCCTCCTCCTCCTCCTCCTCCTCCTCCTCCTCCTCCTCCTCCTCCTCCTCCTCCTCCTCTCTGTAACCTGATCCCATTATTCAGAGAAGCCGATCCATGGCACAAGGAACTATCCATAGACACACAGAGAGAATAGTTCTTGGTTGTTTTGATCAGAATTAGTAAGATCTAAATTCCCTACGATGAACATTCCATAAACTATAGTCGGATAGAGATAGTTTCTCCATCCAAAAACTACGTTTCTTATGTTTCCATAAATAAATGGGTGAAAGCTACCTGTTAGGGATAACATTGTTTACCCTAACTGGTTTGGGTAAAAATAATAAATAAGTTATCATGGTTTGTTGGTTAAAGTGTGTGTAACTTTAACTACAAGAATGTAATTAAGGGTGTGGTTGTAAAAGCACCATAAAAGAAGCAAGTCAATTGCAGCTCTCTCTCTCTGGCTTAATGATCCCTAATTACTGGATGGATTGATGACTGCGTTTTTCCTTACTGGAACGGAGGAGAGAAAGGAGTGTTGATTTCTCAACGGAGAGAAGAGATAATACGGACTGATTTATTGTAAGTGAACTGACATTGGCTATTCAACACGGACTTTGCAAATTGAGTATCCCCGACTGGACTGACTGAAATGATACATGACTAATGGACCATTTATTTTGACTATGCTATAATTCCTAATGGAATAAACTATATTTTTGATAGCACAAGCGTATCTGTTATTTACTGCGTGTTAACTAAAATACAAACTTATCTCACACATTTACCTGTCTGCCTATCTGACTACGCTACAAATTCTGTTTAGTTTGTTTTCCTTAACACTCGTTGGGGAATTCAGGCTTAACACTACCCAATAAAATGAATAAAACAGAAAGGAGTCCAGCAAGTGGTTGAAATAAATCAGGCATTCCACCAGTCGATTCACATTTCAAAATAGAAAGTGGAAATTCCGAAAGGGAAAGGGGAAAACACACTTTCACAAAGGTGTGGCTGTTTCCATCCTAGACTGAAGCTGAGGGAGGTGGCTGTTTTGTGTGTGTTTCAACTGTGCCTGTGTTTGCAGTTGGCTTAGGAGTGTTTAAACTGCACTTATTTTTGACCTTTTCCTTAATCTTTATTTGTACAGCAAATATATATCAATATTAACTTCTGATTCTCAGGAACAATAAAGAATTGCCCAATCAATCAGCCAGCATTTCCACCATTAACCCAAATAAAAAATAAGGTTAACTCTGACCTTTATTTCCTGATTTTTCAACCTCAGATGCTTTGCGTGGCACAGCTGAGCTTGAAAAAGCAGTGAAAAAGTGGCTTTTCAAATGCTGTGCACCCGTGCGCAGTGCTTCTCAGCTGTCCGGGCGGCACAGCTTAAGGTTTTTTACACACGTGCACAGCAAAATATAATTACTGAACTGGTAGTAATGCCGGTTGAATCCCACCCCAGCCTCCCCCCATTATTTCTTGTCCTGCCCTCAGGTGCTTTGGAGCTGTCTTACTTTGGACCGAGAATTAATCATGAGGTGGGCAGCTCTATGACAGCTTTAAATAAAATAAATAAACTTATAAGGCCAAGTCATTACCAGGAAATCAATTCTGGTGTTTTTATCTGCTAAATCTTTAGTGCAAACAAGTTATTTCCTGGGGGAGTCCCTTTTGCAGCAAAGCCATTTCCCTTCTCCTTTGACCCCCTGAAAAGACCCACCCTGTTTCTTCTCTTGCCTATAAATGCCTTCATTCCCTTTGCTGGAGGGAAGCCTGGAGTAGCCACTGAGCAGACTTGCTACACGTAGAGGCAAAAGGACAGGTGAGTGAGGCTCTCCCACCTGTGCACACCGGACAGGTGAGGCCCCTGCAGCTGATCCCTCCTGCGCCTCTCTCCCTCTCTCTCCCTCTCTCTCTCTCTCTCTCTCTCTCCTCTCTCTCTCTCTCCCACCTGAATGGACCTCTTGCAGGGGGGCTGCAGGGGATGTCCTGGTTGCAGCAGGAGGGTCTCCAGGAGGCAGGGAGTCAGGGGTCTCTGGGGCAGAGAAAGAGATGCCCAGGTGAGCCTTTCCAGGCAAGGCAGGATCGACTGTGAGCCCCCAAGGCTGCTGGATGACTGAGGAGGGAGAAACGGGGTCCAGTGTCCCCCCCCCAGCTTGGTTACAGGCTGGACTTCCCACCCACCTCACTCTCTTTTCCTCTTCCCCCCTCCACGATTCTCTCTGCAGGGAAGGAAGGAAGACCATGGGGCAATTCCTCTTGGTGACCCTCAGCTTGCTGGTCATGGCTTTCTCCCTAAATGGTGAGTTTGAAGAGGGTCTCTAATGTGTCCAGAGAGGCCAATTCTTCCCCTCTGACCCCCTTCCTGATTTGACCCTCCTGGCATCCTCTCCCCGAAGTTGCTTTTATCCCTGTTTGGCGTCTTGTGAAATTTAGACCCCACCTGCTCTCTCTCTCTCTCTGCTCCAAGACTTGGGACCAACCCAAGTGGATTGATTCACACCAGGCAGGGAGCTTCCAGGAAACTAACCAAGGCTAACCCCAACCAAGATTTGGACATTCTGCAAGTGCAGCTGCAAGTCAGTTTCAATTTATCGTCCTCAAAGATGTTTGCAACTCAGCAGGTTCAGAATGTTCTGCGGACCCAGCTGTGTCTCCTCGTCCTCCTCCTCCTCTTCCTCCTGGCCACCTTCTCACTGAGCTTCTTCTCTTCACACACAGGAGCCAACAGCAGCTGTTGTCCCCAAGATTGGCTTCCCAAGAATGGGTTTTGCTACAAGGTCTTCAATGATCTCAAGAACTGGAACGATGCTGAGGTTAGAAGTGCTGTGTGAATCTCCTAGTTCAGGCAGAGGAGAAGTCTAGGCAGAGCCTTGAAGACCTCACCCCACAAGTTCCTCTGGGTGGGCTGAAGTGGAGGGCCACTAGGCTGGGTGCATGAAAAAGTAGCAAAGATCATTATTTGAGGACAGTCTGAAATGCAAGTGTTCTCTGGACTGTATATTGGTTTGGGCTTTCATGGCCGGGATCTGTTGGGCAGTGCTGAGCCTCCGGGTGGAGTGACCATGATCTAGACAACAGATTTCCTGATTACCAAGCATCAACCATCTCCGGTGATGAAATACTTGACATCTCCCGCATTGACCGAGAGCTCAAAAATAGAGACGGCTCTGTGGCCCCACGCTTGTGCAGGATCATTTGCAAAAATGAATCAAGCAAACGTAAACTCATTTATACTATAAACTCACTCGCCAAAACCAACACCAACCACAAAAACCTCCGTTGCCGCCCTGACTTAACCATACAGCAACGTGCCCGCTCCCGTGCACTCCGCATTGAACTCAAAACCCGTCTAGACAATGGAGAGAAGGACCTGTACATTGACTACCATGCTGACTGTATCAAAAGTAAGACACGCAACCCAATACCCAACTTTTACCCTCAACCACCACCCTACCTCAACCACCTACCACCACCCACCATCACCCAAAACTACCCACCACCCACCATCACCCAAGACTAGGCACGCACGCCCCCAACTACCTCAATCCCAACTGCTGCCGGACTTAAATGCAAACTACTCAATGCAAGAAGCCTCGTGAATAAAATACCTGAATTTCTCATCCTCTTAAATATGGCTAACTTCGACATTATATTTGTCTGTGAAACATGGCTCAATGCATCTCTCCCCGACTCCATTACCACAGTAAGAGACTATCATGTTTACCGATCAGATCGTGAAAATCGTCGAGGAGGTGGTGTTGCTATATTCTATAAAAATCCTTACATCTAAAAAATATCCAAGTTACCCAGGAGCTTGCCCTTCCTGAAACCATCATCTGTGAACTATCCTTAAATATCACAATTCGATTCTTACTATGTTACAGAGCACCTGATTATGACATCGAACATGTAAACAAGCTAAATACACTACTAACATGGGCTACATCCTGCCCATACCCTTTTATCTTTCTTGGAGATTTCAATCTACCTCATATCGACTGGACCCTAAATAATTGTACAACTGAAATCATACACACAACCTTCTACAATGCTATTACAAATCTAGGTCTTGAACAACTAGTAACCAACAACACTAGACTAAACAACTGCCTCGATCTCATCTTCTGCAATAGTTTGAATTTAATTTACGGAATACAAACCAAAGAACCCTTTTCCAGTAGTGACCACAATATGATTGACTTTTGCCTCAACATACGTCCACACAAAAATCACCACAATGATGTAATCCCCAATTGTAACTTCAAAAAAGGCAACTATGATCTTATAGACAACGATCTCTCATCCCTTGATTGGCAATCTCTATTCACTGGATGCAATACTGTTGAAGACCATTACAACATATTTTTACTCGAAGTCAAAAGAGTCATCAAACTATATGTACCAACAACAACTCCCAAAACAAAACAAAAAAGCAGATTACCCATATCAATAAGGAAACTTCAATCCAAAAAGAGATCACTCTGGCGGAAAAACAAATCTGGTCACGTTGCCAATTTCAAAAACCGATACAAAAATTTATGCCACCAGATAAAGACCGAATGCACCAATTATCACATTAAACAAGAGGAAAACCTTCTAAGCACCAATTCCACCCGTGTTTTTTACAATTTTGTAAACAACAAACTAAAAGACTCAAGGTCCATCCCTCCCTTGATAGGACCTGATGGTAAAGACTGCAGCGACGACACCATTAAAGCCAACATCTTTAACACATTCTTCGGCTCAGTGTTTGTAAACAGTAATGGATCATGCCCAATGTTTCCTAGCCGTACCACAGATAACAACAATGATCTAATACATATCGATTTTACAGTAGACAACATTGAAAAAGCACTACGCAATCTAAAACCATCTCTATCTATTGGACCGGATGGAATATGTGCCTACTTCTTAAGAAAGCTATCCACTGCCATAGCCAAACCTCTAAGCATAATCTTTGAAAAATCTTTCAGGACCAGCTCCTTGCCTAACCTATGGTTACAAGCCACAGTCATCCCCATCTTCAAAAAGGGAGACCCAAGCCTAGTTGAAAATTACAGACCAATCTCCTTATGCTGCGTCACCTGTAAAGTCATGGAATCAATTATTAACCAATCCATCATCCTCCATTTAGAGACAAACAACCTACTCTCCAATAAACAATTCGGTTTCAGAAAAAACTATCCTGTAATCTGCAACTCTTACACTGCAAAAACATATGGACTACACAACTCGACCAGGGCAAAGCAATAGACGCAATCTACATAGACTTCTGTAAAGCCTTTGATTCAGTGGTACACGACAAACTACTCCTAAAAATAAAATCTTATGGTATCTCTGGACAACTGAATAACTGGATAGAAGCATTCCTGTCAAACAGACAACAAATGGTCAAAATCGGGAACGCCCTATCAAATCCAGTACCTGTCAATAGTGGTGTTCCCCAAGGCAGTGTTCTAGGACCAACTCTCTTCATAATCTACATAAACGACCTTTGTGATCATATCAAGAGCAATTGCGTTCTCTTCGCTGATGATGTAAAGCTGTTCAATACCACAGACAATACTACTACCCTACAAAAAGACCTAGACTATGTATCTGAATGGTCTAACATATGGCAACTTCAAATCTCAACAAATAAATGCTCTGTCTTACATATTGGTAAAAAAATCAGAAAATAAAATACAAGCTGAATAGTCAAGATCTTGTTGATGACCCAAGCTCTGTAAAGGACCTGGGAATACTCACCTCTAATGATCTAAGTGCTAGAGCCCACTGCAACTACATAGCCAAAAAGGCATTAAGAGTTGTTAACCTAATCCTACGTTGCTTTTTCTCTGGTAATATCTCACTACTAACCAGAGCATACAAAACATTTGCTAGACCAATACTCGAATACAGTTCATCAGTCTGGAATCCTTATTACGTATGTGATATTAGCACAATTGAGAAAGTCCAGAAGTATTTCACAAGAAGAGTTCTCCACTCTTCTACTCGTTGTAGAATACCTTATGCCACCAGACTCGAAATTCTAAAACTAGAAAACCTTGAATTACGCCGTCTTCGGTCCGACTTAAGCATGGTATACAAAATCATACATTGCAATGTCCTACCTGTCAATGAATACTTCAGCTTTAACCATAACAACACAAGAGCACAGAACAGATACAAACTCAAAGTAAACCGCACCAAACTTGATTGCAGGAAATACGACTTCAGCAATAGAGTGGTCAATGTCTGGAATACTCTACCCGACTCTGTAGTCTCTTCCCCAAACCCCAAAAACTTTAACCTTAGACTGTCTACTATTGACCTCACCCCTTTCCTAAGAGGTCTGTAGGGGGCGTGCATAAGCGCACCAACGTGCCTACCGTCCCTGTCCTATTGTTTCTCTTATTCTATTATTTTTCTTATATGTACCCATTTCATATATTCACAACTATGTATACACTTGTACTTATTATCTTGTAAACAATTGACAAATCAAATAAATAAATAAAAATAAATAAATAAATGTTTCACTGGCAGCTCTGGTGGCATCTTCAGGCCTCCTTGTCTCTGAAGTGATGGGAATCCAAGAGTATCTCCTGGATCTAGAATTGTTCAAGAGCTAGAAAGGCACCTGAGGGGAGTCAACGCAGTCAGGATGGTGTCTAGGACATGAAATCAGATTCCCTGGCTCTTTTCCCACTTTCACAAAGTGACACACGCAAGCACATTTGCTTGTCTCCTTAACAAGTGCCTTTCTCCCTTGTGGCTCCATCCCAGATGTTCTGCAGGAAACACAAGCCAGGCTGCCACCTCGCCTTCCATGGCGGTGAAGAGTCAACTGACTTGGCTGAATACGTCTCCAACTATCTCAGGAATGGCTGTTATCTTGGCCCAGGGAGAGGAAATATCTAGGCAGACCCTTGAACAGCCCCCAGGTCCCCTCTGGTTGGGCTGAAGTAAAGGGTTACACCGTAGGCTGGGTGCATGGAAAGGTAGCCAAGATCATGATTTTAGGACAGTCTGAAATGCAAGTATTGTATAGTGACTGTATAATGGTTTGGCCAGTATCTGCTGGGCAGTGTAAGGGCCTGGAGGCTAAAACATATGAAGAACGGTGGCAGGAATTGGGTATGACTAGTGTGGTGAATAGAAGGACCAGGGCAGACATGATAGCAACCGACCAATATCTAAGGGGCTGCCACAAAGAAGAGGGGTAGCAATAGCACTTAGACTTATATACCACTTCAAGGGGCTTTCCAGCTCTCTCTAAGCGGTTTACAGAGTCGGCTTCTTGCCCCTAACAGTTTGGGTCCTCATTTTACTGACCTCAGAAGGATGGAAGGCTGAGTCAACCTGGAGCCTGGTGAGATTCGAACTGCCAAATTGCAGTCAACCGGCAGTCAGCAGAAGGAGCCTGCAGGGTTGCACTCTAAGCACTGCGCCACCATGGCTCAAATGTGTGTGTCTGTGTGTCAAATTATTCTCCAAAGCACACAAAAGCACACCAAAAGCAATCGATGGAAACAAACCAAGAGGACCAACCTAGAAATAAGGAGAAATTTCCGGACACTGAGACCGATGAACCAGTGGAATAGCTCCCCTCCAGAAGCTGTGGGTGCTCTATCACTGGAGGCTTTCAAGAAGAGATTGGACAGCCATTGGTCTGGAATGGTATGTAGGGCCTCCTGCTTGAGCCGACTAGAAAGCCAGGTGGGGGAGTCTGCAGGGAAGAAGCTTTTCTGGCTGGGGAATTCTGGGAGTTGAAGTCCTCCATGCTTAAAGTTGCCAAGGTTGAAGAGGCCTGGACTAGAAGACCTCCAAGGTCCCACCCAACCCTCTTCATCTTTATTCAGCATTGAGCGTTAGGGTTGAGTGACCGTCTTGTAGACAAGAGTTTTCCAGATGTTTCACGGGTGACTCCAGCTGGCATCTTCCGACTGCCTTGCCTCTGAAGCGATGGGGATGTTGGATTGTAATGGATGAGAAGGGGATTTAAGCAGGGAACTGATGAAGAGCTGCAGACCTCAGCGAGGAAATCTGTGGGGTTCAACAAAGTTGGGATTCTGGGTAGGACCTTGCAATCTGATCCCTGCTCTTTTCTTTTACACACACAAACACACACACACACACACACACACACACACACGTGTTTCTTCTCTGTTGAACCCATGCCCTTTCTTGGGGTTGCTCTCTCTCCAAGATGTTCTGTAGGAAATTCAAGCCAGGTTGCCACCTCGCCTCCATCCATAGCGTGGCAGAATCAGCTGACTTGGCCGAATACGTCTCCGACTACCTGAAAAGTGATGGACATGTCTGGATTGGACTGAACGATCCACGCAAAGTAGGTCCCTTCCTATTGGCAATATTTTGCAATTCATTTGTTATTGTTCCGAAAGGGGAGTTTTTTGGAAGAATCTTCCAGTGGGAGGTAAGGATCTCTCTGTTAAAAACTTTTGCCTTGGACAGGAACCATTGAGAGGCTCCAACCCTGTTCCTCCTGCCCCCTCACCAACCCTTCCTGCCCACTTGAAGAACTGACTGCTGTCTTTAAAGTCCCAAAGGGGTGGATTTTATCCCAAATTCATCTCAGAATTAGGGCGTCCTCATGCACTCAGGGCCTCCTTCAGCCTGACTTCCTCTTTTTAAAGCAGGGGTCCCCAAACCTGGCCACTTTAAGACTTGTGGACTTCAACTCCCAGAATTCTCCAGCCAGCTATGCTATGCTGGCTGGAGAATTCTGGGAGTTGAAGTCCACAAGTCTTAAAGTGGCCAATTTGGAGACATCTGTTTTAAAGCATTGAATGGCCTCTGATCCTTGTTGAAACTCTGATGGATCAGAAACTCAGGGACTGCAGGGCCCAGCCTGGGAGGGTCATGCAGCTTTAATGCTGTCTTAACATTTTTTTTTCTAACCACATATGCATTTTCACTCAAAATATTTTTGCTTTTGGGCATGTCCACCACAGGTGATAGTATGTGCCTGGTTTCTGATTACATTTGCAACATTTGGTGGACATATTTTTCAGCATTTTTGCTAGTCTTGCTGGTGGTAGGAGCCACCTATAAAACATTAAGCACATATGGAATGTAAAGAGAAACCAATAATTAAGAAAAACATTCACCAAATTTAACCTTGGTTAGCTAGTTCCAGATCATCTGAGACCGATGAGGGAGGGAGGGAGGGAGGGAGGGGGGAGAGAGAGAGAGAGAGAGAGAGAGAGAGAGAGAGAGAGAGAGAGAGAGAGAGAGAGAGAGAGAGAGATAGATATATAAATAGTTGATAAATGATAGATGGATAAGATAGATAACCATCATCAAATCTGCGATGAAGGTGATTGTCGGAGGAGCGAGACCGCGTGGTAGACCTAAGCAACGCTGGATGGACACGATCAAGGCCGATCTAGAGATCGCGAAGGCAGACCCGACATACGTGGCAGACAGAGAGGCGTGGAAGCAGTACTCAAGGACATTAGCGGACCTCGCCAGAGCGCGAGACAAACGCTGAAGAAGAAGAAGAAGAAGAAGAAGGATAAGATAGATAACAGAGATATATAAAGAGTTGATAGATGCTAGATGGATAGAGATAGATAAATAGATAACAGAGATATAAATAGATGATATAGATAGATAGAAGATTAGATAGATAGATAGATAGATAGATAGATAGATAGATAGATAGATAGATAGATAGATAGATAGATAGATTGATTGATTGATTGATTGATTGATTGATTGATTGATTGATTGACAGATATAGAGAGAGATTTGCCCATTGCCAAGTTTTAATTTCTACTCCTGGGCTATGCAAAGAGAGGTCCCCCTTCTCCATTGGCTAATGTGGTTTCCCTGTCATTCCAGCAACGCACCTGGGTGTGGTCAGACAGATCCTCCACCAACTACCTCGCCTGGAATCAAGGAGAACCCAACAACTCAAAGAACATTGAGTACTGTGTCCATCTCTGGGCCCTGACAGGTATGGCAAGATGGTGGGGATGTAACTGAGGGTGTGCTTCCAACAATGAGGATCCATTTGATCCATCTTGGAATGCTCACCCCTTGACAGCTAATGAGCCTTATTGGGTTCTAAGTTCTCACAGCTCGACACACTATACAGCCAAGGGAACACAAAACGCCCATGGGATAAATAAAAATGGAATTCACCATTTCTTCAAAAACCCAAATTTGATTATTACAGCACCATAATTAAACCAACCATCTCCCTCTTAACCTACTTCTCGAAGGTCATTATTGCAACAGACAGGAACCTTCACTCCCTCTTACCGTCCTCTTTTCCTGGACAGGAAGCCTTCTTCTCAACTAAGAACTTTCTTCTTTCATTTGAAGAAGACCCTCAAAAAGATCCTTGCTAAAGGAAACCCCTGAATACCCCAGAGGCAAATCCTCTTTGCCTTAAAAACTGGGAAACAAAGCATAAGAGTTCACTCCCAACACACATTGTGAGGACCTGTTGGGTGTGTGGGGCAAACAAATGGGAAGGTTGGTCCAAATTGAAAATGAAACCTTCTGTTTTGCTGTCCAGGATATCTCAAATGGAACGATACACCCTGTGAAGCCTTGTATCCCTTCATCTGCCAGTGCAAATTCTAGTGCAAATCGCTCCTTTTCCTGCTCCAGAGTGAGCGAAGCAGCTGGTGAAGTCTGGAGAAGCCAACATCTCTGCTCTGCACCCCTCCCCTTAAAGGATGCTTTATGTAGCTTGGATCAGGCCTCGCTCATCCTGATGGGCCAGAAGGTCAAATAAATTCTGCCTTAGCATGACTGGCCTTGTTTATTTTGGAGACCCAGGACATGGTTGAGATCCAAAGCTCAAGACCCCCGAGTCTTCTTCATGGCGAGGTTTGGATTTAAGTGGGGGAGGGCATCTCTGAGAATCTGTAGAGATTCTCAGTCATCCAGATCAGTCGTCGCCAACCAGTGGGCTGGGGACCCCTGGCGGTTCGTGAGAAAATGTTGGTGGTCCACAGAGAAATGTCCCTCCAAAGCAATTAATCCAAGCTGCGCCGCCCACATGGCCCAGGAACACAAGGCTTGTGTTGCTTGCATTGAGAACAACACAAGGTAGTGAGGGGAGGGGGAAGGGGGAACTTGCCCCACTCGTCCCATGAGCCTCCCCTGGCCACCAGGCTGCTTCTTTCCGCTTCTTTCTGCTTTTGGCTGCACACAAGGAAAGCAGCCAAAGTCTTTCTTTCTCTCCCCAAACTCCGCCAGAAATGAGCCATTGGGACCCTGCAAGGCCTCCTGCTCCAAGAGGCTGCGCCAGCAAGACTCATATCTGGCAGAGTTTGGGAAGAGAAAGAAAGACTTCTGCTGCTTCTGCTGCTTTCCTTGCATGAAGTCAGAAGTCTCTCTCTCTCCCCTCCCTCTGAGAACGGAGCTGGAGACGGTATCCTGCATTCCCAAATAAAGAATGATTGATTGGTAGGAAACCGGGGTGGGGATTTTTACTGCAGACTGTTTTGGGATTTTCCCAGGGTCTCTGGTCCAATGGGAGTTTAAATTATGACTTTGGGGGGTCCCTGAGGTCCAAAAGGTTGGCAACCTCTGATCCAGATCATGGTTGTCCCAAAGGTGCTTTTTCAGGAGGAAACTGGACTATTGTTTTTCTTTGAAGAAGTTTCGCTTCTCATCCAAGAAGCTTCTTCAGCTCTGACTGGGGAATGGAAGGATGTATACTCCTTGCAGACAGCTGGTCATTGCATCCTTTTAGAGGTTCGTTGAGGCCACTTGGAGGTTTTATCTGTGTCCTCAGGGTCACACCTGAGTTGTCTTCTGGTTCCTGTAGTCTGCATTTTTTTCTCTGGGAATTCATTCCTACTCCCATAGCATTCAAAGGGCGTCCATCCCAAATTGTATAGCTAAAAGTCTGTAGAGATTCTCAGTATCTCTTAAGAAGGACCATCCATTGATGCTCATTTTCATTGGAGGGTTGAGAATTGGTTGGGCCTCAGCACCATTTTACTGCCACCAAAGGTGACTGGCACGTGATCCCCACTCTTCTGGAAAAGGCATAGGGGTGGGGTGGTGGAGTGGGTCCCTGAAGGCCTGGGCTGTGCTGATCTACTCTGTCAGGGTTGCAATGATCTGAACCCCCTCTAGATGGCATCAAAGAGCCTGTGATGCCTCTAGTCCTCAGCGCCTCTCTGGCAGTCCAAGTGGAAAACCCCTCAGCTGGGTTGCTTCCATATCTGGGGAGCAGAGCCCCACTGCTGAGGGATTCTCTTCACTGGGCCTTCTCTCTCTCAGCTGGGTTCTTTCCTTGTAGCTATGACCCAACTCGGAAACACCATCAGGGTTAGAAGGAAGGGAGTTTGCAGAGAGGAGGAGGAAGAGGACTGTGGGGTCCTGGGTGGTCTCTGAGCTTTGTTCTTTTCTTGCACACATTTCATGGCCCAACTAGAGTGGTACGGTGGCTTAGAAGTGGAGCTCTCACCTCATAACCAGGAGGCTGTGAGTTCAATCTTAGGTAGAGGCAGATATTTCTTTCTCTGGGAGCAATGAGAATCTCTCTGCTGAAGAAAACTCCGCATTGGTGACAGGAAGGGCATCTGGCCAGTGAAACACTGGCTCCATTCAGTTGCCCTGACTCCAACACACAAGGGATTACAGGGAGGGGAGGGGATTCTACTGGTTCAGACCGGTTCTACAGAACCGGTTGTTATGATTCTGCACAGTTCGGAGAACCGCAAATCGTGCCCCTGGCTGGCCCGCCTCTCTCCACCCACCCCTGTCGCGCCCAGTCAGTCCTTATCGTGCATGCAGGACATCGCTGACTGCATTCTCCCTGCCCAGTCCCACCATTTTTCCTCCCCACGATCAGCTGTTCCGATGATCAGCTGTGCTGGGACCTCCCTCGGTGTCTTACTCCTTCACCCAGGGGGCTTGGCCTTCCTGGGCCTCAGGAAAGCCCCGGAGAGGAAAATGTCCCCCTGAGGCCCAGGGGCAAAAAAAATGGAGTGCCTGGGGGGCTGAAAAAAAACCACACCCATCCAGTCACATGACCACTCCCACCTAGCCACTCCCACCTAGCCACAGAACCTGTAGTAAAGCTATTTGCATCCCACCCCTGATTACAGGGTCATTAAAAGACAAAAACTATTATGACCCAACTAGGTAACACCATCAGGGTTAGAAGGGAGTGGGATTTGGAGGGGAAAAAAAGTGTGAAACTTGGACTTCCTTTCTTTCCTCGTTTCTTTCTACATCAACTCCAAACGTAGGACAATAAATCCTGTTTTTTGCAGACTGAAGGTTCTTTTTTTCAACATTTAAAAGAATGAAGGGAACCAAATATTACTGAATTGGAAGGATTGTTTTTAAAAAGGGAAACAGGAAAAAAGGAGGGAAAAGACTCTGCCTTGGAACTATTGGGAGCAATTGCGTGAAGAACTTATATTTACTGACAAAGAAATTAAAGAGAGACTAGCATAAGTCTATTTCAAGCTATTTAGCTCTCGTCAGCTAACCATGCTCTACTGGGATTTGAACCCAGGCTACTTATATATTAGATGGATGTATTAACCTCTAAGCCACAGGTTCACCTTGCTTTGTTAGCTCTACCAGGGGAGAGATGAATAAAATAGAATTCTTTATAGGTAATATAGATAATATATTCTTTATAGATAATATTTACAGATAATATAGAATTAAGAGGTTTTTTGGTGAGACCGGTCTATCAGGGCAACCTGGTCTACCCAAATATGGGACGGAGCATAATGCTTCTGATTGCATGAAGTATAACATAGTTGTGGAAAAACACACGAGCACCAAAGGTGGGATTCAGCCGGTTCTGACTAGTTCTGGAGACCCGGTAGTGGAATTTTTTTTTTTAAGTAAAAGTTTTATTGATTTTAACAACAAACAAAAACACATAAAACATAAAACATAACATAAAAACATCATCATCCTTCATAAATTTACAGACAGTGTATCGGTTGGTTTACCACTCCTTTTTGTGCATCCATTTCATAGTCATCATAATAATTATATTACATAATAACTCATATTATCAATCAACAATTATATATCCTAATATATGATTAAATATATGATTAAACAATCATTTGACTATAATTTTACTAATTCATACTTAAGCGAGATAACTGTAATTTAGTTACTTTATTTTATAACAAATCATAAAATCATACCAAGTTTATCTTAATAAAATATTCTAAAAGTGTTATCAAGACCAAAAAAAAAGTATATTCATTATTTCCTAGGTTTCTAAATATTTTATTATTATATTGTATTATCTAACCATTGATAAAAAAGATCCCAAACTTCATAAAATTGTTTATCTTCTTGTTCTCTAATTTCAAATGTCAATCTACTCATTTCAGCACATTCCAATATTTTCTTAATAACTTCTTCTAATGGTATTTTCTCATTCTTCCAATTTTTAGCAAATACAATCCTAGCCGCTGTTAATACATTTACAATCAAATACTTTAAGTTTTTATTATATGTATCAGGTAAGATTCCCAATAAAAAAATCTCTGGTTTCAAATCTATATGTTTCTTTGTCATTTTTTCCAACCATATGCGAATTCTAGTCCAATATTTTCTAGCGTCCTCACAAGTCCACCACATATGGTAATATGAACCAGGAATCTGATGACATTTCCAGCACTTTTCAGATTTATTCTTGAACATTCTTGCTATTCTTGTCGGGGAAAATGCCACCTGTAAAACATCTTATACAAATTTCCTTTATATGCTGTTGACATTGTCATTTTATAATTTTGAGACCACAACTTTTGCCATTTCTCTAAGTCAATCCCATATCCAAAATTCTTCCCCCAAGCAATCATTGTTTCTTTAACTTGTTCTTCCTCTAATTTAATTTCCAACAAATAATTATATAATTTTTGATCACTTTTTCATCAGTACCTGTCAAAATCCTATCTAAATCAGTCATTTTGTCATAAAATCCTTCCATTTTAGAATCTTTAAGATACCTTGAATGTATTTGCATATGAAAACCAATTCATCTTTATGCCTTGTTCTTCTAAATTTTGCATCATTTTAAGTTCACCCTTTTCATCTAGTAATTCCCCATATCTAACTGTTTGTTCCTTCTTATAAATTATAGGATAAGAAAAGGCTTCAATAGTTGATAACCAAACTGGAATTTTCAAATAACACTGTTTCTTAATTTTCTCCCAATTCAACCATAACGATTCCAGTATATAATGCCTTCTAAAGTAACCCTGTGATTTAGTTCCCTTATACCATAAAAAAGCATGCCAACCCAATAATAAATCATGTCCTTCTAATGCCAACAATCTAGTCTTTCTTAACGTTATCCATTCTTTAGCCCACATTAAATTTGCAGCTTGATAATACAACTCCCAATTAGGAAGGCCAAATCCTCCTCTAATTCTAGCATCCTGTAAAAGTTTTAATTTTATTCTCGCTTTCTTACCTTGCTTCAACACAATTTTATTTAATTCTTCAAAATAGTCCAATTCAGTAATATTTGGTTCCCTTCATTCTTTTAAATATTGAAAAAAGAACCTTCGGTCTGCAAAAAACAGGATTTATTGTCCTACGTTTGGAGTTGATGTAGAAAGAAACGAGGAAAGAAAGGAAGTCCAAGTTTCACACTTTTTTCCCCTCCAAATCCCACTCCCTTCTAACCCTGATGGTGTTACCTAGTTCGGTCATAATAGTTTTTGTCTTTTAATGACCCTGTAATCAGGGGTGGGATGCAAATAGCTTTACTACAGGTTCTGTGGCTAGGTGGGAGTGGCTAGGTGGGTGTGGTCATGTGACTGGATGGGTGTGGCTTTTTTTTCAGCCCCCCCCCCCCCCGGCACTCCATTTTTTTTGCCTCCTGGGCCTCAGGGGGGGGACATTTTTCCTCTCCGGGGGCTTTCCTGAGGCCCAGGAAGGCCAAGCCCCCTGGGTGAAGGAGTAAGACACCGAGGGGAGGTCCCAGCACAGCTGATCATCGGAACAGCTGATCGTGGGGAGGAAAAATGGTGGGACTGGGCAGGGAGAATGCAGTCAGCGATGTCCTGCGTGCACGATAAGGACTGACTGGGCGGCGACAGGGGTGGGTGGAGAGAGGCGGGGCCAGCCAGGGGCACGATTTGCCGGTTCTCCGAACTGTGCAGAATCATAACAACCGGTTCTGTAGAACCGGTCTGAACCAGTAGAATCCCCTCCCCTCCCTGTAATCCCTTGTGTGTTGGAGTCAGGGCAACTGAATGGAGCCGAGTGTTTCACTGGCCAGATGCCCTTCCTGTCACCAATGCGGAGTTTTCTTCAGCAGAGAGATTCTCATTGCTCCCAGAGAAAGAAATATCTGCCTCTACCTAAGATTGAACTCACAGCCTCCTGGTTATGAGGTGAGAGCTCCACTTCTAAGCCACCGTACCACTCTAGTTGGGCCATGAAATGTGTGCAAGAAAAGAACAAAGCTCAGAGACCACCCAGGACCCCACAGTCCTCTTCCTCCTCCTCTCTGCAAACTCCCCTTCCTTCTAACCCTGATGGTGTTTCCTAGTTGGGTCATAGCTACAAGGAAAGAACCCAGCTGAGAGAGAGAAGGCCCAGTGAAGAGAATCCCTCAGCAGTGGGGCTCTTCTCCCCAGATAGGGAAGCAACCCAGCTGAGGGGTTTCCCACTTGGATTGCCAGACAGGGCGCTGAGGGCGAGAGGCATCACAGGCTCTTTGATGCCATCTAGAGGGGGTTCAGATCATTGCAACCCTGACAGAGTAGATCAGCACAGCCCAGGCCTTCAGGGACCCACTCCACCACCCCACCCCTATGCCTTTTCCAGAAGAGTGGGGATCACGTGCCAGTCACCTTTGGTGGCAGTAAAATGGTGCTGAGGCCCAACCAATTCTCAACCCTCCAATGAAAATGAGCATCAATGGATGGTCCTTCTTAAGAGATACTGAGAATCTCTACAGACTTTTAGCTATACAATTTGGGATGGACGCCCTTTGAATGCTATGGGAGTAGGAATGGATTCCCAGAGGAAAAAAAATGCAGACTACAGGAACCAGAAGACAACTCAGGTGTGATCCTGAGGACACAGATAAACCTTCAAGTGGCCTCAACGAACCTCTAAAAGGATGCAAATGACCAGCTGTCTGCAAGGAGTATACATCCTTCCATTCCCCAGTCAGAGCTGAAGAAGCTTCTTGGATGAGAAGCGAAACTTCTTCAAAGAAAAAACAATAGTCCAGTTTCCTCCTGAAAAAGCACCTTTGGGACAACCATGATCTGGATCAGAGGTTGCCAACCTTTTGGACCTCAGGGACCCCCCAAAGTCATAATTTAAACTCCCATTGGACCAGAGACCCTGGGAAAATCCCAAAAACAGTCTGCAGTAAAAATCCCCACCCCGGTTTCCTACCAATCAATCATTCTTTATTTGGGAATGCAGGATACCGTCTCCAGCTCTGTTCTCAGGGGGAGAGAGAGAGAGAGAGACTTCTGACTTCATGCAAGGAAAGCAGCAGAAGCAGCAGAAGTCTTTCTTTCTCTTCCCCAAACTCTGCCAGATATGAGTCTTTGCTGGCGCAGCCTCTTGGAGCAGGAGGCCTTGCAGGGTCCCAATGGCTCATTTCTGGCGGAGTTTGGGGAGAGAAAGAAAGACTTTGGCTGCTTTCCTTGTGTGCAGCCAAAAGCAGAAAGAAGCGGAAAGAAGCAGCCTGGTGGCCAGGGGAGGCTCATGGGACGAGTGGGGCAAGTTCCCCCTTCCCCCTCCCTCACTACCTTGTGTTGTTCTCAATGCAAGCAACACAAGCCTTGTGTTCCCGTGGGCCATGTGGGCGGCGCAGCTTGGATTAATTGCTTTGGAGGGACATTTCTCTGTGGACCACCAACATTTTCTCACGAACCGCCAGGGGTCCCCAGCCCACTGGTTGGCGACGACTGATCTGGATGACTGAGAATCTCTACAGATTCTCAGAGATGCCCTCCCCCACTTAAATCCAAACCTCGCCATGAAGAAGACTCGGGGGTCTTGAGCTTTGGATCTCAACCATGTCCTGGGTCTCCAAAATAAACAAGGCCAGTCATGCTAAGGCAGAATTTATTTGACCTTCTGGCCCATCAGGATGAGCGAGGCCTGATCCAAGCTACATAAAGCATCCTTTAAGGGGAGGGGTGCAGAGCAGAGATGTTGGCTTCTCCAGACTTCACCAGGTGCTTCGCTCACTCTGGAGCAGGAAAAGGAGCGATTTGCACTAGAATTTGCACTGGCAGATGAAGGGATACAAGGATTCGCAGTGTGCATCATTCCATTTGAGATATCCTGGACAGCAAAACAGAAGGTTTCATTTTCAATTTGGACCAACCTTTCCATTTGTTTGCCCCACACACCCAACAGATCCTCACAATGTGTGTTGGGAGTGAACTCTTATGCTTTGTTTCCCAATTTTTAAGGCAAAGAGGATTTGCCTCTGGGGTATCCAGGGGTTTCCTTTAGCAAGGGTCTTTTTGAGGGTCTTCTTCAAATGGAAGAAGAAAGTTCTTAGTTGAGAAGAAGGCTTCCTGTCCAGGAAAAGAGGACGGTAAGAGGGAGTGAAGGTTCCTGTCTGTTGCAATAATGACCTTCAAGAAGTAGGTTAAGAGGGAGATGGTTGGTTTAATTATGTTGCTGTAATAATCAAATTTGGGTTTTTGAAGAAATGGTGAATTCCATTTTTGTTTATCCCATGGGCGTTTTGTGTTCCCTTGGCTGTATAGAGTGTCGAGCTGTGAGAACTTAGAACCCAATAAGGCTCATTAGCTGTCAAGGGGTGAGCATTCTAAGATGGATCAAATGGATCCTCATTGTTGGAAGCACCCCCTCAGTTGCATCCCCACCATCTTGCCATACCTGTCAGGGCCCAGAGATGGACACAGTACTCAATGTTGTTTGAGTTGTTGGGTTCTCCTTGGTTCCAGGCGAGGTAGTTGGTGGAGGATCTGTCTGACCACACCCATGTGCGTTGCTGGAATGACAGGGAAACCATATTAGCCAATGGAGAAGGGGACCTCTCTTTGCATAGCCCAGGAGTAGAAATTAAAACTTGGCAATGGGCAAATCTCTCTCTATATCTATCAATCTATCAATCTATCAATCTATCAATCTATCAATCTATCAATCTATCAATCTATCTATCAATCATGTATCTATCATGTATCTATCTATCTATCTATCTATCTATCTATCTATCTATCCAACTATCTATCTATCTATCTATCTATCTATCCTTCTATCATTCTATCCATGTATCTATCTATCTATCTATATATCCATCTATCTATCCATCTATCTATCTATCTATCTATCTATCTATCTATCTATCTATCTATCTATCTATCTATCTATCTATCTATCTATCTCATCTATTTATATCTGTTATCTATTTATCTATATCCATCTAGCATCTATCAATTCTTTATATATCTCTGTTATCTATCTTATCCATCTATCCATCTATCATTTATCAACTATTTATATATCTATTCTCTCTCTCTCTCTCTCCCTCCCTCCCTTCCTCCCTCTCTCATTGGTCTCAGTTGATCTGGAACTAGCTAACCAAGGTTAAATTTGGTGAATGTTTTTTCTTAATTATTGGTTTTCTCTTTACATTCCATATGTGCTTAATGTTTTATAGGTGGCACCTACCACCAGCAAGACTAGCAAAAATGCTGAAAAATATGTCCACCAAATGTTGCAAATGTAATCAGAAACCAGGCACATACTATCACCTGTGGTGGACATGCCCAAAAGCAAAAACATTTTGACCGAAAATGCATATGTGGTTAGAAAAAAAATGTTAAGACAGCATTAAAGCTGCATGACCCTCCCAGGCTGGGCCCTGCAATCCCTGAGTTTCTAGTCCATCAGAGTTTCAACAAGGATCAGAGGCCATTCAATGCTTTAAAACAGATGTCTCCAAACTTGGCCACTTTAAGACTTGTGGACTTCAACTCCCAGAATTCTCCAGCCAGCATAGCATAGCTGGCTGGAGAATTCTGGGAGCTGAAGTCCACAAGTCTTAAAGTGGCCAGGTTTGGGGACCCCTGCTTTAAAAAGAGGAAGTCAGGCTGAAGGAGGCCCTGAGTGCATGAGGACGCCTAATTCTGAGATGAATTTGGGATAAAATCCGTCCCTTTGGGACTTTAAAGACAGCAGTCAGTTCTTCAAGTGGGCAGGAAGGGTTGGTGAGGGGGCAGGAGGAACAGGGTTGGAGCCTCTCAATGGTTCCTGTCCAAGGCAAAAGTTTTTAGCAGAGAGATCCTTACCTCCCACTGGAAGATTCTTCCAAAAAACTCCCCTTTAGGAACAATAACAAATGAATTGCAAAATATTGCCAATAGGAAGGGACCTACTTTGCGTGGATCGTTCAGTCCAATCCAGACATGTCCATCACTTTTCAGGTAGTCGGAGACGTATTCGGCCAAGTCAGCTGAGTCTGCATTACTATGGATGGAGGCGAGGTGGCAGCCTGGCTTGAATTTCCTGCAGAACATCTTGGAGAGAGAGCAACCCCAAGAAAGGGCATTAGTTCAGCAAGGAAGAAACGTGTGTGTGGCTGTGTGTGTGTGTGTGTGTGTGTGTGTGTAAAAGAAAAGAGCAGGGATCAGATTGCAAGGTCCTACCCATAATCTCAACTTCGTTGAACCCCACAGATTTCCTCACTGAGGTCTGCAGCTCTTCATCGGTTCCCTGCTTAAATCCCCTTCTCATCCATTACAATCCGACATCCCCATCGCTTCAGAGGCAAGGCAGTCGGAAGATGCCAGCTGGAGTCACCCATGAAATATCTGGAAATCTCTTGTCTACAAGACGGTCACTCAACCCTAACGCTCAACGCTGAATAAAGATGAAGAGGGTTGAATGGGACCTTGGAGGTCTTCTAGTCCAGGGCTCTCCAACCTTGGCAACTTTAAGCCTGGAGGACTTCAACTCCCAGAATCCCCCAGCCAGAAAAGCTCCTTCCCTGCAGACTCCCCCACCTGGCTTTCTAGTCGGCTCAAGCAGGAGGCCCTACATACCATTCCAGACCAATGGCTGTCCAATCTCTTCTTGAAAGCCTCCAGTGATAGAGCACCCACAGCTTCTGGAGGGGAGCTATTCCACTGGTTCATCGGTCTCAGTGTCCGGAAATTTCTCCTTATTTCTAGGTTGGTCCTCTTGGTTTGTTTCCATCGATTGCTTTTGGTGTGCTTTTGTGTGCTTTGGAGAATAATTTGACACACAGACACACACATGGTGGCGCAGTGCTTAGAGTGCAACCCTGCAGGCTCCTTCTGCTGACTGCTGGCTGACTGCAATTTGGCAGTTCGAATCTCACCAGGCTCCAGGTTGACTCAGCCTTCCATCCTTCTGAGGTCAGTAAAATGAGGACCCAAACTGTTAGGGGCAAGAAGCCGACTCTGTAAACCGCTTAGAGAGAGCTGGAAAGCCCCTTGAAGTGGTATATAAGTCTAAGTGCTATTGCTATCCCTCTTCTTTGTGGCAGCCCCTTAGATATTGGTAGGTTGCTATCATGTCTGCCCTGGTCCTTCTATTCACCACACTAGTCATACCCAATTCCTGCAACCGTTCTTCGTATGTTTTAGCCTCCAGGCCCTTACACTGCCCAGCAGATACTGGCCAAACCATTATACAGTCCATAGAATACTTGCATTTCAGACTGTCCTAAAATCATGATCTTGGCTACCTTTCCATGCACCCAGCCTACGGTGTAACCCTTTACCTCACCCCAACCAGAGGGGACCTGGGGGCTGTTCAAGGGTCTGCCTAGATATTTCCTCCCCCTGGGCCAAGATAACAGCCACTCCTGAGATAGTCGGAGACGTATTCGGCCAAATCAGTTGACTCTTCACCGCCATGGATGGAGGCGAGGTGGCAGGCTGGCTTGTGTTTCCTGCAAAACGTCTGGGATGGAGCCACAAGGGAGAAAGGCACTTGTTAAGGAGACAAGCAAGTGTGCTTGTGTGTGTGAAAGTGGGAAAAGAGCCAGGGAATCTGATTGCATGGTCCTAGACACCATCGTGACTGCGTTGACTCCCCTCAGGTGCCCTTTCTAGATTCTGCAGCTTTTGAACAATTCTAGATCCAGGAGATAAACTCTCGGATTCCCATCACTTCAGAGACAAGGAGGCCTGAAGATGCCACCAGAGCTGCCAGTGAAACATCAGGAAATCTGCTGTCTAGATCATGGTCACTCCACCCGGAAGCTCAGCACTGCCCAACAGATACCAGCCATGAAAGCCCAAACCAATATACAGTCCAGAGAACACTTGCATTTCAGACTGTCCTCAAATAATGACCTTTGCTCCTTTTTCATGCACCCAGCCTAGTGGACCTGCACTTCAGCCCACCCAGAGGAACTTGTGGGGTGAGGTCTTCAAGGCTCTGCCTAGACTTCTCCTCTGCCTGAACTAGGAGATTCACACAGCACTTCTAACCTCAGCATCGTCCCAGTTCTTGTGATCATTGAAGACCTTGTAGCAAAACCCATTCCTGGGGAGCCAATCTTGGGGACAACAGCTGCTGTTGGCTCCTGTGTGGGAAGAGAAGAAGCTCAGTGAGAAGGTGGCCAGGAGGAAGAGGAGGAGGAGGAGGAGGAGACACAGCTGGGCCCGCAGAACATTCTGAACCTGCTGAGTTGCAAACATCTTTGAGGACAGTAAACTGAAAGTGACTTGCAGCTGCATTTGCAGAATGTCCAAATCTTGGTTGGGGTTAGCCTTGGTTAGTTTCCTGGAAGCTGCCTGCCTGGTGTGAATCAATCCACTTGGGTTGGTCCCAAGTCTTGGAGCAGAGAGAGAGAGAGCAGGTGGGGTCTAAATTGCACAAGACGCCAAACAGGGATAAAAGCAACTTCGGGGAGAGGATGCCAGGAGGGTCAAATCAGGAAGGGGGTCAGAGGGGAAGAATTGGCCTCTCTGGACACATTAGAGACCCTCTTCAAACTCACCATTTAGGGAGAAAGCCACGACCAGCAAGCTGAGGGTCACCAAGAGGAATCGCCCCATGGTCTTCCTTCCTTCCTTCCCTGCAGAGAGAATCGTGGAGGGGGGGAGAGGAAAGGAGAGTGAGGTGGGTGGGAAGTCCAGCCTGTAACCAAGCTGGGGGGGGACACTGGACCCCGTTTCTCCCTCCTCAGTCATCCAGCAGCCTTGGGGGCTCACAGTCGATCCTGCCTTGCCCGGAAAGGCTCACCTGGGGATCTCTTTCTTTGCCCCAGAGACCCCTGACTCCCTGCCTCCTGGAGACCCTCCTGCTGCAACCAGGACATCCCCTGCAGCCCCCCTGCAAGAGGTCTCTTCAGGTGGAGAGAGAGAGAGAGGGAGGCGCAGGAGGGATCAGCTGCAGGGGCCTCACCTGTCCGGTGTGCACAGGTGGGAGAGCCGCACTCACCTGTCCTTTTGCCTCTACGTGTAGCAAGTCTGCTCAGTGGCTACTCCAGGCTTCCCTCCAGCAAAGGGAATGAAGGCATTTATAGGCTAGACAAAACACAGGGTTGGTCAAAGTGGAAGGGAAATTGCTTTTCTTCAGAAAGGATTCTCCCCTCGCCCCCAGGAAGTAGCTTGTTTGCACTAAAGTTTTAGCAACAGATAAAAACACCAAAATTGATTTCGTGGCAATTACTTGGCCTTATAAGTTTATTTATTTTATTTAAAGCTGTCATAGAGCTGCCCACCTCATGATTAATTCTCAGTCCAAAGTATGACAACATCAGACGCACGTCTTTGAACACAATAATCTTTTAACACAATCTTTCTTTCTTTCTTTCTCTTTCTTTCTTTCTTTCTTTCTTTCTTTCTTTCTTTCTTTCTTTCTTTCTTTCTTTCTTTCTTTCTTTCTTTCTCTCTTTCTCTCTCTCTCTCTCTCTCTCTCTGGGTCTCTCTGTCTGTCTGTCTGTCTCTCTTGTTTACCTTTCTTTCTTTCTTTCTTTCTTTCTTTCTTTCTTTCTTTCTTTCTTTCTTTCTTTCTTTCTTTCTTTCTTTCTTTCTTTCTTTCTTTCTTTTTTCTTCCTTCTTTTATATTTGTTTATATTAGTTTCCAATGTTCCTGGTTGAAAGTTTTAATAAAAACTGTATGCAATAGCTTCAGGGATAGATCTGATCCCCCAGCCATGTACATATGAATCTGGCTCTGATCAAAAGGGGTTTCAACAAAATCAGGAAGTACCCTGGTGCAGCAGCAGCCCCTGGCCCCCCCTTTTTAAAAAACCCCACAGCTTGAAATCTTTCAACCTCCTTTGCAAGAACTCCTTGGTGGGGGGGGGGGGTATGATAGATGATTTATTTGACTGATGAGGCATCAGAGCACCTTGTGTTATAAAGCCCAGGAAAGTCCTGTGTCTCTGATAAGAGATGGATGGTTTGCATCGTCTGTGTTTCTGATATTTCTTTGTCCATTTTTGGCAGCCAGTTCACAGGATTAAAAGGAAGGGGGGAGGGAATTGCTTTTCTTTTCCATAGAAGAGATGAAGAGATATGGAAGAGGAAAATCAAGATTGTGGGGGTGGGTGGACTTAAAACTTCAATCCCTTCCATTTAGGCGTTGAGTTCATTGGGCTTGAGGATTAGCTAAGGGTCCCTTCTCCAAATTCTTCTCTGAGGTGGCCTGCTCCGACTTTACACCCTCCTTACATCCTGGATCACACCTGCTGTGGCCCAGATCTTAATGGTCACAGAGGGAGGAACCAACCACAAGAGCCAGAAGCTCAGAATCCACATTTGGAGAATTACAGGCTGTGATTCCTGGAAAACCGGGGTCTCTACCCGTTGCTCAGGGTAGTATTTGGGGAGGGGGCTGCAATCCAGAGACGAACAGGCGGGATTCACGGTTGAGACGAGTGCTGGGTTCTTCCTTCTGGGGGAGGGACACCCAAAAAAGGGGATGACCTGGTGTGGTTGGAGGATATTCAATGTTCTTCTCAACTTCTGTTTCTCTCCTCAGGTTTGGAGATGCTTCTCATCACTTGCTTCATCTTTGGCCTCTTGGGCAGCCTTGCCTGGGCAGGTGAGCTGTTGCCATCACTCCAAAATTGATATATCCCACCTACATCCTGTTTCTCTATAGATTTGCATATATCTGTTGTTGTTTTATCTCTTTCAACTCTTGGTGACTTTATAGACAAGTGCTCCCCTTATATCTAGTCCTTGGTTAATTTCAATCTATTAATAAAAAAATAATGTGTAAATTTTAGTGTTTTATTGCTTCCTCTACATTGGATTGGATTGTTTTATCCTTTTTAACATTGTAAGCCACTCAGAGACTCCCCGTGATGGGGTGGGTGGCAAACAAATTGAATTAATAAATGTTTTTCTTAATGTTCCTGTCATTTTGGATTTTGTTTTTATGTTGTTGTAAGCCTGACTGACAGTGAGACGGGCAGCATATGAAGTCAATAAGTAAATATTTCTTTGCCAAGAGCACCTCATGAAATGGGGGAGGGGGTGTCCCTACACCATGGGAAATCAAGCTTGAATCCTTATTGGGTTGTGGGTGTTTGGGGTCTTAGCAAGGGAAGACCTCTGTGCTCCTGAGGGAGTTTCTGAATCTCCATCCACCAAGCTCAGAGAGCACCCAGGACCACACAGTAGTTGTCCTCCTCCTCCTCCTCCTCCTCCTCCTCCTCCTCCTCCTCCTCCTCCTCCTCCTCATCATCATCATCATCATCATCATAACCACCACAATCCCACCACCGCCACAAACCCCACTCCCTCCTAGCAGTGACAATGTTTCTTTGTTGGGTCCAGAAAGCCACCAAGCTCAGGGATGCCACAGTTCAACCCCGAGCTAAAATTCTCTTCTATTGGAACTCTTAGTTATGGAAGAAGTCCAGAAGTCAAATTGTTCTTAATAACTAATAAAATATGTTTTAAGAGAGAGGCTAATGACCCGCAAAGCAATCAAAGGATCACTCGGTGTAATCTATTTATTTGTTCGATTTCTGTAGGCAGCCAACTCAACCAGTTGACTCTGTGTGGCTTGCAATTCTAAGGTTATAAAATAATTAAAATGGTAAAAACATCCACAGAATAAATAAGTACAAGCAGCAGCTGTGATGATTAATCATTAATTTCTAGAGGGACTTGAAGACTTTAAGCAGTGAAGAGCCTGTTGGTTCGGCTCTCCACAACGGTCCCAGGTTCTTAATGTGGCCCCTTGAGAAAATTGATGGCCCATTGAACCCAAATGCCAGGGATCCACGCAATACATCCCATTCAATAAGAACAATCTCCTCAAAGAACATTTTATTGGGATATATCGAATTGGCACGTTCCTGGTGGAAAACCGGCTCTAAGTTCCCACCCAATGAAAAGTTGAGCTTTCTCACTTCCTCCCCCCCCCCCGAATCTCCAGTCACATGGTCCAATCAGCATACAGTCCGGTTGCTAGGTGACCTCGGTCTGCACCTTTCGAACACCTGCACCAACGTCCTTGATTCCCAGGGGAAAGAATTTTATTGTGGCTACAGCACCCCAACTATCTTCACACTCCCTCCCCCCTCCTTGGCTCCTTCACTCCAGGCTGTGCCAGCCCTGAAGCCGTGAGAAGAGAAACTTCTCTAGAGAAAAACTACAAAAAGGAAAATGGCCACAGTTCGGCCAACTTCAGGGTTGACTCTAAGAGCCATTTGTCAACTCGTAAAGCACTCCTGGCTTGCTCTCCAGTTGCCATAAGAAGGAGGGGGAGAGATCTGATACAGCAGTTTGGTTGCTATGACCAGAAGCACATTCCATGCATACCCTTCCCCAGATTGTGTCCAAGGTTACCAGAGCCAGTCAGAGAGGCGTGTTTTCTACAGTCCGGGGAAAGTGCTTCAGTTGGAGAATGTGATTTAAGACACACCCTGGGAGGAGGGGGGAAACAAGGTCATAGGTGGGGCAGTAAATGACGTGGGGCGGAGCCTACTGCACTTGGGGAAAGTGCCAACATGTTGCTCCTAATAAATAATTGGGCTTCTTTCGAAACTTGGCTCGAGGCTCATGAATTAATTAGGGCATCCGTCGGAACCCTGACACCATTGCCGTGTCTCTCACTTTTGCTCTCATTCTCTTTGTTTCTCATTCTGTTTCTCCAGAAGATCCAAAGCCACGGACCGTCTGTCCTTCCGGCAGCTTTGCCCTGAAAGAGCAAAGCCAGTGGTATTGCTACAAGTTCTACAAAGAGTTGTTCACCTTTCAAGAGGCGGAGGTAACTCCCCTGAGGTGCCTCACCTGAGCAGGATGAATTCCCTTAATCTGGCCCAGAGTTTTTCCAAACTTCACAAGGCCCAAAAGTTCGTGTCATTCTTTAAATGGAGAGCACCTGCTGCATGACTCTCCCTTAAAAATAAGGATAGAAGTCTGAAAGAAATGAAATATTTTATTAATTATGTTGAATTCTCTTCCATTTAGTACTTTGAAAATAAATCTGAATGGGTTTAATGGGCTGCCTTCACTTCAATCTGAGTGAAATTTGTCAAAGGAAGAAAACTCAAATGAGATATCCAACTGCTTCATTTAAATGAGATTGGGTACTGTGTGATTCAACATGTTGTACAACTCAGCTATTGCCTTATCCATGTTGTGGAAACAAGGCCAACAATCACAGGGTTAACAGGTGTCCCACCTTAGCAATCATTCACAGGGGTGGGATTCTACAGGTTCGCACCTATTCGCTAGAACCGGTTGTTAACATTCTAAGCAGTTGGGAGAACCAGTTGTTGGAAGAAATTACTGGCCTAATCCTGTAAGGAAGGCAGGAAGGAAACAGTCTGGTGTTGCTTACAGAAACTGCCTCTCCGTTAACCCTTATTATATTCTTGGCAGGACTAGACTTCCTGTCTCAGGAACTTCTCTGGAGTTTTTTTCCCCTCCTTTGCTTGTGTGGAGTGACCATTCAAAGTCACCATGGCACTGAAAAAAGTGACTTATGACCATTTTTCACACTTACCACTGTTGCAGCATCCCCACAGTGATGAGAGGCCAGGGGAGGAGATGCGTGCCTCGATGTGAGTGATATTGAGTTGGCCACGCCCAGCCAATAACATGACCACCAAGCCATGCCCACCAACTTAGCCACACCCAGAGAACCGTTGTTAAAAAAATTTGAATCCCACCCCTGATCATTCACAGTTATGACAGTGGTGGAAACGTATCTTTAGGGCCAATCCTCACATTTATGACAGTTGCCATTTACTTAGCAATTGTTTGGCTAAATGACTGAATTGCCAGCCCCAATTGTGGTTGTTAAATGAGGGCCTTCAAAAATTCAAGCCATGTTGCTTCAAAGTGACCCCTTGTCTCTCAGAGTGTCTCTTTGTTTCCACACACAAACACACACCTCCTTCCCTCTTCTCTCTCCCCCCACCTTGTTTGCATGTCCCAGTTTTTTACGGATATCCCACTTCTGACACCACTTTCACGCCTCACTCATAAGCACGAGAGTCATCTTCCCCAATATATTTTTTTTTCTTCATTTTTCTTTGTTGGGCAAGAAAGTCATGCTCGCATTTGCAGCCCTTCTTAAGGGAACTCCTCCGTTAGGAATAGTAGCTGAAGGCCAAATACGGCTTTTTTAGGCTCCTGCTTTGGCCTGCATATCTTCCAATCACAGAAACCGAGAAAGAGAGATAATTTAATTGCAATTTATTCAGAATATTCTGCTAAAAGAGAGTTTTTTCAATGAAAGAGGGAGGCTTACATTCCCTTTTATAGTGAAGACGTCAAAGAAAATGTATTCCCTGATGGGGAAAAACACCATTCCCTGATGTCAGTTTAGATACAACACCAGCCCATTGCTGCTCCTGACCCAAGGGGACGCAAGGACAAAGGACCCCAAAGCCAGCAGCCCAATTCCTCTCAGATCAGAAAGAAGCAGGTCTATAGTCAGCGAGGGATTTCTCCCTGCAGGATCCTTTTTAATAGCTAATAGGATTTATTCCAAGTTGATCTAAATCGGCTCAGTGTTTTTCGATATGAAAACCACGTTTTCTACCAGGGAAGTACGAAGAGTAGGAGGGAGAGGCGGGGTTGGAAGCTGAAATGGATAGAAACATGGTCAGGAAACACCTTCAAGTCCTCAGGTTTTAGTTGATGGTTGGGGTGAACTTTTGTGAATCGTCCTTGAGAAATCCTGGAGAGGGGTGGAAGTGCCAGTTGGCTTGGAGGAGGAGAAAATACGTCCCTGTCTTCAAAGGGGGGGAGGCAAAAATGCAGCGGTAGACAGTCTGATATTGATACCTGGGGAGATTCTTCAGGAGAGGATAAAGAGATCGATCACAATGTCATAACTGTCAGATATAAATCCTGCCCAATTATCTCCATCCTACTGTTTCCTTAGTTTAGTCGATTATGGTCATGCAGCAGACGTCATATGTCCTGATTTCAGCACAGCCTTTGAAAGCAGACAGGACTCCAGTAGACGGCCAATCCCCAAGCTCACTGTGTCTCACGGCATCTTGAGAATTAAGGGAAACTCAACGTTATCTTGACAATTATATTCCCAATCATGTGCAATTGGAAGAGATCTGGAGATCCTTTATTTTGGTCTCCTGCTCTTTGAAGATACCGTATCTCACCGCAACTTTCTCTTCTCCGAGACAAACCCATGTCATGTTTGCAACCCAAAGTTCTCCCAAAGTTTTTCTTTCTAAGCCCCCTTTTCATCTTGATTGCTCTGGAGACTCTTCAGGTTGTCGTGGCCCTTCCTTTTTTTTTTTTTTAAGCAAGTTTTATTAATTTCAAAAAACAAACAAATCATCATCAACCATTACATATTTGAACCTTTTTCCATTATAGATTTAACAAGTCAGATAAAACCTTATCTTATACAATACATTTCTATATTATTTCATCAATTTCTTTCTGACTTGATTATCATCACTCTCTTTCTATGTTTCTACAAGGTTTCACCAATACTCTCAAAGACATAGACAAACACAAACATACATATAAAAAATCTTTTAGTAAAGTAACTTGGCCCCAGGTACCTCTCTTTATATGGGCTTTAATTATATTCATGCTCATCTTACAGATCATTACTTATTTTATTTACCATTCTGTATCTTCCATATAAACTTCTCCATACATTTCACTCTTCATAATTCTCTCTTATTCAATCCATCTTAATTTAAATCATTATATTTATATCTTTTGCCCAACCTTTATTATCCCTCTATCTCATTCCTTATAATGAAAAAAAAAAAAAAAAAGAATTTCTCCTGAAATCTCTAATCAGAGTATGATGCCTTTCTATCCTTCCCCTAAATTAATTAAATTAACATTTAAAATAACACCTAATACCCAATTTGATTCTGCTTGGTACATTCTATCTACTAATTTTTACTTTTAGTAACAATAAAAACAGAGTAAAAAATCAAAAATGTTTAAATACATAATATCCTCCTAAATACGTAGTTAAATAATAAATCTAAATAATAAATCTTATAGCATTCTCATTGCCTTTCCCTTCAATATTTTATTACATTTTAAAAATCAATCATTATTAAACATTTCAACATTTTAATTTCTTATTAACTCTTAAGCCATTCTAATTTTCTATTTCTAATACGAATGTTACAATACCATCTTGTGTACCTTGCAGAATCTTTTTTTTTAAAAAAAATTATGCTTTACCCATTATCCCTAAAAAGGATTCCTCTTTTCCCATCTAATTTTAAAACTTTGTGGCTTTTCTCCGCCTTTCCCCTTTCTTTCTTCCCCCACCAAGTCTTCCTACCCCCTTTCTTCTAACCTCTGTCTTGCCGGCATCCCTTCTCTGTTGTATTCCCTTTTTCTCTTGTTTGCTATCATTGTATTTATTTTGCATCATATTTTTCTCTTTCTTAAATGTTTTTTTAGATCTTAAGTCCTTCATTTTCCTCGCTTTCTTCCTTCCTTCTTTCTTAGATGAATTTTGGGATTCACTGAAGATGGCGTCTTCATCTTCTTCTTGTTGCTCTTCAGCTTCCATCTGTATTGTCTGTTCATAGTTAACCAACGCCATTTCTAAAAAAAGAAAAGCTTTTTCCATACCATCCTTACAGGCTGCTTTTGTTTGCTCATATTCATCCCTCAGTTCCTCCAAAGAAAAAGCCATTATAGATCTTTTCTTTTCTTTTTCACACCAACCAAAATATTCCAAAAAAAAAAAAAAACAAGACAACCCCAAAGTCCACAATCCTCAATCAATCCAAGCCAAGCCAAAATTCCCCCTTTCTCTTCCAGGGGTAGTATCAGACAAAGGAAAAAAGAAAGTTCAAATCTGTGTTTTGAAGCCTTATTGAGATTTTATTTCTGTTTTCAAATCCTTAAGGCATCTCCTCCAACAAAATCCAACCAGATAAATATTTTTTTGTCCTCTCCCTTCCGACTTATCCCAAAAAGCTAGTTTTACCTGAAAAAAAAAACAGGTTTCTCAATATCCATTTATTAATTCCGTCGGGGGGGAGAGTAAACTTTCCTTTCAGCACCTCAGAATTGCCGCTTATTTCCTCTTGTGGAAAGAATCATCCAAAAAGCCATCATTTTCAGGAATTAAACTAAATATATCTTAGAGTCCTGGGTCAACCAAGAAAACTTTCACTTTTTAAAAACTTTCTCCTCTTCCTCCAGCGCATACTTGCCCAGCTGCCGGCTTCTTTGTGGCGGCCATTACGGACCGCCGCTGCACCGTCTTGGTAAAAGGAGGTTCTGCCGGCTAGGGAGGGGGTCTGCAGCACCCCCAAACCCTTTCCCGGATCCCCCTACCTTCAGCTGCCCCTGCAGCAGCCTTGCTCCGCACCCTTTCGGGTCGGAGCCCCAAACGCTAGCGCGGCAGGGATCGCGCAACCGCGAATCCCTACCACTCGCAAAGCCGACAAACCGGAAATCCCGGCCCTTCCTGAAACACAATCGCCAGAACTGGACACAATATCCTAGCTGAGGCTACAAGAATTAATCCTGGATTTTTTCATTGTTGTTTTGAATGAAGGAGTGCTAAACTGGGATAGATAATACCCCAGGCCAGTAGCACAAACCCCACTTCCTTCTACACTGATGATGTTCCCTAGTTGAATAATGAAACATCTGCAAGAAAATCCCCAAGCTCAGAGAGCACCAAGGACCCCACAGTCCTCCTCCTCCTCCTTCCTCCTCCTCCTCTCCAAAAAACCCTCCTCTCCTTTCTAGCATGGATGATGTTCTCTAGTTAGGTAATGAAACATCTGCAAGAAAACAGCCAAGCTTAGAGAGCGCTAGGATTCCACAGTCCTCCTTCCTTTTTCTCCTTCTCTCTGCAAACTCCACTCCCTTCTAGCATTGATGATGTTCCCTAGTTGGGTTATAAAATGTCTGCAAGAAAACAACCAAGCTCCAAGGAGCCCCCAGTTCTCCTCCCCCGCCTCCTCTTCCTCCTCTCCACTAATGCCTCTTCTTCTAGCACTGATGATGTTACCTAGTTGGGTCATGAAATCTCTGCTAGAAAACTGCCAAGCTCAGAGAGCTCAAGGAGCCCTGAGTTTTTCTCCTCCTCCTCCTCCTCCTCCTCCTCCTCCTCCTCCTCCTCCTCCTCCTCCTCCTCCTCCTCCTCCTCCTCCTCCTCTTCCTCCTCCTCCTCCTCCTCCTCCCCCCCCTCTTCCTCCTCCTCTCTGCACACCTCACTCCTTTCTAGCACTGATGATGTTACCTAGTTGGGTCATGAAACATCTGCAAGAAAACCACCAAGCTCAGAGAGCACCAAGGACAATTAGTGATAGGAGAGGATATTTGTAGCTCATATTGAGCTACAAATATCCTCTCCTATCACTAATTGTTCTGCTTTATATTGTTGTGATTAGAGCCCCCTCCCCTAAAATTCAGTGCCCATTTGAGGCATCACACCTCAAGAAAGATTTGATGGTTGCAGAGAAGAGCAATAAGGAGGATTAGAGGGCTGGGAAGAGAGGCTGAAGGACCAGAAAGTATTTTATTTTCAGAAAAAAATGGGATCAATAATAACCCAACTCCCACTCACCCACCGCAATGTACTTTATTCTGTATTGCACAGAATACTGGATGGCGCTGGAACGATGGGTCACTATCCAGGTATACCAGGTGGAGCTCTGGAGAACCCAACAATAAATTTAAAAATGAGTTTTGCGTTGTTCTCTCTCCTCAAACTGGTCAGTATGAACAGCCGTCATTTCTTAGTGTGGTTGGAGTTTGCATCTGTAATTCCAGAAAAGCAGGGAAGGGTAGGGGAAGGGAAGATGGGAAGGGAAGACAGGAAGGGAAGGGAAAAAAGGGAAGGGAAGGGAAGGGGAGGGAGGGAAGGGGAGGGAGATATCCATACAGATTGTGGAAATAATGCTCAAATTGAAGGATTCTTTTTTTGGAAGTGGCTGATTTAAAGTATTAATTGGAGAACCTTAACAGGCAAAAAGTTAGACATTTCTAGAGTTTCACAAAGTGGTAGTTCATCCAAAAATTTATAACTAAAATATATAAATATTTATTAGATTTCAAAATGGAAGAGGAAATAGTTAAAGGTACAATGATTGCATGGGCAGAGAATTTTGGATACACTATAGAATTAGAGGAATGGGAGAAAATATGGAACGTAAATTTTAAATTAACGGTATCCGCAGCATACAAAGAAAATATGTACAAAATGTTTTATAAATGGTATTTAGCTCCAACAAGATTGGCAAAAATTTATCCCAACATGAGTCCCAAATGTTGGAAATGTAAAAAAGTTGACGGTACATTTTACCACATGTGGTGGCTATGCCCTGAGACCAGGACATACTGGATCCAAATTAAAAACTGGTTACAAGAGATTACTGGGTATCAGATTGAGCTCAGACCAGAAACCTTCCTTTTAGGAATCATCAAAGATAGATTACCAAAAGAAGTAAAATATTTATTGTTACACATTACAACAGCCGCCAGAATAGCCTTTATGCAGGTATGGAAAACCCCAAACACTCCTAATGAAGAACTAATAATACATAAAGTAACGGAAAGTGCTGAGATAAACATGTTAACATTGAAACTGAAAGAAAAAGATGACTCTGAATTCTTTTTAATTTGGAACAATGGGTATAAATGGTTAACAAACAGAACTAAGAAGTGAGACAAAAAGCCTAACTGAAATAATCCTTAAGAAAGTAAAACAAAATTTTGTAAATGGTGTAGTGTACTTGTTTGCATACTCGTAATACTGCATTCCTATTGGACAGATACCATCGCCTAGCAATTGGTAGATAACAACAGTTCTGATTGGCCGCCTAAGCGGCGGGAGATTTAAATAAATGCCATTGGTTGCGAGCCGCGAGCAGCCGCTATAAAAGGGACTGCCGCGGCTCGACTTTAGTTGAAGTTACTGACTGTTAATAAAGAGCTGAATTCAACTCCGGTCTCAAGTCTGCTTTTGTTCTGGCGATAGAACACTGGCAACGAGAATGGGATCGAAGGAACAAAGACCGTAAGCACATGGCGAAGACAACCGAAAAATCAACGAGATGGCCGGCAACAACTCGCCACCCGCACCGTTCAACCCAGTCGAAGAAGACTGGGAATCATATATTGACAGGTTCCTGATGTTCTTAGAAAGCAACGAACTACAAGGAATCACTGACCAGAGGAAGAGAGCCGTATTCCTGACGCATTGTGGCCCGACCATCTTTAAAATGGCAAAGGCATTGGCGAGACCAAACGATGTCAAACAGATGGCATGGCCAGACCTGAACCGAATGCTGAGAAACCATTACGCGCCTGTTGTGTCCAACCTCATTCGAAGACACGAATTTTACAAACGGGATCAACAGGAAGGCGAGAGTATTGGAGACTTCGTAGCAGCACTATTGGAGGGGCATGCGAGTTCCTCAACATGGATGAAGCCATGAGAGTTCGCATAGTCCTTGGATTGAGGGACGCTACCCTGCAGAGCAAACTGCTAAATCGACCCAACATTACCGCAAATGAAGCCATCGCTGAAGCAACCGCAGCTGAGGCAGCAAAAAAATCCGTGGCGAAAATGAAGCAAATGAATACAGCCAACAGCCTGAACCAGAGCAGAGAAAAGAAAGCAGAAGGTACCCAGAAACATACTACCGCAACCACCCACCATGAAGACATCGAGTCATCAACCGACTCCAAGGAAGAAGACGAAGAAGTAAACAGACTCCAGTCAGAGCAGAACCGGCGAGAAAGAAAAGGAAGAAAACCTGATTTTCAGTGTGCCGGATGCGGAGGAAATCACCCGCGTTCTGAGTGCCGTTTTTTGGATGCCATCTGCAGACACTGCGAAAAACGGTGGCATATTGCAAGGGTCTGCCGAAACAAAAAGAGCTATAGTCCAAAAAGATGAGGCAGTAAACCCCCCGAACGAAGGAGAAGCCAACCGGAAGTCGTTGGAGCCGGGAAAATAGAAGTCAACGACTCAATGAGAAGGAAGAAACACATCAGACGATTATTATTGGGACTGCCAGAGCAACTAATACTAAGAAAGTTCGAATAAACGTCCAGATAGAAGGAGAGCCATGCGAAATGGAAGTAGACTCCGGCTCATATCTATCAATGGTATCATGGAACACGATAAAAAACTTGATACCAGACATACGACGAAAAGAACTCGAAGAGCAAAGCCTGACAATAAAAGACTACCAAGGAAACAAGATACCGGTAGTTGGATTGGGACACTTCAAGGTAAAATTTAAGAAACACACTGAAATTCTTCCATTGACCATCGTTGACCGAGACCGCCCCAGCCTGCTTGGTTTAGAATGGTTTGAGCCTCTAGGAATCGAAGTGACAGGAATCAACAGTGTCACCGTGACAGACTGGGAAAAAGACCTGATGGAGGAGTTCCATGACGTATTCAATGGGACCTTAAGCAAGTACCGTGGGACCCCTATCTCATTTAGCCTAAACCCGAACATAGCCCCCATCAGGCTAAAGGCCAGATGCGTTCCCTTTGCGTTAAAGCCAAAAATCGATGAGCAGCTGAACAAACTCATCACACAGGGGGTGTTAGAGCCAATCGACCATGCGAGATGGGAAACCCCAATTGTGACCCCCATGAAACCAGATGGGTCTGTGCGCATCTGTGGTGACTATAAGGCCATCCTGAACCATGCATTGCAGCAGAGCGCATACCCTGTTCCAGTAGTCCAGCACCTTTTGCACTCGTTGGGGGGAGGAAAATTTTTTGCAAAGCTCGATCTCGCTCAGGCATATCAACAGTTACCAGTTGATTCCGAGACGGCAGAGGCACAAACTATCGTAACACATAGGGAGGCCTTTAAATGCAACAGATTACAATTTGGCGTCAGCGTGGCCCCCGGCGTCTTCCAAAGCCTGATGGAACGCCTCCTCCAAGGAATAAAAGGGGTGGTTCCCTATTTCGATGATGTACTAATATCAGCCGGAAACAAAAAAACAACTAAAGGACCGGCTAAGGGCAGTCTTGCAAAAGTTTAGAGAAGCAGGACTCAAGGTCAAAAAAGAAAAATGCCAACTTGCCACAAATCAGGTTGAGTTCCTAGGATATCTTATTGATGAAGCAGGAATCCACCCCACTGGAAAAAAAAATATGAGCAATAAAAGAAGTACCCAGACCCAAAAACAAAATGGATTTGCAGGCATTCTTGGGACTCATTAATTTTTATAATGTCTTTTTGCTGCAGAAGGCAACAATAGCGGAACCACTGCATAGACTACTCGATAAAAAAGCCATTTGGAAATGGGGCCGACAAGAAGAAGCTGCATTCCAAAGAATTAAGGACTTGATTACATCCAAATCTGTATTGATCCAATACAGCGACACGCTACCACTGACTGTCACCTGCGATGCTTCACCATTCGGCTTAGGCGCAATACCTAGCCACACACTACCTGACGGCAGAGAGACACCGATCACCTTTTATTCCAAGACGTTGTCCAAAGCTGAAAGAAACTACAGCCAACTGGATAGAGAAGCCTTGGCCACTATCTCGGGGGTAAAACGTTTTCACGAATATCTTTATGGTAGAACATTTTCTTTGATTACCGACCACAAACCACTGCTAGGAATTCTGGCTGGAGACAGGGCCACCCCCAACATCCTGTCTCCAAGGATGACAAGATGGTCGGAATTTCTTGCAGCCTACAATTACAAGCTCATCTATCGACCAGGAAAAGCCATACCCCACGCAGACACATTGAGCCGCTCACCGCTACCAGACCAAAACAACGACCCAGCTCCCACCACACACACCCTGCAGATTGAAACGATATCGAACTTGCCCATCACCGCATCGGACATTGCAAGGGAAACAGCAAAAGATGCACTGATGGCCTGACTCCTGAACTGGGTGGGGAGGGGCTGGCCGGAAAACGACAAAAACGAGACTTTTAAACTGTTAAAAAACCGGCAAACTGAGCTGTCGATTGAGAAAGGATGCATATTGTGGGGGGATAGGGTTGTTGTTCCACGAAAATTGCAAGAAGACATGCTGAATATGTTACATAAAGGACACCCGGGCATGGTAAAAATGAAGTCCCTGGCCAGAAGCTACGTATGGTGGCCAGGAATAGACAAAGACATTGAAACCTGGGTCAAAACATGTAATAAATGCCAGTCGTCCAGACCTACCCCCCCTTTAGCACCGGTCCTTGACTGGGAGACACCCAGAGGCCCCTGGTCAAGGATCCACATAGACTTTGCCGGATCCACAAAGGGATAGAAATATTTAATCATCGTGGATGCCTACTCGAACTGGTTAGAGGTCAGCATCATGAGTTCAACAATGACTGAAGCCCTCATTAAACAACTAAAGAAACTCTTCGCCACTCATGGTCTACCAGATGTAGTAGTATCGGACAATGGCCCACAGTTCACAGCTTTAGCTTTTAAACAATTCCTCGCAGAACAAGGAATACGGCATGCTCTGACAGCACCAGTTCATCCAGCGGTGAATGGAAGGGCGGAACACATGGTTCGATACATGAAAGAAGCATTAGAAAAACTTGAAGGTGGTGACATGCAAGATAAAATCAACACCATGCTCACCATTCAACATATAACGCCGTACACATCAACAAACAAGAGCCCAGCTGAACTTTTAATGGGCAGAAAATTGCACTCATATTTGGACAGACTACACCCCACCTACAACCCTGAAAAGCGACCAGACTCATCCAGTAAGTACCGCACGTTTATACCAGGTGACCTAGTATATGCAAAAAGTGTTACCGGAGAACCGTTGTGGCTACTGGCCATGATAACACAAATCACAGGCCCCCGATCGTACTGGCTAGAGACAACCGATGGCAGATCATGGAAAAGGCACATTGATCAACTACAGTCTCGATACATCGAATGCAACACCAACACACCCCGGAACATGGAGCAAACACATCCACAAGAACCAATAGACAATAATAATAAAACCAGAGGGGGGGAACCCTTAGATAATAAAGGAAAGGAAAACCCTCCATTAACAAACCACCAACCAGAAACTGAAAACCCCAAAAGAAATAAAAACTACTTACCATTGGACGAATTAGAAAAAAGAGAGCTGGAGGAAAACCAGGAAAGAAGCAGCCGAGCCGACTCTACCTGCCCGAGCATGCCGGAGAGGAGCGACAGCACCCGTCCAACCAAACCAACAAGGCATGGCGGGAGCGGCATGGCTGAATTATCCTTCCAGGAGGTTCCAGAGAGAAGAACAGGAAAGACGGCAAGCCTGACCGAACCAACCAAGGTCAACGCAGAGACTGAACTGCGCAGGTCAACTAGGACCCACAAAAGCCCCACCTACCTATGCGACTACGTCACGTAACGTTGGATCAAACCAAGAGGGGAGGGGTGTAGTGTACTTGTTTGCATACTCGTAATACTGCATTCCTATTGGACAGATACCGTCGCCTAGCGATTGGTAGATAACAACAGTTCTGATTGGCCGCCTAAGCGGTGGGAGTTTTAAATAAATGCCATTGGTTGCGAGCCGCGAGCAGCCGCTATAAAAGGGGCTGCCGCGGCTCGAGTTTAGTTGAAATTACTGACTGTTAATAAAGAGCTGGATTCAATTCCGGTCTCAAGTCTGCTTTTGTTCTGGCGATAGAACAAATTATATAAAGATATAAGAATAGTAAACATAGTTAAAGCTATGATTTAATATTAGACAAATGTAATATAATGTATTATGATATTTAAATCAAAAATTTGTATAGATGCCAAGAACGCTGTTGATACCATGATGTTTTATGATGTAATAAAAGAAACTCAATTAAAAAAAATGGTAGTTCACCATCTCAGCATTTGTAGCAGAAGCAAGCTGGTCTAACTGCTTCTTTCTGCTATTCCTCATTCACTCTCAAAATTGGAGAGGTTTGTGGATGCCTGATTTCATTTCAGACATGGATATTTCCATGGCCACCCAGCTCAATCAAGGGGACTCTGGGTGGCACACAGCACCAAAAATAAACATACAACCTAAAACATGGACTGTATTTCATTTTAAAAAGTAAGCCAGGTGTGCAAAACAGCAATCAGAATAGAATAGACCAATGCAGTGTTTTTCAAGATGGGCATCTTTAAGAAGTGTGGCTTTCAGCTCCCAGAATCCCCCAAGTGGAGACCCAAATCTTAACTCCTTTGTGAAAGAGATGGCTCAGCTTATAATATCTGGTCCTCAGCTCCCAGAACCCCTCAAGCAGAGACCCAAATGCTGGAGGGAAGGGCCAAGTCTTAACTGCCTTTATGAAAGAGTCGAGTGTGTTGTAGCTCAGCAGGAAGTTTGTTCTAGAACAGGGAGGCAGCCACCGAACATGGACCTTTCCTAGATCCCACCAGAAGGCAATGCGTAGATGAGGGGAGCTGCAGTATGACACCCCACCTATAGGAGAGCAGCAGGCTGAGCTGGAAGGCGGAGTTAAACTTGTCATCTGTTTGAAGTCTTTGCAGTGCCACTAGAGACCCAACTCCAGTCCCCTTGAATTCTGTTGAGCCTTACTTAGTGCCAATTTGGGCTTTGACCATTAGTTAGAATATAGAATGGTAGAGTTGGAAAGGACCAGATTCTAATCCAACCCCCTGCAGGAGACCCTATAACATTTCAGAAAAATGGTTGTCCAATCTCTTTTTAGAAGTTAATACATCCATCTAATATATAAGTAGCCCGGGTTCAAATCCCAGTAGAGCATGGTTAGCTGACGAGAGCTAAATAGCTTGAAATATGCTAGTCTCTCTTTAATTTCTTTGTCAGTAAATATAAATTCTTCATGCAATTGCTCCCAATAGTTCCAAGGCAGAGTCTTTTCCCTCCTTTTTTCCTGTTTCCCTTTTTAAAAACAATCCTTCCAATTCAGTAATATTTGGTTCCCTTCATTATTTTAAATATTGAAAAAAAGAACCTTCGGTCTGCAAAAAACAGGATTTATTGTCCTACGTTTGGAGTTGATGTAGAAAGAAACGAGGAAAGAAAGGAAGTCCAAGTTTCACTCTTTTCCCCCCCTCCAAATCCCACTCCCTTCTAACCCTGATGGTGTTACCTAGTTGGGTCATAATAGTTTTTGTCTTTTAATGACCCTGTAATCAGGGGTGGGATGCAAATAGTTTTACTACAGGTTCTGTGGCTAGGTGGGAGTGGCTAGGTCGGTGTGGTCATGTGACTGGATGGGTGTGGCTTTTTTTCAGCCCCCGGCACTCCATTTTTTTTGCCTCCTGGGCCTCAGGGAAGCCCATGGGGGGGGACATTTTTCCTCTCCAGGGGCTTTCCTGAGGCCCAGGAAGGCCAAGCCCCCTGGGTGAAGGAGTAAGACACCGAGGGGAGGTCCCAGCACAGCTGATTATCGGAACAGCTGATCGTGGGGAGGAAAAATGGTGGGACTGGGCAGGGAGAATGCAGTCAGCGATGTCCTGCGTGCACGATAAGGACTGACTGGGCGGGGACGGGGGTGGGTGGAGAGAGGCGGGGCCAGCCAGGGGCACGATTTGCCGGTTCTCCGAACTGTGCAGAATCATAACAACCGGTTCTGTAGAACCGGTCTGAACCAGTAGAATCCCCTTCCCTCCCTGTAATCCCTTGTGTGTTGGAGTCAGGGCAACTGAATGGAGCCGAGTGTTTCACTGGCCAGATGCCCTTCCTGTCACCAATGCGGAGTTTTCTTCAGCAGAGAGATTCTCATTGCTCCCAGAGAAAGAAATATCTGCCTCTACCTAAGATTGAACTCACAGCCTCCTGGTTATGAGGTGAGAGCTCCACTTCTAAGCCACCGTACCACACTAGTTGGGCCATGAAATGTGTGCAAGAAAAGAACAAAGCTCAGAGACCACCCAGGACCCCACAGTCCTCTTCCTCCTCCTCTCTGCAAACTCCCCTTCCTTCTAACCCTGATGGTGTTTCCTAGTTGGGTCATAGCTACAAGGAAAGAACCCAGCTGAGAGAGAGAAGGCCCAGTGAAGAGAATCCCTCAGCAGTGGGGCTCTCCTCCCCAGATATGGAAGCAACACAGCTGAGGGGTTTTCCATTTGGACTGCCAGAGAAGGCGCTGAGGGCGAGAGGCATCACAGGCTCTTTGATGCCATCCAGAGGGGGTTCAGATCATTGCAACCCCGACAGAGTAGATCAGCACAGCCCAGGCCTTCAGGGACCCACTCCACCACCCCACCCCTATGCCTTTTCCAGAAGAGTGGGGATCACGTGCCAGTCACCTTTGGTGGCAGTAAAATGGTGCTGAGGCCCAACCGATTCTCAACCCTCCAATGAAAATGAGCATCAATGGATGGTCCTTCTTAAGAGATACTGAGAATCTCTACAGACTTTTAGCTATACAATTTGGGATGGACGCCCTTTGAATGCTATGGGAGTAGGAATGGATTCCCAGAGAAAAAAATGCAGACTACAGGAACCAGAAGACAACTCAGGTGTGACCCTAAGGACACAGATAAACCTCCAAGTGGCCTCAACGAACCTCTAAAAGGATGCAAATGACCAGCTGTCTGCAAGGAGTATACATCCTTCCATTCCCCAGTCAGAGCTGAAGAAGCTTCTTGGATGAGAAGCGAAACTTCTTCAAAGAAAAAACAATAGTCCAGTTTCCTCCTGAAAAAGCACCTTTGGGACAACCATGATCTGGATCAGAGGTTGCCAACCTTTTGGACCTCAGGGACCCCCCAAAGTCATAATTTAAACTCCCATTGGACCAGAGACCCTGGGAAAATCCCAAAAACAGTCTGCAGTAAAAATCCCCACCCCGGTTTCCTACCAATCAATCATTCTTTATTTGGGAATGCAGGATACCGTCTCCAGCTCCGTTCTCAGGGGGAGGGAGAGAGAGAGAGACTTCTGACTTCATGCAAGGAAAGCAGCAGAAGCAGCAGAAGTCTTTCTTTCTCTTCCCCAAACTCTGCCAGATATGAGTCTTTGCTGGCGCAGCCTCTTGGAGCAGGAGGCCTTGCAGGGTCCCAATGGCTCATTTCTGGCGGAGTTTGGGGGAGAGAAAGAAAGACTTTGGCTGCTTTCCTTGTGTGCAGCCAAAAGCAGAAAGAAGCGGAAAGAAGCAGCCTGGTGGCCAGGGGAGGCTCATGGGACGAGTGGGGCAAGTTCCCCCCTTCCCCCCTCCCCTCACTACCTTGTGTTGTTCTCAATGCAAGCAACACAAGCCTTGTGTTCCCGTGGGCCATGTGGGCGGCGCAGCTTGGATTAATTGCTTTGGAGGGACATTTCTCTGTGGACCACCAACATTTTCTCACGAACCGCCAGTGGTCCCCAGCCCACTGGTTGGCGACGACTGATCTGGATGACTGAGAATCTCTACAGATTCTCAGAGATGCCCTCCCCCACTTAAATCCAAACCTCGCCATGAAGAAGACTCGGGGGTCTTGAGCTTTGGATCTCAACCATGTCCTGGGTCTCCAAAATAAACAAGGCCAGTCATGCTAAGGCAGAATTTATTTGACCTTCTGGCCCATCAGGATGAGCGAGGCCTGATCCAAGCTACATAAAGCATCCTTTAAGGGGAGGGGTGCAGAGCAGAGATGGTGGCTTCTCCAGACTTCACCAGGTGCTTCGCTCACTCTGGAGCAGGAAAAGGAGCGATTTGCACTAGAATTTGCACTGGCAGATGAAGTGATACAAGGCTTCACAGGGTGTATCGTTCCATTTGAGATATCCTGGACAGCAAAACAGAAGGTTTCATTTTCAATTTGGACCAACCTTTCCATTTGTTTGCCCCACACACCCAACAGATCCTCACAATGTGTGTTGGGAGTGAACTCTTATGCTTTGTTTCCCAGTTTTTAAGGCAAAGAGGATTTGCCTCTGGGGTATCCAGGGGTTTCCTTCAGCAAGGATCTTTTTGAGGGTCTTCTTCAAATGGAAGAAGAAAGTTCTTAGTTGAGAAGAAGGCTTCCTGCCCAGGAAAAGAGGACGGTAAGAGGGAGTGAAGGTTCCTGTCTGTTGCAATAATGACCTTCAAAAAGTAGGTTAAGATAGAGATGGTTGGTTTAATTATGGTGCTGTAATAATCAAATTTGGGTTTTTGAAGAAATGGTGAGTTCCATTTTTGTTTAACCCATGGGCGTTTTGTGTTCCCTTGGCTGTATAGAGTGTCGAGCTGTGAGAACTTAGAACCCAATAAGGATCGTTAGCTGTCAAGGGGTGAGCATTCTAAGATGGATCAAATGGATCCTCATTGTTGGAAGCACACCCACAGTTGCATCCCCACCATCTTGCCATACCTGTCAGGGCCCAGAGATGGACACAGTACTCAATGTTCTTTGAGTTGTTGGGTTCTCCTTGATTCCAGGCGAGGTAGTTGGTGGAGGATCTGTCTGACCACACCCAGGTGCGTTGCTGGAATGACAGGGAAACCATATTAGCCAATGGAGAAGGGGGACCTCTCTTTGCATAGCCCAGGAGCAGAAATTAAAACTTGGCAATGGGCAAATCTCTCTATATATCAATCTATCTATCTATCTATCTATCTATCTATCTATCTATCTATCTATCTATCTATCTATCTATCTATCTATCTTCTATCTCATCTATTTATATCTGTTATCTATTTATCTCTATCCATCTAGCATCTATCAACTCTTTATATATCTCTGTTATCTATCTTATCCATCTATCCATCTATCATTTATCAACTATTTATATATCTATTCTCTCTCTCTCTCTCTCCCTCCCTCCCTCCCCCTCTCATCAGTCTCAGTTGATCTGGAACTAGTTCACCAAGGTTAAATTTGGTGAAGGTTTTTTCTTAATTATTGGTTTTCTCTTTACATTCCATATGTGCTTAATGTTTTATAGGTGGCACCTACCACCAGCAAGACTAGCAAAAATGCTGAAAAATATGTCCACCAAATGTTGCAAATGTAATCAGAAACCAGGCACATACTATCACCTGTGGTGGACATGCCCAAAAGCAAAAATATTTTGAGCGAAAATGCATATGTGGTTAGAAAAAAAATGTTAAGACAGCATTAAAGCTGCATGACCCTCCCAGGCTGGGCCCTGCAGTCCCTGAGTTTCTAGTCCATCAGAGTTTCAACAAGGATCAGAGGCCATTCAATGCTTTAAAACAGATGTCTCCAAACTTGGCCACTTTAAGACTTGTGGACTTCAACTCCCAGAATTCTCCAGCCAGCTGGCTGGAGAATTCTGGGAGTTGAAGTCCACAAGTCTTAAAGTGGCCAGGTTTGGGGACCCCTGCTTTAAAAAGAGGAAGTCAGGCTGAAGGAGGCCCTGAGTGCATGAGGACGCCCTAATTCTGAGATGAATTTGGGATAAAATCCGTCCCTTTGGGACTTTAAAGACAGCAGTCAGTTCTTCAACTGGGCAGGAAGGGTTGGTGAGGGGGCAGGAGGAACAGTGCTGGAGCCTCTCAATGGTTCTTGTCCAAGGCAAAAGTTTTTAGCAGAGAGATCCTTACCTCCCACTGGAAGATTCTTCCAAAAAACTCCCCTTTAGGAACAATAACAAATGAATTGCAAAATATTGCCAATAGGAAGGGACCTACTTTCCGTGGATCGTTCAGTCCAATCCAGACATGTCCATCACTTTTCAGGTAGTCGGAGACGTATTCGGCCAAGTCAGCTGAGTCTGCATTACTATGGATGGAGGCGAGGTGGCAGCCTGGCTTGAATTTCCTGCAGAACATCTTGGAGAGAGAGCAACCCCAAGAAAGGGCATTAGTTCAGCAAGGAAGAAACGTGTGTGTGGCTGTGTGTGTGTGTGTTTGTGTGTGTAAAAGAAAAGAGCAGGGATCAGATTGCAAGGTCCTACCCATAATCTCAACTTCGTTGAACCCCACAGATTTCCTCACTGAGGTCTGCAGCTCTTCATCAGTTCCCTGCTTAAATTCCCTGCAGGCTCCTTCTGCTGACTGCCAGCTGACTGCAATTTGGCAGTTCGAATCTCACCAGGCTCCAGCCTTCCATCCTTCTGAGGTCAGTAAAATGAGGACCCAAACTGTTAGGGGCAAGAAGCCGACTCTGTAAACCGCTTAGAGAGAGCTGGAAAGCCCCTTGAAGTGGTATATAAGTCTAAGTGCTATTGCTACCCCTCTTCTTTGTGGCAGCCCCTTAGATATTGGTCGGTTGCTATCATGTCTGCCCTGGTCCTTCTATTCACCACACTAGTCATACCCAATTCCTGCAACCGTTCTTCGTATGTTTTAGCCTCCAGGCCCTTACACTGCCCAGCAGATACTGGCCAAACCATTATACAGTCACTATACAATACTTGCATTTCAGACTGTCCTAAAATCATGATCTTGGCTACCTTTCCATGCACCCAGCCTATGGTGTAACCCTTCACTTCAGCCCAGCCAGAGGGGACCTGGGGGCTGTTCAAGGGTCTGCCTAGATATTTCCTCTCCCTGGGCCAAGATAACAGCCACTCCTGAGATAGTCGGAGACGTATTCGGCCAAGTCAGTTGACTCTTCACCGCCATGGATGGAGGCGAGGTGGCAGGCTGGCTTGTGTTTCCTGCAAAACATCTGGGATGGAGCCACAAGGGAGAAAGGCACTTGTTAAGGAGACAAGCAAGTGTGCTTGTGTGTGTGAAAGTGGGAAAAGAGCCAGGGAATCTGATTTCATGTCCTAGACACCATCCTGACTGCGTTGACTCCCCTCAGGTGCCCTTTCTAGATTCTGCAGTTCTTGAACAATTCTAGATCCAGGAGATAAACTCTCGGATTCCCATCACTTCAGAGACAAGGAGGCCTGAAGATGCCACCAGAGCTGCCAGTGAAACATCAGGAAATCTGTTGTCTAGATCATGGTCACTCCACCCGGAAGCTCAGCACTGCCCAACAGATACCAGCCATGAAAGCCCAAACCAATATACAGTCCAGAGAACACTTGCATTTCAGACTGTCCTCAAATAATGACCTTTGCTCCTTTTTTTCATGCACCCAGCCTAGTGGACCTGCACTTCAGCCCACCCAGAGGAACTTGTGGGGTGAGGTCTTCAAGGCTCTGCCTAGACTTCTCCTCTGCCTGAACTAGGAGATTCACACAGCACTTCTAACCTCAGCATCGTCCCAGTTCTTGTGATCATTGAAGACCTTGTAGCAAAACCCATTCCTGGGGAGCCAATCTTGGGGACAACAGCTGCTGTTGGCTCCTGTGTGGGAAGAGAAGAAGCTCAGTGAGAAGGTGGCCAGGAGGAAGAGGAGGAGGAGGAGGAGGAGACACAGCTGGGCCCGCAGAACATTCTGAACCTGCTGAGTTGCAAACATCTTTGAGGACAGTAAACTGAAAGTGACTTGCAGCTGCATTTGCAGAATGTCCAAATCTTGGTTGGGGTTAGCCTTGGTTAGTTTCCTGGAAGCTGCCTGCCTGGTGTGAATCAATCCACTTGGGTTGGTCCCAAGTCTTGGAGCAGAGAGAGAGAGAGCAGGTGGGGTCTAAATTGCACAAGACGCCAAACAGGGATAAAAGCAACTTCGGGGAGAGGATGCCAGGAGGGTCAAATCAGGAAGGGGGTCAGAGGGGAAGAATTGGCCTCTCTGGACACATTAGAGACCCTCTTCAAACTCACCATTTAGGGAGAAAGCCACGACCAGCATGCTGAGGGTCACCAAGAGGAATCGCCCCATGGTCTTCCTTCCTTCCCTGCAGAGAGAATCGTGGAGGGGGGAGAGGAAAGGAGAGTGAGGTGGGTGGGAAGTCCAGCCTGTAACCAAGCTGGGGGGGACACTGGACCCCGTTTCTCCCTCCTCAGTCATCCAGCAGCCTTGGGGGCTCACAGTCGATCCTGCCTTGCCCGGAAAGGCTCACCTGGGCATCTCTTTCTCTGCCCCAGAGACCCCTGACTCCCTGCCTCCTGGAGACCCTCCTGCTGCAACCAGGACATCCCCTGCAGCCCCCCTGCAAGAGGTCACTTCAGGTGGAGAGAGAGAGAGAGGGAGAGAGGCGCAGGAAGGATCTGCTGCAGGGGCCTCACCTGTCTGGTGTGCACAGGTGGGAGAGCCTCACTCACCTGTCCTTTTGCCTCTACGTGTAGCAAGTCTGCTCAGTGGCTACTCCAGGCTTCCCTTCAGCAAAGGGAATGAAGGCATTTATAGGCAAGAGAAGAAACAGGGTGGGTCTTTTCAAGGGGTCAAAGGAGAAAGGAAATGGCTTTGCTGCAAAAGGGACTCCCCCCCCCCCCAAGGAAGTAGCTTGTTTGCACTAAAGATTTAGCAGATAAAAACTCAGAATTGATTTCCTGGCAATGACTTGTCCTTATAAGTTTATTTATTTTATTTAAAGCTGTCATAGAGCTGTTCACCTCGTGATTAATTCTCGGTCCAAAGTAAGACAATGTCAGACACACGTCTTTGAACACAATAAACAATAACAACTGGGCACCGAAGTGAACTTCCTCATGCAGCCCCTCCTTAAATCCTCTTGCCCACCCTATCCTAGCCCACCCTATCCGAGCCCACCCTATCCTAGCCCACCACTTGGCCAAAAAACAGGCCTTAAGTGCTTTTCTGGTGGTTAGGAGGGCAAGAGGCCAAGGGGAAGGGTGTTTGCAGAAGTTAGATTTCTATGACACAGTAAATGAGATTGGTCTAGAGAGTTGGAGTGGGACCTTGTAGGTCATCTAGTCCAACCCCCTGCCCAAGCAAGAGACTGTACATCATTTCTGACAGATGGCAGTCCAGTTCTCTTCTTGAAAGCCTCCAGGGATGAAGCTCCCACAACTTCCGAAGGCAACTTCTATTCAATGGGTTGATTGTTCTCACTGTCAGAAAATTTCTTCCCATTTCCAGGTTGAATCTCTCCTTGTTCAGTTTCCATCCATTGTTCCTTGTCTGGCCTTTGGGTGCCTTGGAAAATAGCTTGACCCCCTCCTCCTCTCTGGGGCAGCCCCTCAACTATTGGAAGATGCTCTCCTGTCTCCCCTGATCCTTCTCTTCCCTAAACTAGCCAGGCCCAGTTCCTGCAACTGTTCATCCTATATTTGAGCCCCCAGTCCCTTAATCCAGGGGTCGGTTTCTACCGGTTCTGTCCACCTCTGTAGAACTGGTAGCTCTGAAGAGCAGCAGACATAGAACCGGTTCTATGTCTGCTGATTTTTGCCCACTCGCCCACCTGGGCTCTTACCTGACCTTTATTTCCTGCTTTTTCAACTTCAGCTGCCGTGCGAGGCACAGCTGCAGTTAAAAAAAGCAGGAAAAAAGTGCTTTTTGAAAGGCTGTTTCTCTGCACGCAGCGCTGCTCAGCTGTCCAGGCACCAGGCTGATGATGATTTACAGGTGCACAGGGAAGCACATCGTAAATCACCGAACCTCGTATATCACTGAACCGGTAGCTAACCCTGTCGAATCCCACCCCTGCCCTGATCTCCTTTCTTGCTCTTCTCTGCACTCTTTCTAGAATCTCAATATCTTTTTTACAAAACTGGATCCAATATTGTATGTGTAGCCTTACTAAGGCTCTACAGAGTGGTATTAGTGCCTCAGGGGCTGTCAAGGAGAAGAGGAGTTGACTTACTCTCCAAAGCACCTGAGGGCAGGACAAGAAATAATGGATGGAGGCAGGGGTGGGATTCAACCGGCATTACTACCAGTTCGGTAACTACATTGTGCTGCGCACGTGTGTAAAAAACCTCACGCTGTGCCGCCCTGAGAGCTGAAAAGCACTGCGCACGGGTGCACAGCGTTTGAAAAGCCACTTTTTCACTTCTTTTTCAAGCTCAGCTGTGCCACGCAAAGCATCTGAGGTTGAAAAAGCAGGAAATAAAGGTCAGGTCAGAGCCTGTGCGGACAGGTGGGCCAAACAGCGGCAGACACAGAACCGGTGCTGTGTCTGCTGCTCTTCAGAGCTATCGGTTCTTTAGAAACGGGCAGAACTGGTAGCATCCCACTCCTGGGTGGAGGTTTATCAGAGAGAGAGAGAAGTAAGGAGGAATTTTCTGACAAGGAGAACACTTGATGTCCTCCGAGGTCGATTCCAGCCCTGTGATTCCAGGTTCTATAACATTTTGCCATAATGCATATTTGATACAATGGCTCAGAGGTGGGTATTCATCAGGTTCTGACCAGTTCTGGAGAACCAGTAGAGCAATAGAGCAAATTCTGAGTTGTTCAGAGAACCGGCCAATCCCACCTCTGACTGGCCCCTCCAACCCCATCTCTTCTCTGCCTCCCATTGAGTCCCAGCTGATCGGCTGGGTCTCCTTTGGTTGCCCTGCACAGGAGAACGGAGCTGGAAAGCAGGTTAGTGGGGAGGGGAGGGGGATTTTGCAGTATCCTTCCCCACCATGGCCACCAAGCCACGCCCACAGAACCGGTAGTAAACTGCAACGGTTGTATTGCATTCATACAGATGGGACTGTATCCATCCTAGATTGAAGCTAAGGGACAAGGCTGGGTATTGTGTGTTTAAACTGTGCTGTGCTTGCTGTTGGCTTAGGAGTGTTCAACTTGCACTTCTCTTTGCCCTTTTCCTTAATCTTTATTTGTACAGCAGGTCAGAAAGCTTTGGTTCTCAGGAACCGTGATGACAAATTTACCCCGTAAATTAAGGAAACTGGCAGAGTTTCCACCACCAACTAAAACTAAAAAAACAAGGTTAAGTCAGAGTAAGATGGGGGAGTCTTCTGGAAGAAGAAGGTTTAAAATATATGTATATATATGTATGTATGTATATATATATATATATATATATATATATATATATATATATATATATATATATATGTATATGTATATGTATATGTATATGTATATGTATATGTATATGTATATGTATATGTATATGTATATGTATATGTGTATATATATATATATATATATATATATATATATATATATATATATATATATATATATATATATATATATATATATTATGTAAGCTGCCCAGAGTTGCCCTGTGGTAAGATGGACAGCCAATAAATGTGATAATTGTATAAATGAACGGATAAATAAAGCAAAATGAACCCTGAGCATGAATGCAGCTGAAACCCAACTAGAACCAGATTCAGATTTGCACTGAAAAGGGGGGGGGGCATTGTCCTTGGGTCAGGGGTCATCTTCCCCAAACCAACTTCTACTATGCCAGCAGAGTGTAGGATGGGCAAGTACCTAGTCCTTTCTCTCAAATATTATTTTTTATGAGTCCTAGGAAGTGAGCGAGCTTTTTTGGGGGGAGGGCAGCCCCTGCCATAAGGAAGTTCCTTTCCCCTTGTATTTTTGCAAGCCTCAGCCCTCCTGGACTTCCAGAAAGCACTCCAGAGCTGGATTTTCACCCAAGCCCTGGAAAAAGGGGAGAAGGACAGGAGGAAGGACCACCTGAGGAATCTTCAATTTGTGCCAGGTGTTTAACATTTATTTCCTTTTTTTTTTCAAGTCATTAATCTCCTTGATTGAAAATTTAAAACGTTAAAATACAAAATACAATACAGATATTTAAAAAGAAAATGTTGTGTATATTACAATCCATTTTGACAGTACTTACATTTCAATTGTTATTCCAGTGTGTATTTTATACTCCTAATTGTTCATGTATGCATGTATGTATGTATGTATGTATGTATGTATGTATGTATTGTATTCAGCTTTGTTCGGGTATTTTCCCACGTCATTATAGTTGTGCTTTTAAAGTTGTAGCAACGTTTTGACAGAATTTCATCTGCCATCATCAGGCTTCTGTTCGTCTGTGAGTCAGACTTTTACAGTTGTTTCAGTTTTAAATTTGGTGCTAGCCTATTGCTGTGCCAGGATGGTTTTTTTCTTCACAGTCTTGGTCTGTGTTTATTGGTCTTGGAGTTTGTTGTGTTCTGCTTGATTGGTGTTTCTAATATCTTCTGTCTGTTTTGTAGCTTTTTTTGTCTTGATTGGCTGGCAACATTGTGTTCCTGTACTGGAGGCTTTTAGTGCGGCTTGGCTCCGAGTAAATGGACGGCTATCATTTATTAGGAAGCTAGGTTTTGTCTGGGTGCCTGGTTGGGGTGTGTTTAAGCTGGAGGTATCAGGGGGAGTCTGTTTGTGCCCAGGTGTTTGGCTGGCTTGTGGTGTGGAGATTTTTTTGTTTGAGAGTGCAGGCTTCCAGATAATTGACAGTCTGGTGGAGTCATCTCTTCTATTCATGCTTTCAGGTCTTTTTTCAATCTCTACAGCTTCTCTGATAATTCTGTAGCTGGGGTTTTCTATAGTGGCTAGGGTTTTGGTGCCATTGAAGTCAATGCTATGACCTGTGGCTTTCATGTGTTGGACTAGTGAGGAAGTGTGTTCTAGCTTTTTTTACTGCATTTTTGTGTTCATCCAGGCGGGTACTTATTCTTCTATTGGTCTGTCCAATGTATGTGGCCGGGCATGATGCACAGGGGACTTCGTATATGCCTTGGTTTTCCAGGTCAATTTTATCTTTGGGGTTGCTAAGGATGGCTGCTATTTTTCTGTCTGTTTTGAAGGCAGTCCTGATGTGATGTCTGTGTAGTACCTTACTGATTTTGTCTGTAGTACCTCTTATGTAGGGCAGGACAGCTGTTCCATAGGTCTGTTCATCTTCTGGGTTTCTATTATGTTTCAGTGTGTTTTTGTGGATCAAGCTGGTGATTTTGCTTTTGTGGAAGCCGTTGGCTGTCAGTACTTTAGTCAGGGTGCATAGTTCAGTCTTCATGTGTGTCTTGTCTGCCAGGCGTTTGGTTCTGGTAATTAGTGTTTTAGCCACGGAGTTTTCTGTGCTGGGTGGTGGTGGGATTGGGCATTGAGGTAGCGGTTGGTGTGTGTTTTCTTCTGGTATATGGTGTGCTGATTCTGTTGTTTTTTATGTCCCTTTGAGCTCTTGTTATTACTCCTTCTTCTTCCTGGGATTCTCTCTCTTCCTTATTCTCTTCCTCCTTTTCTTTTCCTTTTCTTTCCTGTTGCTTCCTAATTATTCCCTATTAGGTATATGTTTTACGATTCAAATTGCCATCATCGTGGCCAGGCAGAATTCAGTGTGGTAGAGGAAGTTATGCCAATATTTTGAATAAACACCTAAAATAAATAAATCTGACTGATCTCTAGGGATTCAATCTACACTGTGCTTCACCTTTTCCTGAAAGAAACACAATTCTCATTGTTAGAGCAGCACTTTTTTCTCAAGAAAAGGATTTTCAGCCTTCCTCCCGAAAGAATCTCACCCTCTGCCTTGCCTTACCCTCCTTTTCCAGGAGGAAATGCCAGGCTGTCACAAAGCAGTCTTACTACCTGTGGAGGCAAACGGACAGGTGAGTACGGCTCTTCCACCTGTGGACACCTGACAGGTGAGACCCCTGCAGCAGATCACTCTGCATCTCTCTCTGTGTGTCTCTCTCTGTGTGTGTCTCTCTCTGTCTCTCTCTCTCTGTCTCTCTCTGTCTCTCTCTATCTGAAGGGACCTCTTGCAGGGGGCTAAATGCAATGTCCTGGTTTCAGCAGGAGGTCCCTCATGCAAGAAGGAAGAGACCTATTGGGGATCTCTAGGGGAGGGGAGAGAGAGAGAGGGAGAGAGAGAGAGAAGGGAGAAAGAGGGAGAGGAAAGAGAGGGGGAGAGAGAGTCTGAGAGAGAGGGAGGGGAGAGAAAGAAGGAGAGAGAGGGAGAGGGAAAGAGAGGGGGAGAGCGAGAGAGGGAGAGGGAAAGAGAGGGGGAGAGAGAGAGAGAGAGAGAGAGAGAGAGAGGGAGTGAGAGAGAGAGGGAGAGAGGGAGGGGGAGAGAGAGGGAGAGAGAGAGCAGTAGAGGAGCCTTTCTAAGGGAGGAATCCCTTCCCATTACACAGCAGTGTAGAATCCACTATGACCCACCAAGGTTGTTGAATGACCAAGGACGAAGAAATGGGGTCCATCTGGGCAGGAGAAAAAGTGCAAACCAAAGTGTGGGACCCCCAGCTTGGATGTTGGATCCCCCTCCCAGCATCCTTGCTCCCCCTTCTTCTCTTCCCCTCTTTGCTCTTCCTCTGCAGGGAAGGAAGGAAGGAAGGAAGGAAGGAAGGAAGGAAGGAAGGAAGGAAGGAAGGAAGGAAGGAAGGAAGGAAGGAAGGAAGGAAGGAAGGAAGGAAGGAAGGAAGACAGACCATGGGCCATTTCACCTTCATCGGTCTCTGCTTGCTGGCCATGTTCGTCTCCCTGAGTGGTGAGTCCAATCAGGGCCTCTGGTGTCCAGAGAGATCAAAGCTCTTGCATTTGGACCCTTCTTGGTTCAACATCCTCCAACATCTCATCTCACTGAAGTTGCTTTTATTCGCCTTCCTGGCAAGTAAAAAGTTTAAATCACGGGAACTGGAACCAAAGTTTATTAAACGGAGATGTTTTTGTTATTGATCTGAGTACCTTCTTCAGTCAAAGGGAATATTGTTTTGCAGCATGTAAATGAAGATTAATCTGAGAAATTTAATAAACTTTGGTCCAGTTGCCGCGATTTAACCTTTTTACATACTTTTTGGCCCAAACGATTGAGTCTTCCTTTACATACAACCTGTTTGGTTTATTCTGCAATTTGGATCTCACCTTCTCTCTCTGCTCCAACATGCAGGGCCGTTTGCAACAATGCAAAACAAAGCAGAATTAATACAATTGAAATTCAGAATCATTAATGAACAGTTAAAGGTTTCGCGAAAGATTTCTCCTTTTATCCTTTAAAAAGCGGCTTTCTTAGTGAGATGGGCAGCATTTTCTGGCTTAGCACAGTTCAGGGAACATAAACCAACAAAAGCAGAAAGATTCACACGCAAGACATGTACCTCCAAGGAAGTTAACCCGGCTTAACCCAAACCAAGTTTTGGACATTCTCCAAATGCAACTTCCGTGTCTGTAACCCAAGTCAAATTCAATTTATTGCCAACGAAGGTATTTGTAACTCAGCAGGTTAAGCATATTCTGCAGACCCAGCTGTCTCCTCCTCCTCCTCCTCCTCCTCCTCCTCCTCCGCTTTTTCCTGGCCATCTTCTCATTGGCTTCCTCTCTTCCCACACAGGAGCTGAATGTTATACCTGTCCCAGTAGGTGCCAATGAACCAGAAGACAAGCATCATGAATGCATTTCTTTCTTCCAGCTTTTGCTGGTTAAAGTTTGTGGTCTGGTTGGGTTCAGCGATTCTACAGCTGCCCACCCTGCATGGATTCTTTTCTCTCGGGGGTGTGTGTGTGTGTGTGTTGGTCATTATTTCCACAAATCCATATTTCTCCTCTCCTTAATCTCATGTTTCCCCTCTGGGAAAAAAGGTGGGAGAGAAGGACCCCAGGAGAGGAGCCGATAAGGTTGCATTGGGTGTTTTGTGACCAGAAAGTCAACTGCAAACACAACCCCCTCTTCCCCCTGAGACTTATTCAGGAGGAGCCCTGGGCCTCCTGGGAGAGAAACGCCAAACTCAAGACAAAGGCAGAGCAATAGACTTTATTATCAAGGGAGGGCCAAGTTCTTCAGAAAGAGAGGAAGAGAAGCAAGGAACCAACTGCTTGGCATTCAATTGGCCTGTGTGGAAAAGAGGTTTTGCACACAGAGAAGGTGGAACCAAAAGATCTCAGCTCAGGTTTCCAATCCATGGGGAGCCCCTCTAACTTCATCTTCAGACTCGGCTTAAGCGGGAGTCCATTTGCAGAGAAAAGAAAATTTCTGATTACAGGGTGTGTCAACCCAATTCAAGTGCTCTGAAAAAAAGGAACATGGGAGGGTTATCACCGTTAGACTGGGCTCCTTGCATCACTTTCCAAGAACAACTGCCTACCCCATGTGCTCTTCTCCCATGGGTAGTGTCAGGTGCAAATAATCAGGCACATTCACTGAGTTTGCAGCACAGAACAGTTGATTATCAACACCCATACACAAGAATCTAATCATGATTCTTGTATCCAGTTCTGGTCACCCCAATATAAAAAGATGTTGAGGCTCTAGAAAGAGAACCGAGAAGAGCAACCAAGAGGATTAATGGACTGGAGGCTAAAACATATGAAGAACGGTTACAGGAATTGGGTACATCTAGTTTAATGAAAAGAATGATTAGGGGAGACATGATAGCAGTCTTCCAACATCTCAGGGGCTGCCCCAAAGAAGAGGGAGTCAAGCTATTCACCAAAGCACCAAAAGACAAGACAAGAAACTAACCAAGCAGAGAAGCAGCCTAGACCTAAGGAGAAATTTCCTAATGCCGACAGCAATCAACCAGCAGAATAACTTGCCTTCAGAAGTTGTGGGTGCTGCATCACTGGAGGCTTTCAAAAAGAGATTGGACAACCATTTGTCTGAAATGTTATAGGGTCTCCTGCAGGGGGTTGGATTAGAATCTGGTCCTTTCCAACTCTACCATTCTATATTCTAACTAACGGTCAAAGCCCAAATTGGCATTAAGTAAGGCTCAACAGAATTCAAGGGGACTGGAGTTGGGACTCTAGTGGTACGCAAAGACTTCAAACAGATGACAAGTTTAACTCCGCCTTCCAGCTCAGCCTGTTGCTCTCCCATAGGTGGGGTGTCATACTGCAGCTCCCCTCATCTACGCATTGCCTTCTGGTGGGATCTAGGAAAGGTCCATGTTCGGTGGCTGCCTCCCTGCTCTAGAACAAATCTTCCTGCTGAGCTACAACAGACTCGATTCTTTCATAAAGGCAGTTAAGACTTGGCCCTTCCCTCCAGCATTTGGGTCTCTGCTTGGGGGGTTCTGGGAGCTGAGAACCAGATATTATAAGCTGAGCCATCTCTTTCACAAAGGAGTTAAGATTTGGGTCTCCACTTGGGGGGTTCTGGGAGCTGAAAGCCACACTTCTTAAAGTTGCCCATCTTGAAAAACACTGCATTAATCTATTCTATTCAGATTGCTGTTTTGCACACCTGGCTTACTTTTTAAAATGAAATACATCAGTCCATGTTTTAGGTTGTATGTTTATTTTTGGTGCTGTGTGCCACCCAGAGTCCCCTCGATTGAGCTGGGTGGCCATGGAAATATCCATGTCTGAAATGAAATCAGGTATCCACAAACCTCTCCAGCTTTGAGAGTGAATGAGGAATAGCAGAAAGAAGCAGTTAGACGAGCTTGCCTCTGCGACAAATGCTGAGATGATGAACTACCATTTTGTGAGCTCAATCTGATACCCAGTAATCTCTTCTAACCAATTTTTAATTTGGATCCAATATGTCCTGGTCTCAGGGCATAGCCACCACATGTGGTAAAATGTACCGTCAACTTTTTTACATTTCCAACATTTGGGACTCATGTTGGGATAAATTTTTGCCAATCTTGTTGAAGCTAAATACCATTTATAAAACATTTTGTACATATTTTCTTTGTATGCTGCAGATACCGTTAATTTAAAATTTACGTTCCATATTTTCTCCCATTCCTCTAGTTCTATAGTGTATCCAAAATTCTGTGCCCATGCAATCCTTGTACCTTTAACTATTTCTTCTTCCATTTTGAAATCTAATAAATATTTATACATTTTAGTTATAAATTTTTGGATGAACTACCACTTTGTGAAACTCTATAAATGTCTAACTTTTTGCCTGTTAAGGTTCTCCAATAAATACTTTAAATCAGCCACTTCCAAAAAAGAATCCTTCAATTTGAGCATTATTTCCACAATCTGTATGGATATCTCCCTCCCCTTCCCTCCCTCCCCTTCCCTTCCCTTTTTTCCCTTCCCTTCCCTTCCTTGTCTTCCCATCCCTTGTCATCCCTTCCTTTCCCTGTCCTCCCTTCCCTTCCCTTTTTTCCCTTCCCTTCCTGTCTTCCCTTCCCATCTTCCCTTCCCCTACCCTTCCCTGCTTTTCTGGAATTACAGATGCAAACTCCAACTACACTAAGAAATGACGGCTGTTCATACTGACCAGTTTGAGGAGAGAGAGCAACGCAAAACTCATTTTTAGAATTATTGTTGGGTTCTCCAGAGCTCCACCTGGTATACCTGGATAGTGACCCATCGTTCCAGCGCCATCCAGTATTCTGTGCAATACAGAATAAAGTACATTGCGGTGGGTGAGTGGGAGTTGGGTTATTATTGATCCCATTTTTTTCTGAAAACAAAATACTTTCTGGTCCTTCAGCCTCTCTTCCCAGCCCTCTAATCCTCCTTATTGCTCTTCTCTGCAACCATCAAATCTTTCTTGAGGTGTGATGCCTCAAATGGGCACTGAATTTTGGGGGAGGGGGCTCTAATGACAACAATATAAAGAAGAACAATTAGTGATAGGATATTTGTAGCTCATATTGAGTCCTTGGTGCTCTCTGAGCTTGGTGGTTTTCTTGCAGATGTTTCATGACCCAACTAGGTAACATCATCAGTGCTAGAAAGGAGTGGGGTGTGCAGAGAGGAGGAGGAGGAGGGGAGGAGGAGGAGGAGGAGGAGGAGGAGGAGGAGGAGGAGGAGGAGGAGGAGGAGGAGGAGGAGGAGGAGGAGGAGGAGGAGGAGGAGGAGGAGGAGGAGAAGAAGAAGAAACTCAAGGCTCCTTGAGCTTGGCAGTTTTCTAGCAGAGATTTCATGACCCAACTAGGTAACATCATCAGTGCTAGAAGAAAGAGGCATTTGTAGAGAGGAGGGAGAGGAGGCGGGAGAGGAGAACTGGGGGCTCCTTGGAGCTTGGTTGTTTTCTTGCAGACATTTTATAACCCAACTAGGGAACATCATCAATGCTAGAAGGGAGTGGAGTTTGAAGAGAGAAGGAGAAAAAGGAAGGAGGACTGTGGAATCCTAGTGCTCTCTGAGCTTGGCTGTTTTCTTGCAGATGTTTCATTACTTAACTAGAGAACATCATCCATGCTAGAAGGGAGAGGAGGGTTTGTGGAGAGGAGGAGGAGGAGGAGGAGGAGGAGGAGAACTGTGGGGTCCTTGGTGCTCTCTGAGCTTGGGGATTTTCTTGCAGATGTTTCATGACCCAACTATGTAACATCATCAGCGCTAGAAATGAGTGGGGTGTGCAGAGAGGAGGAGGAAGAGGGGAGGAGGAGGAGGAGAACTCAGGGCTCCTTGAGCTCTCTGAGCTTGGCAGTTTTCTAGCAGATGTTTCATGACCCAACTAGGTAACATCATCAGTGCTAGAAGGAAGAGGCATTTGTGGAAACGAGATAAGAGGAAGAGGAGGAGGGAGAGGAGGTGGGGGAGGAGAACTGGGGGCTCCTTGGAGCTTGGTTGTTTTCTTGCAGACATTTTATAACCCAACTAGGGAACATCATCAATGCTAGAAGGGAGTAGAGTCTGCAGAGAGAAGGAGAAAAAGGAAGGAGGACTGTGGAATCCTAGTGCTCTCTGAGCTTGGCTGTTTTCTTGCAGATGTTTCATTACCTAACTAGAGAACATCATCCATGCTAGAAAGGAGAGGAGGGTTTTTGGAGAGGAGGAGGAGGAGGAGGAGGAGGAGGAGGAGGAGGAGGAGGAGGAGGAGGAGGAGGAGGAGGAGGAGGAGGAGGAGGAGGAGGACTCAGGGCTCCTTGAGCTCTCTGAGCTTGGCAGTTTTCTAGCAGAGATTTCATGACCCAACTAGGTAACATCATCAGTGCTAGAAGGAAGAGGCATTAGTGGAGAGGAGGGAGAGGAGGGAGAGGAGGCGGGGGAGGAGAACTGGGGGCTCCTTGGAGCTTGGTTGTTTTCTTGCAGACATTTTATAACCCAACTAGGGAACATCATCAATGCTAGAAGGGAGTGGAGTTTGCAGAGAGAAGGAGAAAAAGGAAGGAGGACTGTGGAATCCTAGCGCTCTCTAAGCTTGGCTGTTTTCTTGCAGATGTTTCATTACCTAACTAGAGAACATCATCCATGCTAGAAGGGAGAGGAGGGTTTGTGGAGAGGAGGAGGAGGAAGGAGGAGGAGGAGGAGGAGGAGGATGAGGAGGAGGAGGAGGAGGAGGAGGAGGAGGAGAACTGTGGGGTCCTTGGTGCTCTCTGAGCTTGGGGATTTTCTTGCAGATGTTTCATTATTCAACTAGGGAACATCATCAGTGTAGAAGGAAGTGGGGTTTGTGCTACTGGTCTGGGGTATTATCTATCCCAGTTTAGCACTCCTTCATTCAAAACAACAATGAAAATCCAGGATTAATTATTGTAGCCTCAGCTAGGATATTGTGTCCAGTTCTGGCGATTGTGTTTCAGGAAGGGCCTCGACAACCTGAAGAGTTTCCAGAGCAATGAAGATGAAAAGGGGCTTAGAAAGAAAAACTTTGGGAGAACTTTGGGTTGCAAACATGACATGGGTTTGTCTTGGAGAAGAGAAAGTTGTGGTGAGATATGGTACCTTCAAAGAGCAGGAGACCAAAATAAAGGATCTCCAGATCTCTTCCAATTGCACATCACTGGGAATCTCATTGTCAAGATAAGGATGAGTTTCCCTTCATTCTCAAGATGCCGTGAGACACAATGAGCTTGGGGATTGGCCGTCTACTGGAGTCCTGTCTGCTTTCAAAGGCTGTGCTGAAATCAGGATATAGGACGTCTGCTGCATGACCATAATCGACTAAACTATCTGAGGAAACAGTAGGATGGAGATAATTGGGCAGGATTTATATCTGACAGTTATGACATTGTGAGAAAACATGGTTTTCATATCGAAAAACACTGAGCCGATTTAGATCCTATTAGCTATTAAAAAGGATCCTGCAGGGAGAAATCCCTCACTGACTATAGATCTGCTTCTTTGTGATCTGAGGGAATTTGGCTACTGGCTTTGGGGTCCTTTGTCCTTGCGTCCCCTTGGGTCAGGAGCAGCAATGGGCTGGCGTTGTATCTAAACTGACATTAGGAAATGGAGACGGAAGATGGTTGATGGGCTGTTCAAGGACAACATAAATCACTACTCAAGAAATATCCGTATGGAAACATCTGCTACTTGCTCAGAGACAGGAGGACCGAGTACTCACCAGATTGGATGTTGAAACTCGTTGGAGCCCAATCCAGACCCACTTATTTTCTAGGTTTCCCTTGGAGACATAGGCATTGATGTATTTTGCCTGGCTGTCACTCATGAAAGAGGCTAAATGACCTTTGCATTTGAACTGACACTCTTCCTGCAAAGAGAGAAGAAGGAAAAATACCCTCTGAAGAGAAAAGAGATGCCTTCAGATGTGTTCCTTGAAAGTGGCTGATTATTTGCCACCGACAAACCATGATGGCCATTGCAGAGCTGCTACCATCCGGGCCTACCAATCTGGACGGCCTTGCAGTTTGGTTAGACAAAATCCTCTCAGCTGAGGGCCACACGATATGGACTTTTGTGATAGGGTTCTACCTGTTTAGCAACAAAGCATGTTGTATTTTCATCTATTTTTCCTTTCTTTTTAAAATGGTGGGATAAGGGTTTATCAAACTACTAGCTCTAAACCTGTGCTTCACTACAAAACTATGTTTAGTTTTGGGGGAGGAAAATCCATCGGTATTCATCGCCTAGAAGCCAAGAGGAACATAGGTGCCCAATTTCATGTTTGTAGGCTTTACGGTTCTAGAGATTTTGTGATGATGCGTGAGTGGCATTTCGCTTTTATATAGATAGATTACAGCCTGGGATATAGGAAAAATTTTATCCTATCGCTGTATGGATTGATAGCTTCTAGCCTTTCTAAGCTGAAAAGCTAAGTTAGAAGAGGGAATATTTGGACAATGTCTGCTGATAAGAGAAATCTTTGTTAGGGCTAATGGGCCCTGTCCCTTCACAAACTCCAAGCAACCTTATTTCCTTATTAACATCCTAAAAGATACACCCCTTCTGTCACTACACTTCACTTTAATAAATACATGGGATATTATGGGATGCAAATATGTAACACGTTTGACTACAGGTAACTGATCACTTTTATTCTCTTACATTTTCTTTGACGTCTTCACTATCAAAGGGAATGTAAGGCTCCCTCTTTCATTGAAAAAACTCTCTTTTAGCAGAATATTCTGAATAAATTGCAATTAAATTATCTCTCTTTCTCGGTTTCTCTGATTGGAAGCTATGCAGGCCAAAGCAGGAGCCTAAAAAAGCCGTATTTGGCCTTCAGCTACTATTCCTAACGGAGGAGTTCCCTTAAGAAGGGCTGCAAATGCGAGCATGACTTTCTTGCCCAACAAGGAAAAATGAAGAAAAAAATATACATTAGGGAAGATGACTCTCGTGCTTATGATTGAGGCGTGAAAGTTGTGTCAGAAGTGGGATATCCCTAAAAAACTGGGACATGCAAACAAGGTGGGGGGAGAGAGAAGAGGGAAGGAGGGGTGTGTTTGTGTGTGGAAATAAAGAGACACTCTGAGAGACAAGGGGTCACTTTGAAGCAACATGGCTTGAATTTTTGAAGGCCCTCATTTAACAACCACAATTGGGGCTGGCAATTCAGTCATTTAGCCAAACAATTGCTAAGTAAATGGCAACTGTCATAAATGTGAGGATTGGCCCTAAAGATACGTTTCCACCACTGTCATAACTGTGAATGATCAGGGGTGGGATTCAAATGTTTTAACAACCGGTTCTGTGGGTGTGGCTAAGTTGGTGGGTGTGGCTTTGTGGTCATGTTATTGGCTGGGCGTGGCTAACTCAATATCACTCACATCGAGGCACGCATCTCCTCCCCTGGCCTCTCATCACTGTGGGGATGCTGCAGCAGTCGTAAGTGTGAAAAATGGTCATAAGACACTTTTTTTCAGTGCCATGGTGACTTTGAATGGTCCCTCCACACAAGCAAAGTACCAGCAAAGGAGGGGGGGGAAAACTCCAGAGAAGTTCCTGAGACAGGAAGTCTAGTCCTGCCAAGAATGTAATAAGGGTTAATGGAGAGGCAGTTTCTGTAAGCAACACCAGACTGTTTCCTTCCTGCCTTCCTTACAGGATTAGGCCAGTAATTTCTTCTAACAACCTGTTCTCCAAACTGCTTAGAATGTTAACAACCGGTTCTAGCGAATAGGTGCGAACCTGTAGAATCCCACCCCTGTGAATGATTGCTAAGGTGGGACACCTGTTAACCCTGTGATTGTTGGCCTTGTTTCCACAACATGGATAAGGCAATAGCTGAGTTGTACAACATGTTGAATCACACAGTACCCAATCTCATTTAAATGAAGCAGTTGGATATCTCATTCGAGTTTTCTTCCTTTGACAAATTTCACTCACATTGAAGTGAAGGCAGCCCATTAAACCCATTCAGATTTATTTTCAAAGTACTAAATGGAAGAGAATTCAACATAATTAATAAAATATTTCATTTCTTTCAGACTTCTATCCTTATTTTTAAGGGAGAGTCATGCAGCAGGTGCTCTCCATTTAAAGAATGACACAAACTTTTGGGCCTTGTGAAGTTTGGAAAAACTCTGGGCCAGATTAAGGGAATTCATCCTGCTCAGGTGAGGCACCTCAGGGGAGTTACCTCCGCCTCTTGAAAGGTGAACAACTCTTCGTAGAACTTGTAGCAATACCACTGGCTTTGCTCTTTCAGGGCAAAGCTGCCGGAAGGACAGACGGTCCGTGGCTTTGGATCTTCTGGAGAAACAGAATGAGAAACAAAGAGAATGAGAGCAAAAGTGAGGGACACGGCAATGGTGTCAGGGTTCCGACGGATGCCCTAATTAATTCATGAGCCTCGAGCCAAGTTTCGAAAGAAGCCCAATTATTTATTAGGAGCAACATGTTGGCACTTTCCCCAAGTGCAGTAGGCTCTGCCCCACGTCATTTACTGCCCCACCTATGACCTTGTTTCCCCCCTCCTTCCAGGGTGTGTCTTAAATCACATTCTCCAACTGAAGCACTTTCCCCGGACTGTAGAAAACACGCCTCTCTGACTGGCTCTGGTAACCTTGGACACAATCTGGGGAAGGGTATGCATGGAATGTGCTTCTGGTCATAGCAACCAAACTGCTGTATCAGATCTCTCCCCCTCCTTCTTATGGCAACTGGAGAGCAAGCCAGGAGTGCTTTACGAGTTGACAAATGGCTCTTAGCGTCAACCCTGAAGTTGGCCGAACTGTGGCCATTTTCCTTTTTGTAGTTTTTCTCTAGAGAAGTTTCTCTTCTCACGGCTTCAGGGCTGACACAGCCTGGAGCGAAGGAGCCAAGGAGAGGGGAGGGAGTGTGAAGATAGTTGGGGTGCTGTAGCCACAATAAAATTCTTTCCCCTGGGAATCAAGGACGTTGGTGCAGGTGTTCGAAAGGTGCAGACCGAGGTCACCTAGCAACCGGACTGTATGCTGATTGGACCGTGTGACTGGAGATTCGGGGGGGGGGAGGAAGTGAGAAAGCTTAACTTTTCATTGGGTGGGAACTTAGAGCCGGTTTTCCACCAGGAACGTGCCAATTCGATATATCCCAATAAAATGTTCTTTGAGGAGATTGTTCTTATTGAATGGGATGTATTGCGTGGATCCCTGGCATTTGGGTTCAATGGGCCATCGATTTTCTCAAGGGGCCACATTAAGAACCTGGGACCGTTGTGGAGAGCCGAACCAACAGGCTCTTCACTGCTTAAAGTCTTCAAGTCCCTCTAGAAATTAATGATTAATCATCACAGCTGCTGCTTGTACTTATTTATTCTGTGGATGTTTTTACCATTTTAATTATTTTATAACCTTAGAATTGCAAGCCACACAGAGTCAACTGGTTGAGTTGGCTGCCTACAGAAATCGAACAAATAAATAGATTACACCGAGTGATCCTTTGATTGCTTTGCGGGTCATTAGCCTCTCTCTTAAAACATATTTTATTAGTTATTAAGAACAATTTGACTTTTGGACTTCTTCCATAACTAAGAGTTCCAATAGAAGAGAATATTAGCTCGGGGTTGAACTGTGGCATCCCTGAGCTTGGTGGCTTTCTGGACCCAACAAAGAAACATTGTCACTGCTAGGAGGGAGTGGGGTTTGTGGCGGTGGTGGGATTGTGGTGGTGGTGATGATGATGATGATGATGATGATGATGATGAGGAGGAGGAGGAGGAGGAGGAGGAGGAGGAGGAGGAGGAGGAGGAGGAGGACAACTGTGGAGTAATTGATGTTCTCTAAACTTGGTGTTTTTCTTGAAGATGTTTCATTACCCAACTAGGAAACATCATCAGTGCTAGGAGGGAGTGGGGTTTGTGGTGGTGGTGGTGGTGGTGAGGAGGAGGAGGAGGAGGAGGAGGAGGACAACTACTGTGTGGTCCTGGGTGCTTTCTGAGCTTGGTGGATGGAGATTCAGAAACTCCCTCAGGAGCACAGAGGTCTTCCCTTGCTAAGACGCAACCCAATACTCAGCTTTTACCCTCAACCACAACCCTACTTCAACCGATCCACCGTCACCCAAGACTAGGCACGCACGCCCCCAACTACCTCAATTCCAACTACTGCCGGCCTTAAATGCAAACTACTCAATGCAAGAAGCCTCGTGAATAAAATACCTGAATTTCTCATCCTCCTAAATATGGCTAACTTCGACATTATATTTGTCTGTGAAACATGGCTCAATGCATCTCTCCCCGACTCCATTACCACAGTAAGAGACTATCATGTTTACCGATCAGATCGTGAAAATCGTCGAGGAGGTGGTGTTGCTATATTCTATAAAAAATCCTTACATCTAAAAAATATCCAAGTTACCCAGGAGCTTGCTCTTCCTGAAACCATCATCTGTGAACTATCCTTAAATATCACAATTCGATTCTTACTATGTTACAGAGCACCTGATTATGACATCGAACATGTAAACAAGCTAAATACATTACTAACATGGGCTACATCCTGCCCATACCCCTTTATCCTTCTTGGTGATTTCAATCTACCTCATATTGACTGGACCCTAAATGATTGTACAACTGAAATCATACACACAACCTTCTACAATGCTATTACAAATCTGGGACTGGAACAACTAGTAACCAACAACACTAGACTAAACAACTGCCTCGATCTCATCTTCTGCAATAGTTTGAATTTAATTTACGGAATACAAACTAAAGAACCCTTTTCCAGTAGTGACCACAATATGATTGACTTTTGTCTCAACATACGTCCACACAAAAATCACCACAATGATGTAATCCCCAATTGTAACTTCAAAAAGGCAACTATGATCTTATAGACAACGATCTCTCATCCCTTGATTGGCAATCTCTATTCACTGGATGCAATACTGTTGAAGACCATTACAACATATTTTTACTCGAAGTCAAAAGAGTCATCAAACTATATGTACCAACAACAACTCCCAAAACAAAACAAAAAAGCAGATTACCCATATCAATAAGGAAACTTCAATCCAAAAAGAGATCACTCTGGCGGAAAAACAAATCTGGTCACGTTGCCAATTTCAAAAACCGATACAAAAATTTATGCCACCAGATAAAGACCGAATGCACCAATTATCACATTAAACAAGAGGAAAACCTTCTAAGCACCAATTCCACCCGTGCTTTTTACAATTTTGTAAACAACAAACTAAAAGACTCAAGGTCCATCCCTCCCTTGATAGGACCTGATGGTAAAGACTGCAACGACGACACCATTAAAGCCAACATCTTTAACACATTCTTCGGCTCAGTATTTGTAAGCAGCAATGGATCATGCCCAGTATTTCCTAGCCGTACCACAGATAACAACAATGATCTAATACATATCGATTTCACAGAAGACAATGTCGAAAAATCACTACGCAACCTAAAACCATCTCTATCTATTGGACCGGGTGGAATATGTGCCTACTTATTAAAAAAGCTATCCACTGCCATAGCCAAACCTCTAAGCATAATCTTTGAAAAATCTTTCAGGACCAGCTCCTTGCCTAACCTATGGTCACAAGCCACGGTCATCCCCATCTTCCAAAAGGGAGACCCCAGCCTAGTTGAAAATTACAGACCAATCTCCTTATGCTGCGTCACCTGTAAAGTCATGGAATCAATTATTAACCAATCCATCATCCTTCACTTAGAGACAAATAACCTACTCTCCAATAAACAATTTGGTTTCAGAAAAAAACTATCCTGTAATCTGCAACTCTTACACTGCAAAAACATATGGACGACACAACTCGACCAGGGCAAAGCAATAGACGCAATCTACATAGACTTCTGTAAAGCCTTTGATTCAGTGGTACACGACAAACTACTCCTAAAAATAAAATCCTATGGTATCTCTGGACAACTGAATAACTGGATAGAAGCATTCCTGTCAAACAGACAACAAATGGTCAAAATCGGGAGCGTCCTATCAAATCCAGTACCTGTCAATAGTGGTGTCCCCCAGGGCAGTGTTCTAGGACCAACTCTCTTCATACTCTACATAAACGACCTCTGTGATCATATTAAGAGCAACTGCGTTCTCTTCGCTGATTATGTAAAGCTGTTCAACACCACAGACAATACTGCTACCCTTCAAAAAGATCTTGACTATGTATCAGAATGGTCAAACAAATGGCAACTTCAAATCTCAACAAATAAATGCTCTGTCTTACATATTGGCAAAAAAAATCAGAAAATAAAATACAAGCTGAATAGTCAAGATCTTGTTGATGATCCAAGCTCTGTAAAGGACCTTGGAATACTCACCTCTAATGATCTAAGTGCTAGAGCCCACTGCAACTACATAGCCAAAAAGGCATTAAGAGTTGTTAACCTAATCCTACGTAGCTTTTTCTCTGGTAATATCACACTACTAACCAGAGCATACAAAACATTTGCTAGACCAATACTCGAATACAGTTCATCAGTCTGGAACCCTCATTACGTATCTGATATTAGCACAATTGAGAAAGTCCAGAAATATTTCACAAGGAGAGTTCTCCACTCTTCTACTCGTTGTAGAATACCTTATGCCACCAGACTTGAAATTCTAGAACTAGAAAACCTTGAATTACACCGTCTTCGGTCTGACTTAAGCATGGTATATAAAATCATACATTGCAATGTCCTACCTGTCAATGAATACTTCAGCTTCAACCATAACAACACAAGAGCACACAATAGATACAAACTCAAAGTAAACCGCACCAAACTTGATTGCAGGAAATACGACTTCAGCAATAGAGTGGTCAATGTCTGGAATACTCTAGCTGACTCTGTAGTCTCTTCCCCAAACCCCAAAAACTTTAACCTTAGACTGTCTACTATTGACCTCACCCCTTTCCTAAGAGGTCTGTAGGGGGCGTGCATAAGCGCACCAACGTGCCTACCGTCCCTGTCCTATTGTTTCTCTTATTCTTTTATTTTTCTTATATGTACCCATTTCATGTATTCACAACTATGTATACACTTATACTTATTATCTTGTAAACAATTGGCAAGTCAAATAAATAAAATAAAATATATAAATAAAATAAGACCCCAAACACCCACAACCCAATAAGGATTCAAGCTTGATTTCCGATGGTGTAGGGACACCCCCTCCCCCATTTCATGAAATGCTCTTGGCAAAGAAATATTTACTTATTGACTTCATGTGCTGCCTGTCTCACTGTCAGTCAGGCTTACAACAACGTAAAAGCGTAATCCAAAATGACAGGAACATTAAGAAAAACATTTATTGATTCAATTTGTTTGCCACCCACCCCATCACGGGGAGTCTCTGAGTGGCTTACAATGTTAAAAAGGATAAAACAATCCAATCCAATGTAGAGGAAGCAATAAAACACTAAAAATTACACATTATTTTTTTATTAAGAGATTGAAATTAACCAAGGACTAGATATATGGGGAGCACTTGTCTATAAAGTCACCAAGAGTTGAAAGAGATAAAACAACAACAGATATATGCAAATCTATAGAGAAACAGGATGTAGGTGGGATATATCAATTTTGGAGTGATGGCAACAGCTCACCTGCCCAGGCAAGGCTGCCCAAGAGGCCAAAGATGAAGCAAGTGATGAGAAGCATCTCCAAACCTGAGGAGAGAAACAGAAGTTGAGAAGAACATTGAATGTCCTCCAACCACACCAGGTCATCCCCTTTTTCGGGTGTCCCTTCCCCAGAAGGAAGAACCCAGCACTCGTCTCAACCATGAATCCCGCCTGTTCGTCTCTGGATTGCAGCCCCCTCCCCAAATACTACCCTGAGCAATGGGTAGAGACCCCGGTCTGCCAGGAATCACAGCCTGTAATTCTCCAAATGTGGATTCTGAGCTTCTGGCTCTGGTGGTTGGTTCCTCCCTCTGTGACCATTAAGATCTGGGCCACAGCAGGTGTGATCCAGGATGTAAGGAGGGTGTAAAGTCGGAGCAGGCCACCTCAGAGAAGAATTTGGAGAAGGGACCCTTAGCTAATCCTCAAGCCCAATGAACTCAACGCCTAAATGGAAGGGATTGAAGTTTTAAGCCCACCCACCCCCACAATCTTGATTTTCCTCTTCTGTATCTCTTCATCTCTTCTATGGACAAGAAAAGCAATTCCCTCCCCGCTTCCTTTTAATCCTGTGAACTGGCTGCCAAAAATGGACAAAGAAATATCAGAAACACAGACAATGCAAACCATCCATCTCTTATCAGAGACACAGGACTTTCCTGGGCTTTATAACACAAGGTGCTCTGATGCCTCATCGGTCAAATAAATCATCTATCATACCCCCCACAGGAGTTCTTGCAAAGGAGGTTGAAAGCTTTAAAGCTGTGGGGTTTTTTAAAAAGGGGGGGCAGGGGATACTGCTGCACCAGGGTACTTCCTGATTTTGTTGAAACCCCTTTTGATCAGAGCCAGATTCATATGTACATGGCTGGGGGATCAGATCTATCCCTGAAGCTATTGCATACAGTTTTTATTAAAACTTTCAACCAGGAACATTGGAAACTAATATAAACAAATATAAAAGAAGGAAGAAAAAAGAAAGAAGAAAGAAAGAAAGAAAGAAAGAAAGAAAGAAAGAAAGAAAGAAAGAAAGAAAGAAAGAAAGAAAGAAAGAAAGAAAGAAAGGTAAACAAGAGAGACAGACAGACAGACAGAGAGACCCAGAGAGAGAGAGATAGAGAGAGAGAGAAAAGAGAGAAAGAAAGAAAGAAAGAAAGAAAGAAAGAAAGAAAGAAAGAAAGAAAGAAAGAAAGAAAGAAAGAAAGGTAAAAAAGAGAGACAGAGTGACAGAGACCCAGAGACAGAGAGAAAGAAAGAACGAAAGAAAGAACGAAAGAAAGAAAGAAAGAAAGAAAGAAAGAAAGAAAGAAAGAGAGAGAGAGAGAGAGAGAGAGACCCAGAGACAGACAGACAAACAGACAGACAGACAGACAGAAAGAAAGAAAGAAAGAAAGAAAGAAAGAAAGAAAGAAAGAAAGAAAGAAAGATAAAAAGAGAGACAGAGAGACAGAGACCCAGAGACAGAGAGAAAGAAAGAAAGAAAGAAAGAAAGAAAGAAAGAAAGAAAGAAAGAAAGAAAGAAAGAAAGAAAGAAAGAGAGACAGAGAGACCCAGAGACAGAGAGAAAGAAAGAAAGAAAGATAAAAAAGAGAGACAGAGAGACAGAGAGAGAGACCCAGAGACAGAGAGAAAGAAAGAAAGAGAGAGAGAGAGAGAGAGAGAGAGAGAGAGAGAGAGAGAGAGAGAGAGAGAGAGAGAGAGAAATATAAGAAAAGCCAATCAGGGGGGAAAAAAGCTAAAGAAAAATAGAAAAGAAAAAATGTAGGAGTTAGTAGTTTCTGATATTCTTCACAGCAGTTTTAAGAACAAATATATCGTAAACTCTCTCTCTCTAAAGTTACATCATATTACTCCTCTTTCTAGAACAGATCTCACCTTCAAAGGGGGATCCAGTTTGAGAGACGAATCCTCTAGATCACCAATGGTCTGACGTTTCCCAGTTTATATATCAGAGCTCCTATGTTCACACCCTGCCGTGCCAGAAGATATGATGATACAAAACAGGTGTTGCTGTCCGGAGAGCAGGTAAAAACTCCCTCCCTCCCCTTATTGCCCTTGTATCCTGCTTTGTATTGTAAGCTATCCAGAATTGCTCTAGAGCCAGGCAAATCAATAAATAATAAATCAATAAATAGCAAATCAAGAATGGCCAATAAAGGTGGGATCTTACTGGGAGGTCCCACTGGGACAAGAACTCAAGGGCCATCCCCAGGAGTGGTATTCTACCGGTTCAGACCAGTTCAGCCAAACCGGTAGCTCCAACAATCATCGGTGAGCGAACTGGTTTGCTCCGACAATCATCTGCTGGGCCCTCATGCTCACCCTGGCTCTTTTTGGACCTTTATTTCCTGGTTTTGAAGCTCAGCTGCTTCCCGCGGCACAGCAAATTGCTGCCCGTCAGCTGTTGAACTCACAGGGAGAGTGCAGGAGTGCAGGAGAAGGTCAGTAGCAAACCCTCTGCTCCCACCAAGCCACGCCCACAGAACCAGTGGTAAAAAATTTTTGAAACCCACCCCTGGCCATCACCTGTGTGACCCAGTTGACAAATAGGACACGCTCACCCAAGGAAGAAGCTCCTTCCATGACGGGACCCACACAAGATCCATCACAGGACCGTCACCTGACCCATCACATCAGAAGACCCTCACCTGATCTGGCCCACACCTGACCCTTCACAAGACTCCCACCTGATGCAGCCCTCCTGTCACGACCTCCTAACCACACAAATCCCTTAGAAGCAGAAGAACACCAACACTGACTTCTCCTAATTTCTGCTGAAGTTGTGAGAGTGTCATCACTGGAGACTGCCATTTGTCAGAAATGGTGTAGGGTCTCCTGCTTAGGCAGGAGACCCTACAAGGTCCCTTCCAACTCTGATTATCTGTAAAATAAATAAAAAAAGATGTCGAGACTCTAGAAAGAGTGCAGAGAAGAGCAACCAGGATGATGAGGGGACTGGAGACTAAAACCTACGATGAACGGTTGCAGGAACTGGGCCTGGTCAGTCTAGGGAAGAGAAAGACCAGGGGAGACATGAGAACGTCTTCCAATATTTGAGGGGCTCCCACAGGGAGGAGGAAGGGGTCAAGCTATTTTCCAAGGCATCTGAAGGCCAGACAAGGAATAACGGATGGAAACTGATCAAGGAGAGATTCAACCTAGAAATAAGAGAGATTTTCTGACAGTGAGAACAATCAACCCATGGAACAGAAGTTGCCTTCAGAAGTTGTGGGAGCTTCATCACTGGAAGCTTTCAAGAAGAGATTGGACTCCCATCTGTCAGAAATGGTGTAGGGTCTCCTGCTTGGGCAGGGGGTTGGACTAGATGACCTACAAGATCCCTTCCAACTCTGATTATTTGTATCTGTAATAATGAAATGTTCAGAAAACAACCCACAAACTCAGATAATGCATCAGTCTTGGGATTCAGCAGGTTCTGACCAGTTCTGGAGAACCAATAGTGGAAATTTTGAGTAGTTCAGAGAACTGGCAAAAACCACCTCTGACTGGCCCTGCCAACCCCATCTCTTCTCTGCCTCCCATCGAGTCCCAGCTGATTGGCTGGGTCTCCTTTGGTTGCCCTGCACAGGAGAACAGAGCTGGAAAGCTGGTTAGTGGGGTGAGGAGGGAAGAGGGATTTTGCAGTATCCTTCCCCTGCCATGCCCACCAAGCCACACCCACAGAAACGATAGTAAAATCCCACCACTGGGATGCACCCTCCAGCCAAGCCACAGATATTCGCAAACTCCTTCTGTCTTTCCAGGCCGCTCGTGCTTGGCAAGAAGCCAAGGACTTCCTAAGAACTTCAAAAGATAAGCTTTTGAAATACCAGTTAACAAATAATCCTGTGGTTATGTGGCTGTAGCTGCCACATAGACTGTTCCTACTGCACACTCAGTGCCTGCAACCGTTCTTCATATGTTTTAGTCTCTAGGCCTTTAATCGCCTTAGTCGTTCTTTTCTGCGCACTTTTTGAGGGTGTGTTTTCATACAGTTTCAACTATTGTTTGAGTTTTGTTTGTGTTTGAAATGCACCTTGGTTGCAATAAAGGTTTTTCTTTTCATTTGCATATCAATTTCTACCAAAGCTAGGAAGCTCACCTGTCATCTCTGGGCAAACTTTGGGGGAAGCTAGATATGAGCCAGCAGTGTGCGGCGGCAGCCAAAAAAAGCCAATGCAATCCTAAGTTGCATTAACAGAAGGATACAATCAAGATCAAGGGAGGTACTATACTAATGCCACTCTACAAAGCCTTAGTAAGACCACATCTAGAGTTCTGCATCCACTTTTGGTCACCACACTATAAAAAGATGTTGAGACTCTAGAAAGAGTACACAGAAGAGCAACCAGGATGATTAGGGGACTGGAGACTAAAACATACGATGGACGGTTGCAGGAACTGGGCCTGGCTAGTCTAGGAAAGAGAAGCACCAGGGGAGACATGATAGCAGTCTTCCAATATTTGAGGGGCTGCCACAGAGAGGAGGGGGGGTCAAGCTATTTTCTAAAGCACTTGAAGGCCAGACAAGGAATAATGGATGGAAACTGATCAGGGAGAGATTCAACCTCGATTGTTGATTGTTCTCACTGTCAGAAAATTTCTCCTTATTTCCAAGTTGAATCTCTCCTTGTTCAGTTTCCATCCATTATTCCTTGTCTGGCCTTGGAAAATAGCTTGACCCCTTCCTCCTCTCTTTGACAGCCCTTCAAATATTGGAAGATGCTCTCCTGTCTCCCCTGGTCCTTCTCTTCCCTAGACTAGCCAGGCCCAGTTCCTGCAACCATTCATTGTTATGTTTTAACCTCCAGTCCCCTCATCATCCTGGTTGCTCTTCTCTGTACTTTTTCTAGAGTCTCAACATCCTTTTTATAGTGTAGTACTCTAGGTGTAGTCCTACTAAGGCTTTATAGAGTGGTATTAGTACCTCCCTTGATCTGGATTGTATCCTTCTGTTAATGCAACTTTGTTTATGCTTTTTGGCCGTACCCCTTCCTCCTTATGCTGTTCTATAGATTTGATTTAATCTACTTCAACACTGCTGATTTGCCGAAATAAAATGAAAATGACTTTCATACCACAAAGAGTTACAAGGTATTGCATCACATGCAAAGCCCCATTTCCCCCAACTCCAAGACTGTTATTTTTGTGAAGGTAAAGACAACGTCCATGATCTCGAAAGATAACCTTTTATTAACTATCGAACATTTACTGTAACTCTTAATGGTTAATGGGTTGCTGCTGTAGCTGCTGAATGTGTGGAATGGCTGACAGGAATGAGCAACAGCTGATGCGGTCTGACAGCTCCCTTTATATGGTTCGCTGTTCGACGGTTCAGCCAATGGGAACAAACTTCAGTTCCCGCTCAGCTCTGCCGATCAGAACACCCCTCCCCACCAGCTAGGCGCATGTGTAGTCATTGAGATAGGCGGGGTGTTGTCTTGTCCGGATGGACCTTCGCAAATCGGCTTGCTTGGCCGGCGAAGAACGATCGCTTGCAGGACTTTCAGTTGGCGATGGGGGCATCGTGGGACCCTTCTCCAGAGCTTACTTGGGAACAGGTGGAGGAACTTCGGAAGGTAGGTCAACCTCTTGTGGTAGCTCTTGACAGTTGCTTCGTGCCTCGGCGTGTCAGCCTCTCCGAGATCGTGTTGTTGCGTGCCAGTCAACTCGCTATCTGCTGGGTCCTCCGGGGTCTCTGCCCAACTCCCTCTTACATGATCTACATGTTGGCACCATACCCAGCCATCCGACAAGCCTATCTTATATAATTTAGGCCCAGTGACTGCTACTATTTTCTCCGGCAGCCACAACGGATTGCCCACAAAATTCTGGGCATAAACTAAATCCTCGACTCGTAAAACCCTAATTCCACTGAAGGAGTCTAATGGAACAGTTGGGGCATAACTGGGGTGGAGTCTGTCCATATGGTTCCTCAACCTCCGCCCCATTAACAACTCCACTGGGGAATGATTGGTAACTGGGCTAGGGGTAACATGTTCCATTAGCAGATATCGTGCCAACTTAGCATGCCAGTCCTTGACCTCTAACTGCCCCAGCACTTCCTTGGCGGCCCTCTATGCTTGACCATTAGAAGCCGGGTGGTATGGTGCGACGAGCATGTGTCTGATGCCCCAGCATGCCAGGAACAACTCAAAATTTGCTGCAGTAAACTGTAGACCGTTGTCCGACACTAGGATGTCAGGGAATCCATGGGTTGCAAAATGGCGATCTAATGCTTTAATAACCATATCTGATGTGGTGGAATGCCTGAGGGTCAGCTCTACCCACTTAGAATAGGAGTCCACAAGGACAAGGAAGGTGCAGCCTTGGAATGGCCCAGCAAGATCGATATGGACCCTAATCCATGGAGCCTTAGCAGACTGCCATTCACCAGAGTTAGCAATTGGAGGGGCAGCCCTAGTGGCTTCGCATGCCTGACAAGTCCTAACCCATGTGGTGATGTCATCGTCTATGCCAGGCCACCAAACATAGCTCCGGGCTAAAGCCTTCATGCAGGCCATTCCTGGATGGCCCTCGTGCAAACTGGTTAGTATTCTAGGTCTCAGGTGGCGGGGAACTACTACCCTACACCCCCACAGAAGGCAGCCCTGCAGGGTGGACAATTCATTCTGCTTTGCTCTGAAAGGCAGAAATGGGGCATCTAAAGGAAGGTCCACCCCCTCCTCACCCAGTCCAATACCTGTAAGAGAATAAGATTGTTAGATTGTTAGATTGTTAGCAATGTCCGCAGACGTGACAGGTAATTGATGATCATCAATCAATAGTATCGACGAGGCAGGAGTGAGGTCTTCGATTTTGTCCGGTAAGGGGCAACAGCTTAAAGCGTCCGCATGTCCAAGGTGTTTGCCCACCCTGTATGACAGAGTGTACAAATAGGCAGCCAGGAATATTATCCAGAGGGTCATCTGAGGGGACAAAACAGGGGGCTTTGACGATCACCGGACAGGATACCAAGGAGAGGTTTGTGGTCCATCACTAACTGGAACTGGTGACCATAGAGGAACTCGTGGAACCGTTTAACTGATGCAATGGCTGCCAAAGTCTTATCAATTTGGGAATAATTTCTTTCTGTCGCTGACATAGTCCTTGAAAATAAGCTATCGGGGCTTCCACCCCACTTGGCAATATGTGAGCTAGGACAGAGCCTCTACCAAAAGGAGATGCATCACAACATAGAATTAAGGGTAATTGGCTGTCAAATTGCATCAAAATGCTGTCAGATGAAAGCAATGATTTGACAGCCTCAAAAGAGACCTGTTGTGTTTGTCCCCATGTCCACTGAGCTTGGGCGTCCAATAATCTGTGCAGCGGTTCTGCAATAGAAGCCTTGTGAGGAAGGAATGAGGCATAGGAGACCTAAAAAGGCCTGTAGTTCCTTTTTGTTGTTAGGAACTAGTGCATCCTTAATGGCTTTAACCTTAGAGTCTGTAAGGTGAATCCATTGATCATCAATGCGGTAGCCCAGAAAATCTACTTGGGAGACACCAAATTTGCATTTGTCTCTTTTTAATTTGAGGCCAGAGGTCTTGAAGAAAGTTAGGACTTGTCTAATGCGTGCCAGAAGGTCTTGCTTGTTTTGTGCAGCGATGATGACATCATCAAAATATGGTATAATGCCAGGGATACCTTGTAGCAAACGTTCCATAAGGCATTGGAATATGCCAGGAGCCACAGATACCCAAAACTGCAAGCGTTTACACTTGAACGCTCCCCTGTGTGTCACAATGGTTTGGGCCATAGCAGTTATTTCATCGACAGGGACTTGTGGTAAGCTTGGGCCATGTCAAGCTTAGCAAATATGGTGCCTTTTTCCATTGAATGGAGGAGATGTTGAATTACAGGTGCAGGGTATGTGCTAGTGCACAAGGCCCTATTCATTGTGCTCTTAAAATCTGCGCATAATCTGATAGAGCCGTCATGTTTAATCAGGGTCACTATCGGGGTTTCCCATAGTGCATAATCCACAGGCTCCAGAACCCCTTGGGAGATCAATTTATCAATTTCTTTATCAACTTTTGGTTTCAATGCAAAAGGAACATGTCGGGGCTTCAACCTGATAGGTGTTATGGCTGGGTCCAATGCAAAAGAAATTGGGGAGCCTACATAATGGCCTAACTCATCGTTGAAGACGTCCTTAAACTCATCTAATAATGACTCAAAGTCTTGGTTTTGAGTGCAATGTATGCCAGTCACTTTAAGACCTAAAACATCAAACCAGTCTAATCCCAGCAAACTAGGCAAAGCGCCTTCTAGAATAATAAGGGGTAAACGCCCCTTGAACTCTTGAAAATCAATTGCAAACTTGCCTGTTCCTATGACTGATATGTTCCGCCCTTGATAGTCCTTGAGAGACAGATTGCAAGGTTGAAGTCGCTTCTAGGAGATGGTCGGAATCAGTCTCTTGAGGGTGTTCCAGGAAAGTATGGACAGAGACGAACTGGTGTCAATCTCCATTGGACACTCTTTACCTTCTAATGAGATGTTTACATGAAGCTTATTAATGTGCAGCTGTTGTGATAAATTGTTTAGAGAGTCAGTGGGAGATGCTCTAGTAACAGTAAAACACTCTGTCAGACTGTGCTCCTTCTAGATCCCAAGAAAGAAATACTCAAACTCCATGGTGTAGAGCAGAATTTATCTTTTACTGGAAAATGAATGGTAGCAAACAGAATCAATTCCGAAACTAAAATATTGGCGGGTAAAATGCATATACAAAGGGATAGAATTGCTCCCCCCCTCCAGAGATCAAATGATTCTTCCAATTAAAACTTCTGAATAGGATCATGTGGTCATCTCTAGGTGATGATGAGGCTACTGTCAGTGACCTTGACATATTTTGATAAAAGTTCGCAGTTGCGCATATAAGAGGACAGAGGTTAGTGAGAAATGGAAAGTTACAACAAAGAATCCCCTTCCCTTTCCTTACTCAGCAAAGGAATGCAAAACACCTCCTGCCTTCTTCCCTTCGAAGATTCCCCCCCCACCGTTTCATGACAGCCGAAAGAGAAGTAAAAAGCATAGCAACAAATGAGCCATAATTAGGAGCGGAGATATCTTGATAGGTAGGGATGGATATCTCTTGAGGCTGACATTCGGACCCCCTAGAAGAAGGACATTAGTCCCTGTAAGAGAAAAATAATCATGTATTAACATTGGCATACATTCCTAGGGTTTATCAGGGTATTTGGCATAAAACTTTTTAAGCAAATCAGGGGCCCTAATGTCCTTTTCATTAACCCATTCAGCTTGGGAAGGAGGAAAATGTTTCCACGCTACAAGATATTGGACACGACCCCTCCATTTCCTAGAATCTAGAATTTCTTTAATCTCGAAATGTTGTTCCCCTCGATTAACAGGGATGGGTGGATCAGACTGGGTCGGCCGCAAAGTACTGGTATGTTCTGGTTTCAACAAACTAACGTGGAAAACAGGATGAATACGACGAAGAGTCTTTGGTAAAGTCAGTTGAACAGTCACCGGATTTACAATCCTCTCAATGGGAAAAGGTCCCACGTACTTAGGACCCAACTTCTTCGACTTCTGAGTAGTCTGCAAATATCTGGTCGAGAGGAAAACTTTATCGCCCACCTTATACATCATCTGTGGGGCTCGCTTTCTGTCAGCAAATTTCTTATGAGATTGGTGTGCCTCGTCCAGAGCTTTACGAACGACCGGCCAATTTTGTTGAAGCTTAGATATCCAATCGTCCAACGATTGGATAGTGGGGTTTTCTCGAGGCAGTTCAGGTATGGGCACAAAATCTTGTCCCGTGGCTACTTTGAAAGGGGTAAATCCCGTACTACTGTGTACAGAATTATTATACGCCACCTCCGCAAAAGGCAGTAAATCCACCCAATTATCTTGCTGATAGTTTATATAACATCTGAGGTACTGTTCTAACACCCCGTTTGTCCTCTCACAGGCCCCATTAGTTTGGGGATGATGGGCGGAGCTTAGGCTCTGGGCGGAGCCTATCAATTTCAAGAATTCTCTCCAAAAGTTCGAGGTAAATTGGACCCCCGATCAGAAACTACACGCTCAGGAACACCATGCAACCTGTAGACATGTATAATGAACATTCTGGCCAATGATTTCGCTGAAGGAATCTTAGAGCAAGGGATGAAATGAGCTTGTTTGGAAAACAAATCAGTCACTGCCCAAATGACAGTGTGTCCAACACTCTCGGGTAGATCTACTATAAAGTCCATGGAAATTTCCTTCCAAGGTGCCATTGGCCTGGCCACATTCTGCAACAAACCTGGTGGTTTACCAGGCGGCCTTTTCGCTGAAGCACAAACTGGACAGCTCGCCACATAAGTCTCAATGTCCTTTTTCAGCGAAGGCCACCAGAACTGTCGTTTCACCAAATGTAGAGTCTTCACAAATCCAAAATGACCAGCCGCTTTAGAATCATGAGTTTGTTGTAAAACTTGGCTTCTCAGGATTTGGGGTACATACAATTTTGCACCTATCCAGGCTAGACCATTTTGAATAGTGCAATTATTCGCATTTGCTAGGAACCACTCATCTGTTTTCAAAGCCTCTTTAAATCGTTCCATCAGGTCAGTGGACAGATCCCTCTCCTGGTCTCTTTTTGTGCTCTGGTAATTACAGGAGCAGCCAACTGTGTAGTGGACACGATTGGTCTTACCACTTCTTTTCGGATACTGTTGTATTGAGGCATTCTAGACAAAGCATCCGCCATAAAAATTTTCCCCTGGGATATACTTCAACAGAAATTGAATCGCTTGAAAAACTGAGCCCACCTAACCTGCTTAGGAGATAGCTTTCGAGGAGTCTTTAAAGCTTCCAGATTTTTATGATCCGTCCATACCTCAAATGGATGTTTAGCTCCTTCCAAAAATTGTCTCCAGGTTAGAAGAGCCCAACGGACTGCAAAAGCTTCCTTCTCCCAGACGGCCCATCTCCTTTCAGTGTCAGTCAATTTACGGGAGGTATAAGCACACGGCTGTAGTGTCCCCTTCTCGTTTAATTGAAGTAGAACCGCCCCCACCGCCACATCGCTTGCATCAGCTTGGATCACGAAAGGGCATCCATGTCGGGTGTTTCAATACTGGTTCTGCAGCGAAAAGTCTTTTTAGCTTTTCAAATGCGGCTTGGCATTCCATGGACCAGTTCAACGGTTGGCTGGGTTTTGGTTTCGCTTCCCCTTTGTCTTCAGAAGGTTGGTGATGGGCATTGCTATTTTTGCAAAAGACGGGATGAATTGCCGATAGAAGTTGGCAAACCCAAGAAAACTTTGAAGTTGCTTCCGGGTTCTCGGGGGCCCATTCCAATACAGCTCGCACTTTCTCTGGATCCATCTCGATGCCCTCGGGAGAGATACGATATCCCAAGTAGTCGATTTTTTCTTGATGGAACTCACACTTGGACAGTTTGGCGTACAGTTTGGCTGCCCTCAGCTTGTGCAACACCGAGCGTCACGAGTTTCACATGTTCGTCTTTATTCTCCGTGTAGATGAGAATATCATCAAGGTAGACCAGAACCCCTTGTATAGATGTTCGTGAAGCACTTGATTTATCATTTGCATGAAAACAGCGGGCGCCCCTGTAGGCCGAAAGGAAGAACGTTGAACTGGAAGCAACCCATCGGGCAGTTGAACGCAGTCTTCCACTCATCGCCTTTCTTAATTCGGATCCTGTAGTATGCCTCCCTCAAGTCCAACTTTGTGAAAATCTTCCCCTTCGCCAGGTGGGCTATCATGTCCTTCATCAGGGGAGGGGGCATATTCTCCACCGACATGGCATTTAAATTTCTATAGTCCACTACCAGACGTTTTGAGCCATCTTTCTTCTCGCGGAACATTACAGGGGCCGCCACTCGAGGTCTGGCAGGCGTGATGAAGCCACGTTTCAGGTTTTTGTCGATGAACGCTCTCAGTTCTTCCAGCTCCCCGGTGTCATCGGATACAACTTGGTTTCGGGAGCGCTACCCCGTAGAAATTGATGCTGCAATCGGTTGATCGATGGGGAGGGAGCTCGTCAGAGGCTTTTTCACTAAACACTTCTCTTAAGTCCCAGTATTCCTTCGGGATTTTCTCCTCCCCTCCACTCGCTCGACACCTGCGGAAGCTACCTCGGCCGGAACTTGGGGCTTCGGATGGAGCTTCTCCTCCCCTCCAGAGAGTGGGGCTCCTCCCCTTCCGGTGGGCGATCGGTGCGGATGCGTATCCACCCTTCCCTCCAGTTTATGTGGGGTTCCATTTCGAAGCCAAGGTAGTCCCAGTATTAAAGGCTGTTCCATCCCAGGGCCACAATAAAGCACAAAATCTCGCGGTGAGTTCCCATGGTCATTTCTAAGGGTTCCGTTATAAAGCTTGCCGGGCTACCTCCCGCCACAGATCCGTCCAATTGACAGAAAGCTATGGGCGTTTTCAAAGTTCTCAGTCCGATGCCCATGTCTTTAACTACTTTCATGTTAATTACACACCTCGTGCACCCCGAGTCCAACAAGGCCAACATCTCTCCCTCGGTCCCCGATGTAGGGTCCCTTAACTTTATTGGGATGGTCATGGGCCCCTGGGTAGGACTTACCGAGGCGTCATCCTCCGAATCGGTCTCGCCGAGTAAGGTTGGAGGTCCCAGCTCCTCCCCGCCGGAAGGGCGACCTCTACAACCTCCCTCGCCTTCAGTCCGGTCTTGCGGGGCTTGGTTGGGGTTTACCGGGCTTCGTCCCTGGACCCTGCGGCTTTGGTGGGACCAACTTGACTCGGCACTCCGCCATCCGGTGGCCCTCTTTCCCTGCAACGGAAGCAGGCTGTGGTCTTGGCTCTTGCTGCCATCCCTCCTCTTTGGGGAGTGGAGGCCTCTTGGGGGCGTGGGGGTTTAGATTTCTCCAGCCAGGACCCCTTCTGCGTCTGTTTCGAGCCAGATCAATATCCACCTCTTCCGCCAGCAAGTACCACGACTGCAAATCACGTGAATCCTTCCGGGAGATGCACATGTGGTATACATCTTCATTTAAGCCGTCTTTGTAGGTTTCCACCAGGGCCTCTTGGGGCCAGCCTCGGAGACAGGAGACCAACTGCCTGAACTCCTGGGTGTAATCTGCCACCGATCTCCCCCTTGGGTCAAGGTTTTCATTTTGATTCTAGCCCTTCTCTCTGCCAGGGGGTCTTCAAATCTTCTCCTCAATGCAGTCATGAAAACATCGAGGTTTCGCAGTTGGGGGAGTTATCATTGAACAAAGTCACCACCAGTCTGCTGCCATCCCTTCCAGGGTCCTGGTGACACATCTCACTTTGGCTGCTTCAGAAGTGAACTCCCTTTCAAATTCTGCCATGTAGCTTCCCACTTGCACCAGGAAAAACCCCAAGTCTCTGGGATTTCCTCCAAATTTCACATCTAAGGGAGGCAGGGGGCGCCTTCCAGGAAGCACACCTATTGCTGGGGCTCCCAGGCGGTCGCGGGTGGCTGCACCGGCGCAGGTTGGGCTAGGGGGTGGGGTTGGCTTGACTTCTCCGGGCTGACTTCGCTCCCTCTTCCCCTCATACCTTTGAGCCGTGCCGGGCTTTTCAGAAGCATCCATAAGGAATCTGCCGCCTTGATCCAGCCTGCATTCCATCTCCTCCCCTCCTGCCACAGCCGTTCCTTCGCACCTCTTCGTCTTACAGTGATTCTGGGAGGAGGGGGTCGTCCCGATCTCTCCAACCAACCCCAACGACCATCTGGGCATCTCAGCTGGGGTTTCTTCCAGAGTCAGGTCGGCCAGTAAATCAGCAGCCGGCATCTCTGGCAGCAATAAAGGCTGCCCCCCACAGCGCCCTGGTCCTCTTCATCGCTGGCTGAAGACGACATGAGAGGAAGCCCCTCGGAAGAAAAGTTGCTGTTTTCTCCGGGTGGGTTGATGTATTTTGAGTTTCGGAATAATGTCAGACTGTGCTCCTTCTAGATCCCAAGAAAGAAATACTCAAACTCCATGGTGTAGAGCAGAATTTATCTTTTACTGGAAAATGAATGGTAGCAAACAGAATCAATTCGAAACTAAAATATTGGCGGGTAAAATGCATATACAAAGGGATAGAATTGCTCCCCCTCCAGAGATCAAATGATTCTTCCAATTAAAACTTCTGAATAGGATCATGTGGTCATCTCTAGGTGATGATGAGGCTACTGTCAGTGACCTTGACATATTTTGATAAAAGTTCGCAGTTGCGCATATAAGAGGACAGAGGTTAGTGAGAAATGGAAAGTTACAACAAAGAATCCCCTTCCCTTTCCTTACTCAGCAAAGGAATGCAAAACACCTCCTGCCTTCTTCCCTTCGAAGATTCCCCCTCCCACCGTTTCATGACAGCCGAAGAGAAGTAAAAAGCATAGCAACAAATGAGCCATAATTAGGAGCGGAGATATCTTGATAGGTAGGGATGGATATCTCTTGAGGCTGACACACTCATCTCTTTGTTTCTGGTACCTAGCTGGTGGCTGCAATTGCGGTGGTTTCTTTCCAGATTTGCAGACCCTAGCTATACGGCCCTTTCGCTGGCAGTTTAAACAAATAGCATTTCTAAACCGACAGGCAGTTCTTAAATGATCACCCCCACAACTCAAGCAAATTAGCTGCGCTGGAGGAAACTGTTGAGGTTGTTTCCTGGGTTCCAGCTTCTTTGCTGTTGCAGTTGCTGGCGATTGGTGAGGCGATTAATGTTTTCACCATAGTCCCAAAACTCATCAGGGGTAAATTCTTCAAAATGTACAGTAGCATTTGGCTTTGCCACCAGACTGCTAGTTGCGCCTTGGATCTCAGCCGCAGAGAGATTGGACATCTCTGTGGCTTGAGCCTCTTCTATGGCCATTTTTAATGTGAGGTCACCCTTTGCCAACAAGTGTCTTTGGAGTCTGAGTTCTCTCACCCCACAAACCAGCTGATCAAGCAGCATGTCATCAAGTTCTTTGAAACCGCATTGTAACACTGCTGTTCAGAGCGCAGCCATATACATACTAATGGTCTCCCCTTCTGCTTGTGTTCGCTGTCTAAAGGCATGTCGTCTTGTGATTTGGGAAGGCTTGGGGGCGTAATGGTTACTAAGGATTTCCTGGAGGGCTTCCCAGGAAACCTCTTTCACAGATTGTGGCGCCAATAAAGCAGTGGCAGTGTCGAAGACAGCTGCCCCATAGAAACTTAGAAAATAAGCTTTTTTTCTGTGATTTGGAATGTCCACCAAGTCAGCAGCATCTAAAAAACACTCTAATCTATTAATGTAAGAATACCATGTCTCTGTTGTAGGATGGAAACACGGGAATGATGGAGGGGAAGACATCTCATCAGCCTGCTGAGGTAACTGAACAGTGTGCATCGAATTCTTCAGGGATCTTGTAAGCCTTTATCGCATCGATCCCATCCTCGTCGCCAGTTTTGTGAAGGTAAAGACGATGTCCACGATCTCGAAAGATAACCTTTTATTAACTATCAAACATTTACTGTAACTCTTAACGGTTAACGGGTTGCTGCGGTAGCTGCTGAATGTGCGGAACGGCTGACAGGAATGAGCAACAGCTGATGCGGTCTGACAGCTCCCTTTATATGGTTCGCTGTCAGATGGCTCAGCCAATGAGAACAAACTTCAGTTCCCGCTCAGCTCTGCTGATCATAACAGTTATCCTGACAAATTCTTCTGCAGGCTTGTAGTGTAGCTCTTCTTTGACCCCCCAGATCTGAATTCTGCTCCAAGGAACCCAGTTATTCAATGGGACAATCAACTAGAACAGGGGTCCCCAAACTTGGCAACTTTAAGACTTGTGGATTTCAACTCCCAGAATTCTCCAGCCAGATGGCTGGAGAATTCTGGGAGTTGAAGTCCACAAAGCTGCCAAGTTTGGAGACCTCTGAACTAGAACATCAAGACAGGCGGGAATAATGGTCTTTCCTTGGACTTTTGAGAAGCCTTGGAAGTTCCAAAGCTGGACAACTAAACCCGGCTAAAGACTTCCTCTCATTGGACATCCCATCCTAGTTACTTTCATATGCTTTGGGTGATTGTCCCAAGCCAGATCATGGCCATGATCTTCACCTCATCTGAATCAAAGTCTAAGAATGAAGACCAACATCTTAATGACTTTATAGATAAAGTCTTTGTGGTAGAAGCAAGATAACCTGACATGTTTTATCTCTGGGCAAACCCGAGAGGACCTCATGAGGTCAGTCACCAGACAGAATGGCTTGTAGAAAAGTATAGTGCAGTGTTAAGATGCCATGATCCAGAAATATGTAAATTGTACAGCCTAACTCCAGAGGGTTGGTTGATTGATTGTGTGCCTTCAACATTTAGCAATGAGATGGATCTTCTCCTTGATGATGTTTCCCCACCCAGATCCTCCACGTCTTCCAATATTGTACTCTCTGCCAATACAACCGAGTCCATCCACTTGGTTGCTCTTCATGCTCTTCTCTCTCCTTCTACCCTCCCCAGAATTAAAGCCTTGCCTGCAGAGGTAGATTTTTGCATAATGTCTACAAAGTAGAAAAGTAATTTGACCCTGGACCCCAACGCCTCATTGCATATAGCACTGTGATGTATCCCAGCCTTGGGGATTCCCTTTGGACCTTGGCCTCTGATCCAAGAGCCCTGGCAGCTGATCTGTCTCCAGTGGGTAGAGGGAAAGTAGCACCCCTGCTCTGCAGCTCAAACACCCTGGAAGAGACACTCATGGCTTTCCCTCCTTTGGAAGAGCTTCAGAGCTCCCGCTGCCTTAAGAAAGTTCAAAACATCCTCCAAGATCCATCCCATCCTGGGAACCCATTTTTTTTTTAACTATTATCATCTGGCAGACGGTACAGGAGAATAAAAACAAGGACAAAAAGGCTGAAAAAAAACAGCTTCTATCCCAGGGCAGGAGCTCTGTCGAATTCTACTGTATGGTGCAATATTAAGGCAATATCAGGGGTTTTCCATTCAACTGCATAGAACGTGAAGGATGCGTGTTTGTGTTTATTTTCATAGCCATAAATTGTACACTGAAGATGGCATTTAATTTTGTTGCACGAGGTGCAATGACAATAAAGTAAACTAAACGACTTCTGGCTCCCTACAGGAGGTGCCAATGAACCAGAAGACAAGCATCATGAATGCATTTCTTTCTTCCAGCTTTTGCTGGTTAATGTTTGTGGTCTGGTTGGGTTCAGCAATTCTCCAGCTACCCACCCTGCATGGATTCTTTTTTCTCTGGGGGCACATTATTTCCACAAATCCATATTTCTCCTCTCATTAATTTCATGTTTCCCCTCTGGGAAAAAAGGTGGGAGAGAAGGACCCCAGGAAAGGAGCCGATAAGGTTGCATTGGGTGTTTTGTGGCCAGAAAATCAACTGCAGATACAACCCCCTCTTCCCCCTGGAACTTATTCAGGAGGAGCCCTGGGCCTCCTGAGAGAGAAACGCCAAACTCAAAACGAAGGCAGAGCAATAGACTTTTATTATCAAGGGAGGGCCACGTTCTTCAGAAAGAGAGGAAGAGAAGCAAGGAACCAACTACTTGGCATTCAGTTGGCCTTTGTGGAAAAGAGGTTTTGCACATGGAGAAGGTGGAACCAAAAGATCTCAGCTCAGGTTTCCAATCAATGGGGAGCCCTCTAACTCCATCTTCAGACTCGGCTTAAGAGGGCTTCCATTTGCAGAGAAAAGGAAATTTGCTGCTACAGTCCTGCTCAGACCAACTCAGGCGCCCTGAAAGAAAGGAACATGGGTGGTGCATCAGCCTTTAGAGCCTGATGTGGCATAGGATTGGGCCACTAGCAGACTATCTTTTCTCAAATACTTCTGCCTGTCCACTCATGTGGGGTGTCATGCACAAATAGCTCCAATCCACAAGAATCTAGTCAACTAACGGCCAAAGCCAAATTGGCACTAAGTAAGGCTCAACAGACTTCAAGGGGACTGGAGTTGGGTCTCTGGCGGCAACGCAAAGACTTCAAACAGATGACAAGTTTAACTCCGCCTTCCAGCTCAGCCTGCTGCTCTCCTACAGGTGGGGTGTCATACTGCAGCTCCCCTCATCTACGCATTGCCTTCTGGTGGGATCTAGGAAAGGTCCATGTTCGGTGGCTGCCTCCCTGTTCTAGAACAATCTTCCTGCTGAGCTACAACACACTCGACTCTTTCATAAAGGCAGTTAAGACTTGGCCCTTCCCTCCAGCATTTGGGTCTCTGCTTGGGGGGTTCTGGGAGCTGAGAACCAGATATTATAAGCTGAGCCATCTCTCTCACAAAGGAGTTAAGATTTGGGTCTCCACTTGGGGGATTCTGGGAGCTGAAAGCCACACTTCTTAAAGTTGCCCATCTTGAAAAACACTGCATTAATCTATTCTATTCAGATTGCTGTTTTGCACACCTGGCTTACTTTTTAAAATGAAATACAGTCCATGTTTTAGGTTGTATGTTTATTTTTGGTGCTGTGTGCCACCCAGAGTCCCCTTGATTGAGCTGGGTGGCCATGGAAATATCCATGTCTGAAATGAAATCAGGCATCCACAAACCTCTCCAGCTTTGAGAGTGAATGAGGAATAGCAGAAAGAAGCAGTTAGACGAGCTTGCCTCTGCGACAAATGCTGAGATGATGAACTACCATTTTCTGAGACTCTGGAAATGTCTAACTTTTGCCTGTTAAGGTTTTCCAATAAATACTTTAAATCAGCCACTTTCCAAAAATAATCCTTCAATTTGAGCATTATTCCCACAATCTGTATGGATCTCTCCTTTCCCTCCCCCTCCCTCCCCTTCCCTGTCTTCCCTCCCCTTTTTTCCTTTCCTTTTTGTCCTTCCTTTCCCTTTCTCTTCCCTTCCCTTTCTCTTCCCTTCCCTTCCTGTTTTCCTTCTCTTCCCCTCCCCTCCCTTGCTTTGCTGGAATTACAGATGCAAATTCCAACCACCCTAAGGAATTATGGTTTTTCATACTGACCATATACAGGAGAGAAGGCAGCGCAATGTTCATTGTAAGACTCCACTAGAGATGGTGCCGAGTTGAACTTTCTGTACTTGGATCGTGATCCATCAGTCCAGCGCCATGCACTAGCCTGTGCCATGCGGAATAAAGCATTTTGAAGTGGGTGAGTGGGGGACACGGGGGGGGGGGGGGGGGGAGAGATAGAGAATTTTAAATTCCAATTCTGAATTCAGCTCAAATTAATTCAAAGGGGGAAGTCCTGTTAAATAGGTTTTTGTGCAAGCAGGCCCCTCACGCCCATGACAGAGACTCAGTGAGGCTCTTGGGATGCATGAAGCGGTAGATAAGTCCAAGCGCTGTTGTTACCGGCCTTGCTGTGCCCAGAATCCAAGGTCCCCTGAGCCTTTGAGTCATGACAAGGAAGCATCATCAGTGCTAGGAGGGAGTGTGGGGGGAGGAGGAGGAGGGGAGGGGGAGGAGGAGGAGGGAGGGGAGAGGAGGAGGAGGAGGAGGAGGAGGAGGAGGAGGAAGGACGACTGTGGGGTCCTTGGTGCTCTCTGAGCCTGGAGTTTTTCTTGCAGGCCTTTCATGACCCAACTAGCAAACATCATCAGTGCTAGGAGGGAGTGGGGTTTTCTGACTTTACAATCAAGAAATAAACAATACCCCAATCCAGGAACTCCCACCTCAGACAAACAAAGTAAAGAACAGCCTAATCACGGAGCCACCAAGCCCACTCCCACCAGCACAGGCAGGGCCATAGAGCAACCCCCCCCTCCCTTCTAGCACTGAAGTTATTACCTAGTTGGGTCATGAAACTTTTGCAAGAAAGCAAAGAGAGAGGGCGGAGGGAGAGAGGGAGGGAGGGAGAGGGAGAAAGAGGGAGGGAGAGGGAAAGGGAGAGGGAGAGAGACGGAGAAGGAGAAGGGGAGAGAGAGGGGGGAGGAAGGGAAGGAGAGGGAGAGGATCAAGGACCCCATAGAACAGTTACTTCCCTTTTGGGGGGGGGATTTTACTCCTGTGGATGTAACCTAAAATCACATTTGTCCTTTTTTTGCAGCCGCATCCCATCCAGGAGGTTTCCTTCATGTGACTCTGGTGCTTTTAGTTTTTACTTCCTAAGAAAAGAACTTTGCATTTCCAACTGTTGCATTCAGACCGTTTGTCTAACTCTCCAGTTCCTTTGAGTGCGAGCTCTGTCTTTAGGGCTGCCTTTCTGGTCATTTTAAGGTGTGTGGACTTCAACTCCCCAAATTCTACAACCTCTGGGGAAATTTGAGAGTTGAAGTCCAGGGCTCTTAAAAGGGGTAAGGCTGAGAAACCCCACTCTACGGTCTCATCTTTGGGGCAAACTCTGGGAGAGAGTGGAGGACGGGGGTGGGGGAGGATTGGCATGCTGTGGTCTGCGGGGTGGCCAAGAGTTGGGCATGACTTAGCAACCGAACAAGAGCAACAAGGTTATTGTCCATGCCAGTTTAACACTCGCGCCACTTCTTCATTCAAAGCAACGATGGAAATATAGACAAGCCAAAGATCCGGGATTAATTACTGCGGTGTCCAGTTCTGGCGATTGTGTTTCAGGAAGGGCCTCGACAAATTGAAGAGTCTCCAGAGCAATCAAGATGAAAAGGAGGCTTAGAAAGAAAACTTGGGGAGAACTTTGGGTTGCAAACATGACATGGGTTTGTCTCGGAGAAGAGAAAGTTGTGGTGAGATATGGTACCTTCAAAGAGCAGGAGACCAAAATAAAGGATCTCCAGATCTCTTCCAATTGCACATGATTGGGAATCTAATTGTCAAGATAAGGATGAGTTTCCCTTAATTCTCAAGATGCCGTGAGACACAATGAGCTTGGGGATTGGCCGTCAACTGGAGTCTTGTCTGCTTTCAAAGGCTGTGCTGAAATCAGGATATAGGACGTCTGCTGCATGACCATAATCGACTAAACTATCTGAGGAAACAGTAGGATGGAGATAATTGGGCAGGATTTATACCTGACAGTTATGACATTGTGATTGATCTCTTTGTCATCTCCTCAAGAATCTCCCCAGGTATCAATGTCAGACTGTCTACAGCTGCATTTTTGCCTCCCCCCCTTTGAAGACAGGGACGTATTTTCTCCTCCTCCAAGCCAACTGGCACTTCCACCCCTCTCCAGGATTTCTCAAGGACGATTCACAAAAGTTCATCCCAACCATCAACTAAAACCTGAGGACTTGAAGGTGTTTCCTGACCATGTTTCTATCCATTTCAGCTTCCAACCCCGCCCCTCCCTCCTACTCTTTGTACTTCCATGGTAGAAAACGTGGTTTTCATATCGAAAAACACTGAGCTGATTTAGATCAACTTGGAATAAATCCTATTAGCTATTAAAAAGGATCCTGCAGGGAGAAATCCCTCCCTGACTATAGATCTGCTTCTTTGTGATCTGAAGGGGAATTTGGCTGCTGGCTTTGGGGTCCTTTGTCCTTGCGTCCCCTTGGGTCAGGAGCAGCAGTGGGTTGGTGTTGTATCTGAACTGACATCAGGGAATGGAGACGGAAGATGGTTGATGGGCTGTTCAAGGACGACATAAATCACTACTCAAGAAATATCCGTATGGAAACATCTGCTACTTGCTCAGAGACAGGAGGACCGAGTACTCACCAGATTCTCTCGTTGGAGCCCAATCCAGACGTGGTTATTCTCTGTATTTTCTTTATTGATATAGGCACCAACGGTTTCTGCCTGCTTGTCTCTTGTGAAAGATACTAAATGACCTCTCCATTTGTACTGACACTCTTCCTGCAGAGAAGAACCAAAACTATCTTAGCGCCAACAAACCATGTTGTCCATTGCAGGTCTGCTACAATCCATACCTCCCAACCCAGGAATTTTGCAGTTTAGTCAGACAAGGTCCTCTCAGCTATGTCCTGCAGTAGAAGTTCTTCTAAGAGGAGCTGCAAATGTGAGCATGACTTTCTTGCCCAACAAGGAAAAATGAAGAAAATATATATATATTGGGGAAGATGACTCTCACACTTATGAGTGAGGTGTGAAAGTGGTGTCAGAAGTGGGATATCCGTAAAAAACTGGGACATGCAAACAAGGTGGGGGGAGAGAGAAGAGGGAAGGAGGTGTGTGTTTGTGTGTGGAAACACAACACTCTGAGAGACAAGGGGTCACTCTGAAGCAACATGGCTTGAATTTTTGAAGGCCCTCATTTAACAACCACAATTGGGGCTGGCAATTCAGTCATTTAGCCAAACAATTGCTAAGTAAATGGCAACTGTCATAAATGTGAGGATTGGCCCTAAAGATACCTTTCCATCACTGTCATAACTGTGAATGGTTGCTAAGGGGGGGGGCACCTGTTAACCCTGTGATTGTTGGCCTTGTTCCCACAACATGGACAAGGCAATAGCCGAGTTGCACAACCTGTTGAATCACACAATATTCAATCCCCTTTAAATGAAGCAGTTGGATATCTCATTCGAGTTTTACTTCCTTTGACAAATTTCACTCAGATATTGAAGTAGAGCCAACCCGTTAATCCCGCTTAACTAACAGGAATTCAACAGAATTATTAAAATATTTTATTTTACTCTTTCTTGAAGATTTTTATCCTTTTTTTAAAAAAGGGAAAATCATACAGCAGGTGCTCTTCATTTTAAAAAAATGACACGAACTTTTGGGCCTTGTGAAGTTGGGCCAGATTAAGGGAATTCTTCCCGCTCAGGTGAGGTACCTCAGGATAGTTACCTCAGCTTCTTGAAAGGTGGCCATATCTTCATAGAACTTGTAGCAATACCACTGGCTTCTGTCTCTATTGGCAAAGGTGCCAGAAGGACAGACACTCCGAGCATGTGGACCTGCTTGGAAAAGAGAATAAAAATGGACTTTTTCCTCATGGAGGTTAACAAGGTTGAGAAATCCTTGAGCAAAAGAGATGTTTATAACGACTTGATAAACATTCCTGAGAAGAAAAAGCTTTTATTCCATGAAGATAAGCTGGAAGGAGGGACTTAAACTGAATGAGTCAATTGGAATTAGGATGGATTTTTATCAGTCTCATATTTGTAATTGAAAAAGTCATAATGTAAAGTGGGTTTGAAATATATTTGGTTTCCTTTATATTTAATGCTTAAGTAACTTTTAAAGCTTGTAAAATATTACTGAAAGTCTATTAAAAAGTATCTATGTTAAGAGAAACCTAAAGAAAAAGATGTATTAGCTTAAAGAAAAGTTTAGAGTTTTAATATGGATAAAAAATATTTTCCCTTTAAGGTTAAAATATCTAAATGAATACAGTGAATTTCATTAATATAAATGATAGTTTATAAAGATTATTAAGTGCAAATAGAAATATATATTATTCCCACAGCAAGGAAGATAAAGCAGAAATGGTTAAATTGACTGCTTTATTCAAATAAGAGAATACATTTGTTTTTATTTGGATATCACTTCTGGATTTTGTGCTTGTGATGAAAAATATATATGAAACTTTGACTTTGATTTTGATTTTGCCGATTTGATAGATTTGTTGTTATAAGAAAGAGGCTGATAAGAAATGAACGGACCATCAAATGTTCAAAATATGAGACCTTGTATATCTCTCCACTAAATATCTAAATTTGGGGCTGCCATCTAAGAAACTGGGTCCTAAATATATTGGTCCATTTCCAGTGATTAAGATAATCAATCCTGTCACAATACAATTGAAATTACCATCACGATTTAGATGAATGCACCCGGTTTTCCATATTGGCCTCATTAAACCAACAGACATGGCAAATTCTGACACCCAATCTGATCCTCCAGGTCCTGTTCAAGATGATCAATATGAGATTCGTGAAATACTTGATTCCTGTAGACATAGGGGAACTTTGCAATACTTGGTTCGTTGGAAAGGGTATCCCCTGTCGGAGGATTGTGGTAGGCATCATGGGTGGTCTATTCGGAGGTGCACGACCCTTGGCTATGCCGACAGTTTCACCTAAAGTATCCTGCCAAGGAAGGGGGAGACAATGCATAGGGTTTCATCTGTTCATTCTCTTTTTCTAGGTGGATCTCTGGTAGAGGGGGCAGCCTGTCAGGCTCCGTTAGGGATGATAGATGATCTGAGCCCATCAGCCCATTTGCAGGAGTAGCCATCCCACCCTGCCGATGATAGAGGCTTCTGAGGAATTGCAACAGCTGCAGCATCGGAGAATTATAATGTGTGAAGGGATCCTCCGTCGTCCTGTAACTTGAAGGGAAACTCCTATCTGTGTTTGATGGATTGTTGGACGTTAATTAGGTGATTCTGCCAAAGCCCAACTGAAAGAGATAACAGCCGGTGCAGCTGTTGAATCAACTGGGCTGAAGAAACGGGCGATTTGCAATGAGATAGGAAGCATGAGTGATGGATAGGTGATAGGGAAGGAAATAGCGGACTTATTAAGTGAACCGGATGATCGGAATAAAGGGTGATTAAGGGAATAATTAGGGGCGTGGATAGGAGATAGAAGCATTTAGGTGGGTGTCTTTCTACCTTTAAATAACACTGTCAGGCAGAAGCTTCCAGTCCTAACCTAGATCGGTTGGGATTCCATTCCTGTCGGATGGAAAATTTGTTGTTTGACGTTAAAACCCTTGAAACCTGCTTTCTGCCCTGCATGGTGGTTTGTGGCTTGTGTGCAAATCTACAAGTTTTCAAAGACTGGCTGAGAGTTGCCTTCACGATGAACCAGTGCATTGTATTACGTCCATGATGTACACTTGTTTGCATTTGATTTCTAATTTCCGACTGACCTCACGTGGGCCAGACAGAGAGAGTCAAAAGGCCAGTTGTGACCCAGGGGATGTAAAACGGCCCAGGTCCTGTTTAGTGGAAGTATGCCAGCCTCACCCTGTAGATACCAGTATCTGGTGTCCATATAATGAGACACGGAGGCCTTCTGGATTAGATTAACAGAGTTGAAAGGGACATTGTAGGTCATCTAGTCCAATATGCCCCCTGCCCAAGCAGGAAACCCTGAAGCATTTCCGACAGAAGGCAGCCCAGTCTCTCCTTGAAGGCTTCCAGTGAGGAAGCACCCACAACTTCCGAAGCACCCACAATTTTCCGAAGGAAATTTCTCCTTGTTTCCAGGTTAAATCTCTCCTTGTTCAGTTTCCATCCATTATTCCTTGTCTGGCCTACAGGCGCTTTAGAAAATAGCTTGAGCCCCTCCTCTCTGGGGCAGCCCCGCAAATATTGGAAGACTGCTATGATGTTTTCCCTGGTCCTTCTCTTCCCTAGACTAGTCATGCCTGTTCATCGTATGTTTGAACCTCCAGTCCCCTCATCACCCTAGTTGCTCTTCTCTGCTCTGTTTCTAGAGGCTCAACATCTTTTTAATAGTGTGGGGACCAAAATTGGATGCAGTACTCTAGGTGTGGTCTTACTAAGGCTTTATAGAGTGGTATTAGTACCTCCCTTGATCTTGAGGAACTCCATCTCTCCATGCCTTTCTGGATTCATCTAGATGAATCAGAGCTAGAAGCATTAAGCATTAATCCCCCATTAAGAATAAAACATTAAAATAAGCCAAGGACTAGATAGATGGCGACCCATGGGATATATCAACATGGGATGTATCAACTTTGCTGGCAACAGCTCACCTGCCCAGGCAAGGCTGCCCAAGAGGCCAAAGATGAAGCAAGTGATGAGAAGCATCTCCAAACCTGAGGAGGGAAACAGAAGTTGAGAAGAACCTTGAATGTCCTCCAACCACACCAGGTCATCCCCTTTTTCGGGTGTCCCTCCCCCAGAAGGAAGAACCCAGCACTCGTCTCAACCATGAATCCCACCTGTTCGTCTCTGGATTGCAGCCCCCTCCCCAAATACTACCCTGAGCAATGGGTAGAGACCCCGGTCTTCCAGGAATCACAGCCTGTAATTCTCCAAATGTGGATTCTGAGCTTCTGGCTCTCGTGGTTGGTTCCTCCCTCTGTGACCATTAAGATCTGGGCCACAGCAGGTGCGATCCAGGATGTAAGGAGGGTGTAAAGTCAGAGCAGGCCACCTCAGAGAAGAATTTGGAGAAGGGACCCTTAGCTAATCCTCAAGCCCAATGAACTCAACACCTAAATGGAAGGGATTGAAGTTTTAAGCCCCCCACAATCTTGATTTTCCTCTTCCGTATCTCTTCATCTCTTCTATGGACAAGAAAAGCAATTCCCTCCCCCCTTCCTTTTAATCCTGTGAACTGGCTGCCAAAAATGGACAAAGAAATATCAGAAACACAGACAATGCAAACCATCCATCTCTTATGAGAGGCACAGGACTTTCCTGGGCTTTATAACACAAGGTGTTCTGATGCCTCATCGGTCAAATAAATCATCTATCATATCTCCCCGCCCCCCACAGGAGTTCTTGCAAAGGAGGTTGAAAGATTTCAAGCTGCTGAGAATTTTTTTTAAAGAAGAGTGGGTGCCTTTATAAAATAAGACAGAAAAAAGAAAGAAATCAAAGAAAAATAAAAAAGTGGGAAAAAGCAAAAAGTTAAAGAAAAAAAAGAAAAGGAAAAAAATGCTAAGAAGTAGCTTTCTTCACAGCAGTTATGCGTACAAATATGTTGTCATCTCTTTCAGGAAAGGTACCTTAAAGTTCTTTCTATAATCTATGGCTCTCACCTTCAATGGGGGATCCAATCGGAAGGCGAAATCTTCTAAATCACCCAGGTCTCTTTTCCAGCTTATATACCTGAACTCACAGGATCACACCCTATAGGGCAAGAAAAGGTGATGCAAAGCAGGTGATCCAGAAAGCATGTACACACTCCCTCCCTCCTCCCCTCCCCTCACTGTGTTTTCTTCCTGACTCCCCCTAGAAACAGGCAACACCAAACTCAACTCAAAACAAATCAATAATAATTCAAGAAAGGCCAATACTTGTGAGTGAAGATCACTGATACACTCTTGGTTTTGCAACTGGGACACTGCAACAGGTTCTGCCAGATCCTTCTTCTCTTCCTTCTCCTTTTTCTCCTTCTTCTTTTTCTCCTTCTTCTCCTTCTTCTCCTTCTTCTCCTTCTCCTTCTCCTCCTCCTTCTTCTCTTTCTCTTCCTTCTCCTTCTCCTCCTCCTCTTCCACCTTCTTGTTCTCTTCCTTCTTCTTCTCTTTCTCCTTCTCCTTCTCCTCCTCCTTCTTCTCTTTCTCCTTCTTCATCTTCTCCTTATCTTCCTTCTGGTTCTCTTTCTCTTCCTTCTCCTTTTCCTTCTCCTCCTCTGTCTTCTCCTTCTTCTCCTCTTCCTCCTCCTCCTCCTCCTCCTCCTCCTCCTCCTCCTTCTCCTCCTCCTTCTCTTCCTTCTTCTTCTTCTTCTTCTTCTTCTTCTTCTTCTTCTTCTTCTTCTTCTTCTTCTTCTTCTTCTTCTTCTTCTTCTTCTTCTTCTTCTTCTCCTTCTCCTTCTCCTTCTCCTTCTCCTTCTCCTTCTCCTTCTCCTTCTCCTTCTCTTCCTCCTCCTCCTCCTCCTCCTCCTTCTCTTCCTTCTCCTTATCTTTCTCCTTCTCCTTCTCCTCCTCCTCCTCCTTCTCTTCCTTCTCCTTCTCTTCCTTCTCCTTCTCTTCCTTCTCCTTCTCCTTCTCTTCCTTCTCCTTCTCCTCCTCCTCCTCTTCCTCCTCCTTCTTCTCCTTCTCCTCTTCCTCCTCCTCCTCCTCCTCCTCCTCCTCCTTTTTCTCCTTCTTCTCTTTCTCCTTCTTCTCTTCCTTCTCCTTCTCCTTTTCTTTCTCTTTCTCTTCCTTCTCCTTCTCTTCCTTCTCCTTCTCCTTCTCTTCCTTCTCCTTCTCCTTCTCTTCCTTCTCCTTCTCCCTCCTCCTCCTTTTTCTTCTCCTTCTCCTTCTCCTTCTTCTCTTCCTTCTCCTTCCCCTTCTCCTTCTCCTTCTCTTCCTTCTCCTTCTCCTTCTCTTCCTTCTCCTTCTCCTTCTCCTTCTTCTCCTCCTCCTCTTCCTCCTCCTTCTTCTCCTTCTTCTTCTCTTCCTTCTCCTTCTCCCTTCCCCTTCTCCCCCTCCTCCTCCTCTTCCTCCTCTTCCTCCTCTTCCTCCTCTTCCTCCTCCTTCTTCTCCTTCTCCTTCTCCTTCTCCTTCTCCTCCTCCTTTCCTTCTCCCTTCCTTCTCCTCCTCCTCCTCTTCCTCCTCCTTCTTCTCCTTCTCCTTCTCCTCCTCTTCCTCCTCCTTCTTCTCCTTCTCCTTCTCTTCCTTCTCCTTCTCCTTCTCCTTCTCCCTCTCCTCCTCCTCCTCCTCCTCCTCCTCTTCCTCCTCCTCTCTCTCTCCACCTTGTTTTGGTCTAGTGTACATTTTGCATCACAAAAGGTTTGAGGATACTTTCTCCAAGCCCTGCAGTGGAAAAAGGAGACTTGCTGAATTTGGGGGAATGTAACATATGTTTCCTGTATTTCAGGCCTTGTCAGTGAACTCAGAGGTTTCAAAGAAATCCAGCAATTAAGCAAGCAAATGATTTTTTCCCTCTGGGATGCTATTAAACCTTTTTCCAACCAGGGCCAGCTGAACAACATTATGGGCCCCAGGCAAAGCAGAGTAGTGGGGCCCCTATGACAACTTCTCCCAGGAATGAAAATGTAAAGTGTTGATAAAATGAAACACATATTTGCAAATAATATGTATAATATATTTATATGATACAAGGTGCATTGAAGGGTTAACGTACACAGTTTAGTATGGGGCCCCTATGCTCTCGGGGCCCACGAGCAAGGGCCCATCAGGCCCAGGCGCTAAGGCAGCCCTGTTTCCCACAGGCCACTAGCTATGGTTGCATAGCTCCACTGGCAGCAAGTGGGTTGGGGGGCCGAGAAGGAGGCTGAGTGATCTAACTTGGTAAACTCAGCAGTGCAGAGTGCTAGACTGAAGCACCCAAGTGTTAGTGGCCATTGCTTTTTTGCCTGGTTGTGTGGTAGGGTGTGACAGAGCCAGGATGGGAGGGAAAGGGTCAGAAAGAAGGGGTGTGGTCAGGGGGGAAAAAGGGCAGGCAGGAACATCATGGGGATGACGGGTCTTAAGGAGATGAAATGGGTGAGAAGCGGTGGGCCACTCTGGGAAGGGGGTCTGGTGTTAAGTGCTGGTGCCAGTTTGCAGTCCCCCACAATCCCCTTGCATGGAGAACATTTCACAACTGGGTTGACCCTGAGGGACATACTCTTGCGTGTGACAGATCAGCCTCTGGCTGTGTGGTCCCCCCTGGGCCAAGGACTCAAGGCATCTATCTATCTGCCCAAGTTGAGAGACAGGACAAGTTCTCTGAAGGAAGAAACTCTATGTTTCCAGGCAGCTCATGCTCAACAGGAAGCAATTATGCCTCTTGAGAACTTAAGACAAGTTAATCAACAAAGCGATTCTGTGGTTATGTGGCTGTAGTTGCCACGTAGACTGTTTTGATTGTGTTGGAGATGATGTGAAGAAGGCACACATCAAAAATGAGCAAAGGGGGGAAGGAAGGAGGAGAGCGGAGAGATTGTGTGGTGGGTGGTGGGGAAATGCACTCTGGAGTCGCAGGAGGGAGGGGGTCTTTCCCAGGGGTCAGCTTGGAATGTGTGGTAGGTCAAAAGAGAACAAGTCGGATCCTCCCCAGCACTTCACAGAGTAAATCTATAGTCATGGCAGATATTTGCTTTAGTCCAGCAAGATTCTGTCTGTAGGCAAATAACAATAAAGGAACTTTTCAGAAGTAGTGTAACTCCATGGGTGATTCTCGGTTCTTTGGGGCCTGACATGGATTCAGATCAAAGGAAGGAAATGGGCCAAGAAAGAAATGCTGACCGGAACTTTAATGGGCCCCAAATAAGCTGCCATATCTAAAGGTTCGTGATGGCACGCAAGCAGAGTAGACAAATGCTAGGAAGGAACCAAGGAAACAAACAAACAAAATTGAAAAAAGGAAGTTGGGACTGAGCACCTGGAAAAACCCACCCCAAGTGTCTTCAGTGTGTGGGTGTGGAAAAGCAAATAGATACACATCGTAACCAGGTGAGTGACCATAAGCTGAAACCAGGAGCAAATGTGTAACGCCATCTCCTCCAGCCAGATAATGCAGCTATTTGCACATTACCTGAGATAGCTGAAGCTGAAGTAACCCAACACATCTCACACTCTACCTGCCAACCCACAAGGCCTCTTATGGCTGGGGAGGGTGACTTGCTTCCCTCCATACTTGGATGCCTTAGGAAAAGGCAGTTATGCAGCCTATCTGGCCAACAGTTGACTGACTGTGGGAGTCCTATGGGAGGCATTTTTCTTGTTTAAATGTTGATACGATGCCTCCCCAGTGATGCTGAACCAACTCAGTGTCTATTCCATCCACATCATAAACACCATTCTTACTCCAAAGATTCTCACCTCTTCCACATTTGTTTATTCAGTACCATCTGATCTGAGGGCCACGTCATCTCCTACCACAACAGATATTTTGCATTGACCCTCCATGAGGTTTTTCATGGTCCAGTACAGGAGATGTTACTTACTGCCTTGAACTCAAATGATCCACACATCTCAGACTAGGCTTCTATAAGTCGTGTGATCCCAGTTACGTGGCCTATTTTGCCCACAGTTCACTGACTGGAGAAGTGAAGGTCCTCTGGCAGCCATTTTACTTGTTTATATGTAGCATGGATGCCATGATAATTATGGGGTTCTTAATAGGTGCTAAGTGAAGACCATTCTGTTTGAAGTTCTCACTTGCCTGACATGGCACAGGGTGTCCTGCTTGAGCAGAGGGTTAGACTAGAAGACCTCCAAAGTCCCTTCCAACTCTGTTATTTTTTTGTTCTGTAACTTTCCCATGCTTTTAGGTGGGCTTTTAATTATGTTTTCATCCGCCATGTTTTAGATTTTGAACGACTATCTTCCTGCTCCCTAATTTAAATGGTGTTTCCCATTTGCATTTGATTTTACTGCATTGTGCATGTTTTTATTTGAATGGTATTTATAATGTAACTTATTGTAAATGCTCCATCTACAACCATTAGGCTGCTTAAAAGGGTGAGAAATAAATTACTATAATGTATATTCATGTTTCCATGAAGGTTTTGAAAAGAAAATAAAGCTTGAGAAATGAGTATACCAAGGCTTTCGCACCAGCAAATAGATCAGCTCTAAGGAATATCTGTTTTTAACATAACTCCCCATGCTTAGTTAGCTATTCTGGGGCTTAATGTAGCATCCAAAGCTTTTTGGGGGTGGGGTTCAGCTTGCTGTTGGTGTACAAATACAGAAACTAGGTCCACTCCGTCCCAAATTAAAGGGGTGATATGAGAAAGACATTGGGAAAAGTGGGGGAGGGATTTTGCAGACAAGACTGCATAAAACCAGCATTGGTGGTTTTGTGGTTCAGCGCTTCTTCAAAATCCAGCTATCAAATTAGGAGATTGTGTGAACAAACCCTTTACCCTTCCCTTAAGAGCAGAAATTCCGTTTTCTTCCACTTGCGTTGCAGTCTTAGCATATTGCGGGAACACAGACATATTGCAACCTCAGTTAAAGTCTTAGCGTGTTGTGGGAACCATGAAACCCCTGCAACCAAACAGGAGAGAGGGATTTTATTAAACCTTTCAATTAACCTACACCAAAGCTTTTGAAAGCTTTTGTTGCCCTAATCAATGTCTAAAAACCGAAACTATTTGGTGTTTATAATGATTACATTACATGCCTATACAGGCACAGTAAATACTTCACAGCATGCAAGGGTTGCATTCCTTTCATATGGTTTCAATCGTTGTCGGCTTTAGTATTGTGTTTGAGTTGCACCTTTGTGAAGATGCACAATGAAAGTGAAAGCTTCTCCATTCAGGAAAGCAGAATTCTTGAAACAATTAACATTTCAAAAGGAACCCTTTATTGAAAGGAAGGGTTTGCAGGACAAAAGAAGCAAGACGTAAAGGTTTCTGCACAATTTGGTTAGGATAAAGCAGCTAGAAACTGCTTCCCTCAGTCCACAGGTGTGAAGTTGTTTTGAGAATCACTGGGTGAGAAGGTGATAAGGAGCTTTTCCCAGGTGTCTCTTGCTGGAGGCTTCGGAACAGAAACGAACAAGATGGCCCTCTCCCCTTACATTCTTCTTCTTCTTCTTCTTCTTCTTCTTCTTCTTCTTCTTCTTCTTCTTCTTCTTCTTCTTCTTCTTCTTCTTCTTCTTCTTCTTCTTCTTCTTCTTCTTCTTCTTCTTCTTCTTCTTCTTCTTCTTCTTCCCTCTTCCCTCTTCCCTCTTCCCTCTTCCCTCTTCCCTCTTCCCTCTTCCTCTCCTCCTCCTCCTCCTCCTCCTTCTCCTCCTCCTGCTATATCCGTCATTGGACATTGGCAATCATGTTGGCGATCCTATTTTTGTCAACAACCACACAAAAAAGTGCTGCTGAGTTTTGTCTGAACCAGTCCCTTAGATTTTGAAGCCATGATCTTCTTCTGCCTGGACCTCATTTGCCTTAAATTTTTCCCTGGAGGATTAAGTGAAAGATGCCGTATTTTTCCAGGTATCATATCACAGGTCCAAAATATTCTAACTTTCACTTTTTTTATAGTTTTGATGATTTTCCTTGGCTTTTCCAGGCAGCTTATCACCTCCTTATTTCTGATTTTGTCAACCCAGCTTATATGTAACAGCCACCTGTAAATCCACCTTACATTTCCAAGAAGGTAAATCAAAGTACAGGATACATAAGCCTCAGGGGAAAGGCTATAAACTAAGGAATGCATCCAGGCGCCCTCCCCACCAGGATGGCAGGATCTGGATAGGGATCTATGGGTCCTGACAGAAATGTTTTTTTTCTTTTCTTTCTTTTTTTTGCCTATCAATTTCTGCCAGGATTGAACTTCTCCTCTGTGCAGAAGAAAGCCCTGAAATGAAAAGAAGCCTTCAGTTCTGACTTGTTAAGATATTTAAATTTAGTAGCTGGAACAGTGAGGTCGTACAATGAGCCAGAACACACTCTGGTAGTTGGCTGGTTGGACAAGTTCCCCTTTTTTCCTGCCTTTTTCTTCTGTCTGCTCTGCATGCTGTTTAGATTTACCTCACAATGTTCCTATGTCCCTGACTATCTTGCCTGCTTGTGCATGAGGCAATCTGCACTGTGATTGGCTGCTGTGGGTGTAAAGGGGGAGTTTCCCCCCTTTCCCGCCTTTTTCTTCTGTCTGCTCTGCATGCTGTTTAGATTTACCTCACAATGTTCCTATGTTCCTGACTATCTTGCCTGCTTGTGCATGAGACAAACTGCGCTGTGATTGGCTGCTGTGAGTGTAAAGGGGGAGTTTCCCCCTTTTCCCGCCTTTTTCTTCTGTCTGCTCTGCATGCTGTTTAGATTTACCTCACAATGTTCCTATGTTCCTGACTATCTTGCCTGCTTGTGCATGAGACAAACTGCGCTGTGATTGGCTGCTGTGAGTGTAAAGGGGGAGTTTCCCCCTTTTCCCGCCTTTTTCTTCTGTCTGCTCTGCATGCTGTTTAGATTTACCTCACAATGTCCCTATGTCCCTATCTTGCCTGCTTGTGCATGAGGCAATCTGCACTGTGATTGGCTGCTGTGGGCGTAAAGGGGGCGTTTCCCTTTTTTCCTGCCTGTTTCTACTATTTTTTTCTATAAGGGTTAACTTACCTCATCATGTTCCTGTGTTCCTGACTATCTTGTCTGCTCTTTCTATAAATATTAAGTATGTTTATTAATATAAAACTATAAATTTATGTCAGTGTCTCTAATTTCATTTGGACAATTGCTGCATAATTCCCTGCTGGCCCTTGTGCTGTCCCGTTCACTCGCACACGTACATAATGGTGGTTTAATGAGTTTTATTAATATTCCCCAGCAATTCCCATCACCAGAAACCCAGAACTGTCCCAATTAAGTCCAGCCAAAAGCAGACCAATGCTAGTCCATAGAGCAATGGCCACTGGAAAGTTTCCCAAACAAGATAACCCCACCAGACAAAATTAAATCCACAGAACAAGAGGGTTCACACGAGGCAAGAAAACTCCAGAGTTCACAAGGCACGATCCAAACTCAAGGCACAGTGTCAATCCAAGGCAGGAATCACAACAACCAGGAAACACGCAGCTACGAAACAAACACATTGTTCCCAGCATCGTCTCCATCTATCTGTGTTGCTAAATAGAGGGATGAGGCTGCCTCCTCACGAGCAGTTGGGCTGACCTTCGCTGCTGCTGCTGCCGCCTTTTCTCTGCCCTACATGTTCTCAGATTGGGTGCAGAAAAATGTATACAAATAAATAAATTTAAATTCCAGGCTTGAACCCTTCTACCAGCTGGGATAATTGCTCTCAAACAGAAGCTAAGCATTGACATGGAAAGAGGCCAAATACATTCAGCAAACTTATGTAGACAAAATAGATTTTTAAACACGGACTTACAGAGATCCCTAAAAGGTGCAGCAGGAGGGGACGTGGGGTCCATCTTGCCATAACACCCAGTCCTGGCTGCAGAAGTCAATACCTGGCCACCAAGTCAGGTCATTGCAGCCAAATCTTACCTGTCAAGCTTGGCTTGGCCACTGGAGGGCAAGCAAAGAACCTTTTTTGCATGCAAACACTGAATGGAGCTTTGATTGGGATGTCATGGCTGCTATCTTTTTTTTAACCATGTATTAAGGACATCCCTCGCTAGGGACGCAGTGGCTCAGTGGCTAAGACACTGAGCTTGTTGATCAGAAAGGTCGGCAGTTCAGCAGTTCGAATCCCTAGCACCGTGTAATGGAGTGAGCTCCCGTTACTTGTCCCAGCTTCTGCCAAACTAGCAGTTCAAAAGCACGTAAAAAATGCAAGTAGAAAAATAGGGACCACTTTGGTGGGAAGGGAACAGTGTTCCGTGTGCCTTTGAAGGCATTTAGTCATGCCGGCCACATGACCATGGAGACGTCTTCGGACAGCGCTGGCTCTTCTTTGGCTTTGGAAAGGAGATGAGCACTGCCCCCTAGAGCCAGAAACGACTAGCACGGATGTGCCAGGAGGGGAACCTTTACATTCTACCTAAAGACATCCCTGAGTGATGAGTGTGGGAACCAGTGTATTGGCTTGCAAGTGACCCCTCAATTAAATCACCTAGTTTGCACAGAAGGGTGTGAGCAGGCGGTGGTTGCAGTTGTCATACCCTGGCTGAACTGTGCCAGAGCTGGCTAGGACTGCCCTGACTCTCAGCATGGAACTCTGCTTGTGGTATGGATGCAACTGAGGCTAGTAGCCTCAACTGCACCTTCTCTATTTTACTGCAAAGCATGTTATAAAAATGTTTCTTTAGATATTTTCTGTGGAGTGCAACATCAGTATAACATCTGGAAGAGTTAGCTGTTGAAGAACCGTAGGATTTGCTCTAAAGTGCTCAGGGACATGCAACGTGTTATTCCCTTGAATGAAATGCAAGATAAAAACTTTAGAACATGAAGAAACATGGAGGCCAGAGGTATAAGTTGGGTCTGGATTTAACCTTGTTGGGCTTCCTCCCTCTTACGCTGGTGGGGACTTGACATTTTAATTATGTTCGCATGATATTCTCAGCCAAGGCAACTGCAGGTCCTGTAACCGTGTTTTTTTTTAACAAAAATCAAACTTGTATGCTCTATCAACAATTGAGAGTCCTCATTGACATAATCTATCAAACTGTTTACACCACACGCTCAACAGGTCCTAAAGTACAGAACTACTATGTAGATCACACCACAGAAAGAGTGCCTTACCCTTGCATTGTTGGGACTAAAAATTATTTCTGCCGAATTATGACTTAGTTTCCAGTAGCTGTAACTAGATACAAACCCAGCTGGGAAAGATAGATAGATAGAATAGAATTCTTTATTGGCCAAGAGTGAATGGATACACAAGGAATTTGTCTCGGTGCAAATGCTCTCAGTGCACATAAAAGAAAAGATACATTCGTCAAGAGTCAAGAATCAGAAGGTACAACATTTAACAATAGTCATATAATAAGAGTCATGTAACCCATAAATTTGTTATTTGTGAAATGTTATTTAGAATCCATGTTTTCTATTTTTCAAGTCTCACGTGTCACCAATGTCTTTTATTGTTGGATCACTCGCTTTCTGAGGATCGCATAGATGACGAGCGCATAGAGATTAAGCAAGGCCATTAATTCATGCTAGTCTGGATCTCATTCCAAACCACAGGAACTTTGACAATTGCCACGATTCAAGCATGTTCAGGAAATGGACTAGCATTGGAATGGCTCGGCAGCCTGCACTTCAACCCAGACAAGAAAAGAAATGATTACATTTCCTGTAACGTCTTGCGTGATATTTGTAGCTGCAGCATGGCTGCAGAAAGATGCAGCAGGAATAAGACAAGGGGAAGAAACACAAGCTGCAAATGATGAAATTTGGAGACCGAAAGGGAAAATAATTATTCCAAGTTGGTAGCAAAGCAAAATTAGACATGCGAAGGAATTGAAATAGAGGTTGCAAAGGCACATGGTCAGGAATGCATTGTTATGAGCATGGAAAAACAATCCTAGAGAAGAACACTATAGGAAGATACCAGTCTGGTTGTCAACAATGGAAGCACTTGTACACCCAAATGTCTTAAAAATGGGAATAATTGGCCAGATATAAAGATATTTTAAATGAAAAGGGTGAGCTCAAAACAAAACAAGAATTGAATGAACAAGCGTTGGAAATGCATTGGTATTCATATACGCAAATACAATCAAGATATGAAAAAGATATTAAAGCTGAAGGGATTTATAAGGAGATGACAGGATGGATAAAATATTAACAGGAACGGAAGATAAGCCGATTAAAAGATTATATTGTGTTTTTTTTAATTAGGTGTTAAATTAGAAGAAGAAGTTAAAGAGATAATGATAGCATGGGCAAATTTTTTTGGATATGCTATAGAATTAGATAAATGGCAGAAGCTATAGGATAGGAATTACTAATGAACAATATCGACAGCATATAAAAACTTGTATAAGATGTTTTATAGATGGCACTTTGCAGCAGCAAAATTAGCTAAGATGTTTAAAGATAAATCAGCCAAATGCTGGAAGTTCACCAAACATCGGGAACATATTACTATATGTGGTGGACTTGCATAGAAGCTAAAAGATATTGGACAAAAAACACACATGGTTGGAAAAAATGACATATAACTTGAAACCTGAAATATTTTTATTAGGAATGGTACCTGAAGGTTACAGCAAAGAAGAAACATATTTAATTATATATTTGTTAACAGCAGCTAGAATTGTGTTTGCTCAGAATTGGAAAAGCAATAAGATACCGATAGAAGGGAAAATAATTGAGAACATATTTGAATGTGCAGAAATGAATAGACTAACATTGGTAATCAAAGAAAAAGAAGAAACAGAATACTATATGATGTAGGATTTATTTTATCAATGGTTAGAAAATAAAACAATTAATATGGATTAGATGGATATATAAAGTAAAAGATAAGATTGTCAAAAATGATAGATATATTAGATAACACATAAGAAAATGTGATTATTGTTATATTGGTAAGAAAATATTAATTATAATTGCAAGCAGAAGGAATATGTACCTAGTTGATGCACAATTGAAATGGAATGGAATTACTGTAAAATATAAAATAAACAAGTTTTTGGAATTGAAACAGAGATGAAAGAGATGTTGGATTACGGAGTGTCCTTGTAAGCTCAAAGTTCACTTGTGAGAAGAGAAATGGAGGAAGCACAGGTGATATTATGGGAAACTTAACAATTTTATTGCACTGCAAACTTGGCAGGAAATATCCCTGGTTGTGGTACGGAAGACAATACCAGAGCAATAAGACACAGCAGGAAGTGGTCTGGGCGGAACCTGTCGCAATGACTTAGTTGTGTGTTGCAACGAAGAGAGAAAGGGCAGGCAGTAACCTCATGGGGATGATCTAGGGAGATGAGGTGGGAGACATGGGGTGGGGGTCAAATCTGAAAAAGGGGGCCCTCTGTGTTATGTTCTGGTGCCACCTTCCAATCCCTGCACTCCACAGGAGGTATTCAGCCAGTTCTGACCGGTTCTGGAGAACCAGTAGTGGAAATTTTGAGTAGTTCAGAGAACCGGCCAATCCCACCTCTGACTGGCCCCGCCAGCCCCATCTCTTCTCTGCCTCCCCTTGAGTCCCAGCTGATCGGCTGGGTCTCCTTTGGTTGCCCTGCACAAGAGAACGGAGCTGGAAAGCAGGTTAGTGGGATCGGGAGGAAAGGGGGATTTTGCAGTATATCCTTCCCCTGCCACGCCCACCAAGCCACGCTCACAGAACCGGTAGTAAAATAATTTGAATCCCACCACCGCTACAATCCCTCTGACTGCCTGGTCTCCAGTGTTGCAAAGGTGCTTTTTTCAGGAGGCAACTGGACCTTCTGGTTTTTCTTTGAAGACATTTTGCTTCTCGTCCAAGAAGCTTCTTCGGCTCTTGAAAAAAAGCACCTCTGGGACAACCATGACCTGGATGGCCGAGAATCTCCATAGTCTGGTGATCCATGATTGGAGGCCCCGGATTTCAGCTTGCTGCTGCTGTTTAATATCAGGTGAACCTGTAATAAATCTCCCTCCTTCCTGATCGATCCTGGTGAAAGAGACAGCCATCAAGGCATACTGACAGAAGGACTCGCTTCCTTGTCCCTTCTGCTCTTCTTCTTCCTCCTTGTTTTCCTTCCAAGGGGAAGAAGGCAATTTTTAGCTTGTGTCAATCAGTGGTGGGATTCCAAAAATTTTATTACTACCGGTTCTGTGGGTGTGGCTTGGTGGGTGTGGCTTGGTGGGCGTGGCAGGGGAAGGTTACTGCAAAATCCCCATTCCCTCCTCACCCACCCAACCTGCTTTCCAGCTCTGTTCTCCTTTGCAGGGCAACCAAAGAAGACCCAGCCGATCAGCTGGGACTCAATGGGAGGCAGATAATAGATGGGAGCAGGGCCAGTCAGAGGTTGGATTGGCCGGTTCTCTGAACAACTCAAAATTTCTGCTGCCGGTTCTCCAGAACTGGTCCAAAACGGCCGAATGCCACCTCTAGTGTCATCCTTGGTGGTGCTCTCTCGATCAATTGTTAACACTGAGCTTGCCAACCACCAACTAAGTTGCTGCTCTGGGAATTTGGGTGATCCTTATTAAGAGCCCCCAAAATCCTGGGAAAAAATGGCATCTCAGTTGTCTCTATTCACTCCAAGGAGCTTAATTTGACCCCAAGGTGGCCATTTCAGGAAGGTTGTCCTGGCAAACATTGTTCTCTGGCAACTAAATCCAGAAATAATGAATGCAGCTCCTTAAATTTAATTGAAATTGGAGGAAAATCTCCCTGAGGTAAGATTTGTCCAACCGAAGAAGGCGGTGGGTTCTGAAGGTGGTGGCTTCTCCACCTTGGAGGTTTCCCAGAAGAGGCTTCAGAGGTGGTGGAACCGATTTTCCTCCACCGTGGAGAGAGGGGACCACCTGAGCCCCACCGTAATGCTATGAGCCCGTGAGCCTGTCATCCAGAGCGAGGTATCAGGGGATCCAATCCAATGTCCCCTTAAATGACAGTGGTGAAACCGGGTGTCTTACAATGGCTGTTTTCGCTTCATCTCATCAACATTTCACATCCCAGTTGATCCCAATGGATCAACTTGGATCGACTTACATGGGACAGATCAGAATCTCATGAATGAAGGCAAAGACAGATCTCTCAGGATCTGTTTGAGAGATCCCACTGGGCTGTAGCATATGTACCCAAGTTGAGAAATAGGACCTGCTCACCCAAAACACCTTCTGCATAAAAACAGAGTTGCCTGGTTTGTGGTTCAACATTTGTACAAAACTCAGCCATGAATGCAGCCTATTTTTTGGGGGTGGGGGGAGCCCTCCCACCCTTTACCTAAGTGCATCAATCTCATTTCAAAAGCAACCTGGAATTAAGGAGAAACTTCCTAAGAGTGAGAATTATTAACCAGTGGAAGAGAAGTTGCCTTCAGACGTTGTGGGTTCTCCATCAATAGAGGTCTTTCAGAAGAGACTGGACAGCCAGCTGTCTGAAATGGTATGGGGCCTCCTGCTTGAGAATGGGGTTGGACTAGAAGACCTCCAAGGTCCCTTCCAGCTCTATTCTGATTGACTGATTCCTTAACCTGAGTTAGCATATTGTAGGAACCCAGCAACTGTAAATTCCTGCAAGGAAAACACAGGAGGGGGAGTTTGTTAAGCTATAAAAATTAAGCTATTTGAAAACGTTTGAAATCTGTTGTTCTAATCAATGAATAAAGACTGACATTGTTTGATGTTTTATTCAATGGTGGGATGGTGCTGGTTTAACAACCAGTTTGGTGAGCCATTCCAAACCGGGAAAATTCCATCCCTGTGTTTATGATGTTTTACTGATATGTCAATCAATCAATCAAACAGGATAGAGCAGAAAGGGACCTTCATGGTTAATAGTTAACAGATAATCAGAGTTGGAAGGGACCTTATAGGTCATCTAGTCCAACCTCTCCGCCCAAGCGGGGGGCCCTACACCATTTCTGACAAATGGCAGTCCAATCTCTTCTTGAAAGCCTCCATTGATGAAGCTCCCACAACTTCTGAAGGCAACTTCTGTTCCATGGGTTGATTGTTCTCAGTGTCAGAAAATTTCTCCTTATTTCCAGGCTGAATCTCTCCTTGTTCAGTTTCCATCCATTATTCCTTGTCTGGCCTACATGCACTTTAGAAAATAGCTTGACCCCCTTCCTCCTCTCTGGGGCAGCCCCTCAAATATTGGAAGATGCTCTCCTGTCTCCTCTGGTCCTTCTCTTCCCTAGACTAGCCAGGCCCAGTTCGTGCAACTGTTCATCGTAGGTTTTAGCCTCCAGTCCCCTCATCATCCTGGTTGCTCTTCTCTGTACTTTTTCTAGAGTCCCAACATATTTTTTGTAGTGTGGTGACCAAAACTGGATGCAGGACTCTAGGTGTGGTCTTACTAAGGCTTTATAGAGTGGTATTAGTACCTCACTTGATCTTGATTGTATCCCTCTGTTAATGCAACTTAGGATTGCATTGGCTTTTTTGGCTTCTGCTGTACACTGCTGGCTCCTATTTAGCTGGTTGTCCACTAAGACTCCAAGATCCCTCTCCCAGTTCCTGCTATTGAGCCTGGTTTCACCCAGTGGTCTTTTAGTCCAACCCCTTGCTCATGCAGGCAACCTTATACCATTTCAGACAAGTGACTGTCCAGTCTCTTCTTGAAAACCTCCAGTGTGGGACCATTCACAACTTCTAGTGGCAAGCAGTTCCACTGGTTAATTGTCCTCACTGTTAGGACATTTCTTGTCAATTCCAGGTTGCTTCTCTCCTTGATTAATTTCCATCCATTGTTTCTTGTCCTCCCTTCAGGTGCCTTGGAGAATAGCTTGAACCCCCTCTTTTTGGGGGCAGCCCCTCAAATACTGGAAGACTGCTATCATGTCACCCCTGGTCCTTCTTTTCTCTAGACTAGCCATACCCAATTCCTGCAACTGTTTTTCATGTTTTAGTCTCCAGCCCCTTAATCATCTTAGCTGTTCTTCATTGCATTTTCCCCCCCAAAGTCTCAACATCGTTTTTGTATTGTGGTGACCAAAACTGGATGCAGTATTCCAGGTGTGGCCTTACTAAGGATTTATGTAAATGTCTCAAGATGTGGGATGAGCGTCTTCCTTTCATACAGTTTTAACTATTGTTGATTTTTACTTATTAATTATGCTTCAACCTTACTGGAAATCTGTGATAAAAGTTTTTACTTGGTTTGCATATTCATCTCTTCCAGGACTGGAGATCCCCAGGGCTGGGGAAAAAAGCCCATTAGGGCCAACTTTGCTTTTTGTGGGGGAAGCCCTTCTGGCTTTCTGTTCCTTCCTCCTTCCTCTTTCCTTATTTGATTTCTTAATTCAAGGGAACTTTCTGAATTTAAAGAGTGCCAACGGTCGCCATTTATCTTTATTTTATCTTTATTTGAAAACGAATGTGTGTCAATAAACTTCTGATTCTCTGAATCAGCAATAAATTGAACCCTGGACTGAGGAAACTCACACTGTTTGTGCCACAATCTAATCTGTAGGCACAAAGGACAAAGTTAATTTATGTAAAATGAACACCGAAAGTGGTATGCACCCATTGGCTAGTTTCAGATTTGCACCAAAAAATGAGATGCTTCTTTGTCTTTTGTTTAGTGGTCATCTTCTCCAAACCAATTGCTAGTCCATTGGTCCGAAGATTGGGAAAGCTCCAGGAGCTGGATTCATTTCTGCGGAATTATTCAAGAACAATTCGGAGTGGTGGATGTGAGATGTAAGAACCGAAATATTCAATACTCACAACACAGGAACAAGTCTGGTTCACAGTTCAAAGGTTTATTAAAGAAAATAAGTGTTTGCAAATGGGCCTTCAAGTCCCTTCCAAAGTGGATTGGTGTGATGACCCAGAATATATCAGAAATAGAACAACATCCAAAATGTAACTAAAACTCCTTTCATGCCTGCATGAGGGATGCATGAGGAAGTTCACTTCGGTTGTTGTTGTTGTTTTTTTTAAAATAAATTTTATTGATTTTACAATTAAAACAAACCGACAACACATACACAAATGAAAAAAAAAGAGGAAAAAGGGAGAAGAAATTAGAAAGAAAAAATAGAAAACAATTAAAAACATTGTCATCTTCAACAGTTTGTAAGATCTCTTTTTTTATCCTTAATTTATGCCATATGCACACACCTAATCCTTACATATATCTGTGTATCACTACTATGGATTTATCCTATCCTCTTTTGCCTTATAGTGTAAAGTCTATCTTTGGTCTATCCATTTGTACCAGCAGTTCCAGCTGTTGTAGTATATTGAGGTGTCTTTATTTTTTAATGCCAAAGTTAATTTGTCCATTTCTGCACAACTTGAAATTTTTTGAATGATCATCTCCTCTGATGGAACATGAGGCTGCTTCCAACATTGGGCAAAAGCTAATCTGGCCGCTGTCAAAATGTGTATCGACAGACCAGGATAGATAATCGCCAACTTCAGGGACAGTCCGTTGGAAGAACGCCAACCAAGATAAACCTTCTTTAGGAATCAAACATTAATTTGTCTCCAGCGTCTGTTAGCACGCAAGTCCAAACTCTTATGCAGATCTCACACCTGCAACCCATGGCCCTCTCCTCCCGAGTAGACCCCATTTTACCCTGACCCTCTCCTCCCTGCGTGCCCTAGGATGGATAGAGGATGGCCCTGGGTCCTTCTCTGACTGCTCAGAATCCGTCTCCAACAGGGGCACAACAATTGGGTACAAGGAGAGCAAGCTTTCCTATTCAAACCTATTTATACCCCTGCACAGAACATGCCACGCCAAGAAGCCCTCCACACACACCCCTTATTCTCGATATTCTCAAATGACATAAGCTATAAGTTTGAGAATCAGCATCACATTGTTTTCTGGGTTTCAGGGTCTCATCTTATTTCACTGCTGGGCTTTACCTTGGGAGGATGTCCCTTATAATAATGTATCATATACTTGTACTGAACACATTTTAGGTTTTAGGGTGGGGGTTTTATGCAGAAAAAGAAAAAGAGGAAGCTAACAGAAAAGCATCAGAAAGAGCAGAGAAGCATCTTCTACTACATAAAAATTCCATTATAAAAGAGTAACTTATAATTCTTTTCTCTCAGTGGATACCAGTTTTGGTGGCGCTATTCGATTATATGGACTCCGCCAGCGAGGTCCCAGAAGGTTGGGCCTTGGTAGTTGTCCCAATTTTTTAAAAGGGAAAGAGAGATGCCTGGGGGTGGTCATTCAGGCCAATCGTTCAAGAAAAGCACATGGAGAATATGTGGCTGCCTTGGGCCAAAGATCAGCAAGAGCCATCCTTAAATTTTTTGGAACAATCTTCCCCTTGGGCTGCTGTCGGCCTCCTGCCCTCCTAACCATCAGAAAAGCACTTAAGGTTGTTTTTTGGCTAGGATAGGGTGGGCTAGGATAGGGTGGGCTCGGATAGGGTGGGCTCGGATAGGGTGGGCAAGAGGATTTAAGGAGGGGCTGCATGAGGAAGTTCACTTCGGTGCCCGGTTGTTAATGTTTATTGTGTTCAAAGATGTGTGTCTGACGTTGTCTTACTTTGGACCGAGAATTAATCTCGAGGTGGGCAGCTCTATGACAGCTTTAAATAAAATAATTAAACTTATAAGGCCAAGTCATTGCCAGGAAATCAATTCTGTTGTTTTTATCTGCTAAATCTTTAGTGCAAACAAGCTACTTCTGGCGGTTGGGGGGAATCCCTTTTGCAGCAAAGCCATTTCCTTTCTCCTTTGACCCCTTGAAAAGACCCACCCTGTTTCTTCTCTTGCCTATAAATGCCTTCATTCCCTTTGCTGGAGGGAAGCCTGGAGTAGCCACTGAGCAGACTTGCTACACGTAGAGGCAAAAGGACAGGTGAGTGCGGCTCTCCCACCTGTGCACACCGGACAGGTGAGGCCCCTGCAGCTGATCCCTCCTGCGCCTCCCTCTCTCTCTCTCTCCACCTGAAGGGACCTCTTGCAGGGGGGCTGCAGGGGATGTCCTGGTTGCAGCAGGAGGGTCTCCAGGAGGCAGGGAGTCAGGGGTCGCTGGGGCAGAGAAAGAGATGCCCAGGTGAGCCTTTCCAGGCAAGGCAGGATCGACTGTGAGCCCCCAAGGCTGCTGGATGACTGAGGAGGGAGAAACGGGGTCCAGTGTCCCCCCCCCAGCTTGGTTACAGGCTGGACTTCCCACCCACCTCACTCTCCTTTCCTCTCCCCCCCTCCACGATTCTCTCTGCAGGGAAGGAAGGAAGACCATGGGGCGATTCCTCTTGGTGACCCTCAGCTTGCTGGTCGTGGCTTTCTCCCTAAATGGTGAGTTTGAAGAGGGTCTCTAATGTGTCCAGAGAGGCCAATTCTTCCCCTCTGACCCCCTTCCTGATTTGACCCTCCTGGCATCCTCTCCCCGAAGTTGCTTTTATCCCTGTTTGGCGTCTTGTGCAATTTAGACCCCACCTGCTCTCTCTCTCTGCTCCAAGACTTGGGACCAACCCAAGTGGATTGATTCACACCAGGCATGCAGCTTCCAGGAAACTAACCAAGGCTAACCCTAACCAAGATTTGGACATTCTGCAAATGCAGCTGCAAGTCAGTTTCAATTTATCGTCCTCAAAGCTGTTTGCAACTCAGCAGGTTCAGAATGTTCTGTGGACCCAGCTGTGTCTCCTCCTCCTCCTCCTCCTCTTCCTCCTGGCCACCTTCTCACTGAGCTTCTTCTCTTCCCACACAGAAGCCAACAGCTCCTGTTGTCCCCAAGATTGGCTCCCCAAGAATGGGTTTTGCTACAAGGTCTTCAATGATCACAAGAACTGGAACGATGCTGAGGTTAGAAGTGCTGTGTGAATCTCCTAGTTCAGGCAGAGGAGAAGTCTAGGCAGAGCCTTGAAGACCTCACCCCACAAGTTCCTCTGGGTGGGCTGAAGTGCAGGGCCACTAGGCTGGGTGCATGAAAAGGTATCGTGTTTCCCCCAAAATAAGACCGTGTCTTATTTTCCTTTGGTTCCCAAAATAGGCACTAGGGCTTATTTTCAGGGGGTGTCCTATTATTTTCCCATGTAAGGGAAGAATACTTCTGCTTGTTCGTGGAGGGGCAGGAGGCCACCTGGTGTGCTCGTGCCACCGCCATGAGGTAGGGGGATGGAGCTGCCCCACCCCCCAGCACTGGCTTATCTCAGGGCCCCTGCAGCCAGGCCACCCACACCTGCCTTACCTTGTGGCCATGGCAGCAGCAGCCTTGTAAAGCAGGACCCTGCATGGCTGCCAGCCCACTTCTTCTGCTTGCTCACAGCTGCAATGGAGACCAAGCAATGCACCAGTGCCAGTGCAGTGGCCATGAGGTGAGGCGGGTGGAGCTGTCCCATGCGCCCATAATGGTTTACATCAGGGCCCCCACAGCCAGGCCATCCATACTCAGATACCTGCCTCACTTTACAACTGTGGCACCAGCAACAGCACACTGCTTGGTCTCCATTGAAGCCATGAGCAAGCAGAAGAAGTGGACCGGTGGACACATAAACTCCTGCTGCACATAGTGTGGGGTATGTGGGGCAGGTCCACTAATACTCCGCCTCGTGGCTGCGACATCGCAAGCAAGCAACCAGACGGAATAGGCAAGTGGCCGGCTGTGCAGGCTCCTAAGTAGGGCTTTGGAGGGGTAGGGCTTATATTAGGCACACACATAAAACCATGCTAGGTCTTATTTTCAGGGAAACAAGGTAGCAAGGATCATTATTTGAGGACAGTCTGAAATGCAAGTGTTCTCTGGACTGTATACTGGTTTGGGCTTTCATGGCTGGTATCTGTTGGGCAGTGCTGAGCCTCCGGGTGGGGTGACCATGTTCTAGACAACAGATTTCCTGATGTTTCACTGGCAGCTCTGGTGGCATCTTCAGGCCTCCTTGTCTCTGAAGTGATGGGAATCCGAGAGTTTATCTCCTGGGTCTAGAATTGTTCAAGAGCTGCAGAATCTAGAAAGGGCACCTGAGGGGAGTCAACGCAGTCAAGATGGTGTCTAGGACCATGCAGTCAGATTCCCTGGCTCTTTTCCCACTTTCACACATGCAAGCACATTTGCTTGTCTCCTTAACAAGTGCCTTTCTCCCTTGTGGCTCCATCCCAGACGTTTTGCAGGAAACACAAGCCAGGCTGCCACCTCGCCTCTATCGATGACAGTGAAGAGTCAACTGACTTGGCCGAATACGTCTCCGACTATCTCAGGAGTGGTGGAAATGTCTGGATTGGACTGAATGACCCACAGAAAGTAGGTCCCTTCCTATTGCTAATGTTCATCAATTCGTTTGCACTGTTTCTTTTTCTTTTTTGTATATGTTTTATTTACAGTTTTTTTTAAACAATTAACATTTTTGTGTGGAAAGTCTAATGACTGGGTTGACATATTTTTCACACAGTGCTCACAGTAATATAATACAATTACATATACAGAATTTTCTTCTTTCAACTTCTAGCCTTAATGTGCTCGTTATAATTATAATATATTCTTTTGTGTATCAATTGATATTATATTATTTTCCCAATTTATCACTCGGTGTTCCACTACATTTTCAATATCTTTCTGTAAACACCAATAAAACCAGATGTCAGTAAGACTTAATCAGTCCCAGGATTATATCTCTAAATCCCCTGAATTTATAGTCCTTGAAAACTATATTTTCCAGTATATTTTTTACATCCTGTTGATCATAATAATACCTTTAAATATACCAATCCTAGTCTTTCATCTCCTAATCTAAATGTATATGTATTTACAATAAATTCCATTATATCTATATCTATATATCTATATATCTATTTATTTATTTTATTTTATTTTATTTAGTTGGTTTGTCAGTTGCTTACAAGATAATAGGTATAAGTAAAAACATAGTTATGAATACATGGATACATATAAGAAAAATAAAAAAAATAAAAGAAACAATAGGACAGGGATGGTAGGCACGTTGGTGCGCTTTTGCACGCATCTTTCTATCTACAACTATTTTCCTAGTTTAAACTTTCCACTTATTTCTATTGTTACTATATTGCAAAATCTTACATCTCTATCCATCATCTCTCAGCCTTTTTAGGATGTCATCATTTATTGATTTTTTAAAGGGATTCTTTTATGTTTCTCTCTTGGAATCCTATATGTCTTTCTAGCATTTTTACCAAGCTCTTTGTTCCCTCTGTCTTATCCTTTATCTTCTTCTGCTGCATCTTTTGAATAGCCACCCATGTCCTTTTCATTTTTTTAAAGATCTTCCTTTTCCCCCTCTCTATTCTGTTATAAGCTCTTAGAGCAGGGGTGTCCAACCTTGGCAACTTTAAGACTTGTGGACTTCAACTCCCAGAATTCCTCAGCCAGCTTTGCTGGCTGAGGAATTCTGGGAGTTGAAGTCCACAAGTCTTAAAGTTGCCAAGGTTGGACACCCCTGTCTTAGAGTGTTTGATTTTTAGTATTCATTATTGCTGTCTTTTCAGTATTTTTATCTGTTTTTAACTTATTTTTATGTTATTTTTTATTTTATTTTGCTTTGTTCCTTCCAGCACTCCTTCTAATTTCTCACCTGTCTTCTGTATGTTACATTCATCTTTTCCCACCGTTTGTTGAGCACATCACAGAGAATGCTTTGTCTTTTAACAGTGGTTTATATGCAAGACAGCTATATACCTATGCGATAGGCAAGGAATCAGTCTTCATTACTCTGCACAGAGCGCTACAAAGGAGACAGAACAGAAGGAGAGAGATCCGCCCTCTCATGGCCTCCTTTATATAGACAGCTTCTTAAAAGGTCAATAACCTTGTGCACCCATCCTCAGTCTTAAAGTGGCAATATCCCTGCTGACTCATTCTCATTGCATCAGAATTATCACAACAGCCTTACAACAGCTGGTCAGCTCTTAAATCTTCAATACCTTAACAGTTGAGAGCATTCTTCTTTGTCACTATTTCTAGCATTTCTTTATTATAACTTTATTATCTCCTGCTGGGTCATTTTGTAACCAGTTAATATCCCTCTAATGTCCCAATATCTGAATAACTGAAAACTCCAGAAAACATCACTTGTTAATCAAATTTGGTCAAACCCAAAGTTATTCCACCAAGTCCCCAAATTTTCTATTAGATTATGCTTTTCAGTTTTTATAGTTTCCAATTTACACCTTCCCAATGGTCCAGATTTTAAAGTCTTATTCATCTTTCCTTCTTTTGTCCCTTCAAATCTTTGAAATCCACTTTTCAGTATACAATTCCCATCGAGTTTTAGTGTTCAATTTAATTTGCCTTCTGAATTTTTAAAAAGCTCATTAAATATTTTCCAGCATCCACATTTACTAAGATAAAGTCAAGGTCAAACAATTATCCAGATCAGTAGTCGCCAACCGGTGGTCTGTGGCCCATTGGTGATCCGGAAGAAAATTTTGGTGGTCCGCAGAGAAATGTCATCCCCAGACCACCCCCAAAGCAATTAATCCAGGCTGTACAGGAACACAAGGCTGCGCCACCCACACGGCCCACGGGAACCCTCCCCGCCCACTCACTCCTTACCTGGCAAACGTGCCTGTTAAGTTGCTATTTTTCCTTTTTTCCCCCCGACCATCAGCTGTTCTGCTGATCTATTGCTTTCTAGCTAATTTAAAAGCAGAGCTGAACCTCCCTTAGGACTGAAGCTTCTATTTTTCAGTGCAGACTCAGATAGCCAATTGCAGATAGATAGATCTCTGAATGAATTGGTGATTCTGTGAGCAACTCAATCTGCCTGCCTGCTTTGCCTGCTTTGGGGTAAAAGTTGCTCTTTGGTGGGCCTCAGAGAAATCTCACCCCCAGAGCACCCCCCCCCCAAAGCAATTAATCCAGGCTGCATAGAAACACAAGGCTGCTCAGCCCACACAGCCCGCAGGAACCCTCCCCGCCCACTCACTCACTCACCCGGCAAACTTGCCTGTTAGATTGCTATTTTTCCTTTTTCTGACCATCCTCTGTTCTGCTGTGCCAGGAGATTTAGATTAGCTAGGAAGCAGGAAATGGTTGGATTTCTTGCTTTCTAGCTAGTCTTTAGATCTTCTGCTCTGCTTTTAAGCACCGCCGAACCTCCCTTAGGACTGAAGGTTCTATTGTTCAGTGCCGACTCATGGCAAGCAAATTTTATGTGACAGGCTGAGCTAGCCGATGGCAGATAGATAAATCACTGAATGATTCTGTGAGCAACTCAGTGTGCCAGCCTGCTTTGCCTGATTTTGGGTAAAAGTTGCTCTTTTTTTATGAAAAAAAAATCAATATTTACATGCACGGTATGTTGTGAGTTGATTTTGTGAGAGTGCTTGCAAGCAAATTTTATGTGACAGACTGAGCTAGCCAATGGCAGATAGATAGATCTCTGAATGAATCTGTGATTCTGTGAGCAACTCAATCTGCTTGACTGCGCCTGATTTTGGGTAAAAGTTGCTCTTTTTTTTTTATAAAAAAATCAATATTTGCATCAATATTTATAATATTTACATACAAGCCATGCCCAGCCAGTCACATGACCACCAAGCCACACCCACAGATTAGGCCATGCCCAAGAACTGTTTGTTAAGAAATTTGAATCCCATCCCTGCCTCTGTGTGTTTCTGTGTGTGTGTGTGTGTGAGTGAATGTATGAGAGAGAGAGGGGCGGGGGGAGAGGGAGAGGGAGAGTGGGAGAGAGAGGGTGAGAGAGAGGGAGAAGAGTTGGTCTGATCCTTGCCAATCCTTCCTCTCTCTCCCTGAATCCTGCAGCATCAAAGTCCATTTCTCAGTTAATTAAGGTGGCTTCACTGTCATTACAGAAACGGTGTTGGCAGTGGACAGACAGGTCCAGAAACAGCTACCTGACGTGGCAACCAGGAGAGCCCAACAACCTTGGGAACAATGAAAACTGCGTTGAACTTTGGAGCCGATCAGGTAAGTCAAAGTGGAGGGAAGGGAGCCGAAGATGCGCTTCCAAGAGTGAGGGAAAAAATAGCACTTCCCTAGGTTCATTACAAAATCAATCACAATCACAACCCTAAAACTGAATAAACAAGGGATCATTAATAGAATAAAAAATATAGAATAAGGATTTTCCTGAATGCTGGTCTGGACTCTGGAGAAGGAAGAACCGTCTCCCCCGGACCTCAAACACCCCCCAACCTCATGCAAGTTGAGATCTTGAGTCTCACCCAGTCCTTGTTAACAGGATGCAAAGCCAACATCACAAACCACATCATATATTTATTAACTCTTGATGTCAGGAGGCCAGGAGGAAGGCAGGCCTTTGCATCAAAATCTCTTTCATTGTTTTTTTTTTTTTTTTTTAATCACAGCAGTTTATGCTGGATGCCAGAGGGCTTGATCCACCAGCAGATATTTTTTTGAAACTAAGGTGGCACATTGTGGCTCCTCTCACATAATGGCCCCAATGGCTATTTATGAAATCTCTGTCACAGGAACACATAGTTGAGGCCAACCCCCTCCGTTTCCCAAAATGACACAGAGCCCACTCCTTCTCTCCCAACTTCCCTTCTTCTTTGCAGGGCAGGAGCCTCCTTCTCCACCAGTTATTTCTCCTTTCTTTTGAAGGAAGAGACCTCAGCTGGTTTAGAGGCAACCACTGGTCTACCCAATTGCCAGTCTCCGTTGCCTTAAGATAGGAAGAAAAAAGCACAACAGTGCACTCACAATGCACTTTCCTAGCTGTGAGGATCTCTGGGGTGTGTTCCCTGTAATCGATCTGAAAGGTTGTTGATAGAACAGCAAAGCTTTGTATTTCTTGAGAACATAGTTACAAGACGGGCAGTTGGCTTGGCTGAGAGTGTTGTGTTGAACATAGTTGAGGAGTCAAGTCTGCAGAATACAGATTAACAGAGTTGGAAGGGATCTTGTAGGTCATCTAGTCCAACCATCAGCCCAAGCAGGAGATCCTACACTATTTCTGCCAGGTGGCAGTCCAGTCTCTTCTTGGAAGCCTCCATTGATCAAGCTCCCACAACTTCTGAAGGCAACTTCTGTTCCATGGGTTGATTGTTCTCACAAGTCTAGGTTGGCACAGAGAGTACAAAGCCCAACAAGGCTTAGCCCAGGTCCAACTGGTACTCCAGGTTCCATGTTGCTGCCCCTTTTAAATGCTTTAATCTTGCATTTCATTCACGGGAACACTCTACATATCAGGGCATTTTAGAGCAAGTCTTATGGTTGTTCAGCTAGTTAAACCTTCCAGATGTTATACTGACCTTGCACTCTGCAGAAATATCTAAATATCATTTTCCCAACATACTTTGCAGTGAAGGAGAGGAGGTGCAGGTGAGGCTACCAGCCTCAGTCCATCCGTGCTACATGCAGAGTTCCATGCTGAGGGTCAGATAGTGCTGGTCAGCAATGATACAAATTTGGCCAGGCTACCACAAGTGAAAACACAACATGCTCACACCCTTCTGTGCAAACTACAATGTTCCCACACCCATCATCCAGGGATGTCCTTAGCACATGGGGGGAAAAGGCTCCATGTAACAGTCAAGACAGTGAAATCAATGCTGGTCTATCCAGTTTTGACCTGCCAAAGAGATGGACTAAAATCTCAGGCCCTTTGCAGAGCCTGGTGGCTGTATCCTGGTTTGTTGGCTCAGTAAGCTATCTTGCTTCAACAATCCGCTGAACCACAAGCCCACTTTAACCAGCGAGGTTCTTCACCCGTGGTGCCTCCAGGTCCCCCTGCAAAGGAGAGAAGGGCCATGAAAATGCTCTCCTAGGGAACCCCTAAAAAATGTTTCCTTTCTCTGCCCAGGTTATAAGAACTGGAACGATGAGAACTGTGCGTCCACACGTGCGTTCCTCTGCAAGTGCAGATTCTAGGGGAAGTTGCTCCTCCCCCTGCTCTGGAGGGACAGAAGTGCCTGGGGAAGCCTGGAGAAGCAAGGAAGCCTCCGCACAACCTCTGCTCTGCGTCCCTTCGCTTAATGGCTGGTTTCTGTAATTTCTTGGGTCTGGTTTTGCTCATCGTGATGGGCGGGAAGGTCAAATAAATTCCGTTTTAGCATGAGTAGCTCCGTTTGTTTTTGGCAGAGCCAGAGGGATTGTTTGATGTCTTGTGCCTAAAGGGCTGGAAGGGGCTTCTCGGACCAGTAATGATCGATGACAAACTGGGAGGACCCATCCCGGAAGGTGGCAATTGCATCAAAAAGGCCGCCGCATTCATCTGCTCCAGGAGCATTAAATTTCCCACAAACTTTGCATGAAGCTTCTTAGAGAGTCTAGTAGAAACCAGGAAATTGGTAGACAACCACACATTGTTCTCTTCAGCCATTGGCGTCCTTTGCTATCGATGGAAACCTGCAGGTCTCTTGTAAGATACAGGGGTACCTTGGTACTCAACTGCTTTGAAACTCATCAAATTTGGTACTCAACACATTTTGACATGAACCTTTCGTCCCAGTACTCCTCATTTATATGGTACTCAATGCACAAGCTAGAACACATCAGTGTCAGTTGCCTTGTGACTCTCTACTTTATCCCTTATGAGGACAAATTCATTTGGTATTCATCATTTTTGATACTCATCGTACCTCCCGGAACCAATTAAGGAGGAGTGTTGATGTACCGCTGCAGTTTAGCTCCATCTAGTTGCTGTTTTACGAGTCTTTGTGCAGCCAGCTGCTCTTGCAAAATAATCCACTGCCCCTGCGACCAAGGCCTTCTGTGACCCTCTTACTCATGTCAAGCCCTTGGGGGCCTGCCATTCAGTGTTTGAAGGGGGGTGGGGTCATGCCAATTTATGGACTGCATCGTATGTGAATTCTGCATGGGATATCAGGGAGGGCCAGTTGGATCTCGCTCTTTGATAATTTTCCACCCATTATTTCTTGTCCTGCTCTCAAGGTGATTTGGAAAATAAGTCAACCCTCTCTTCTCTGTGACAGCCCCTCAAATATTGGAAGACTGCTATCATGTCACCCCTTGTTCTTCTCTTCAAAAGTCTAGTTCCCTCAACCATTCATCTCATCCTTTAGTCTCCAGACCCTTACTCCAGAGGTGGTATTCAGCTGCTTCTGACCAGTTCTGCAGAACTGGTAGCAGAAATTTTGAGAAGTTCGGAGAACCGGCCAATCCCACCTCTGACTGGCCCCACCCACATCTATTCTCTGCCTTCCATTGAGTCCCAGCTGATCGGCTGGGTCTTCCTTGGTTGCCCTGCACAGGGGAACAGAGCTGGAAAACAGGTTAGTTGCTGGGGAGGAATGGGGATTTTGCAGTATCCTTCCCCTGCCACGCCCACCAAGCCACACCCACCAAGCCACGCCCACAGAACTGGTAGTAAAAAAAATTGAATCCCACCACTGCCTTAGTCATCTTTGTTGCTTTTCTCTGCACACGTTCAAGGGTCTCAACATCATTTTAGTATCACGGAGACCGGAACTGGATGTGGTATTTCAACTGTGGCCTCACGAGTGTGATATAAAGTGATGTTAACACTTTATATCACAGGTGATCTTGATTCTACCCTTTTGTGGATGCAGCCTGGGACTAAGTTGGCTTTTTTGGCAGCTGTGGCACATGGCTGTCTCATATTTAAGTGGAATCATAGATTCCGCTCACAGTTGCTACTATATTGAACCAGGTACCATCTATTCTGGACCTGGGCATTTGTGTTTTTCTGCCTAACCCTAAGTTTTCTCACCACTGAGCTGCATTTTGTTGAATATGGCCATTGTTCAAGTCTGTCAAGATCCTTCTGGATTATGAGCCTATCTTCTAAACTGTTGGCTATTCTCCTTAGTTTGGTGTCATCTACAAATTTGATCAGTTCCTCTTCCATCCCCTTGTCAAACTCATTGATGAAGATATTGAAGAGTACTGGCCCTAAGACAGACTATTAGGGTATTCCACTGCATACTTAGCACCATATAGATACAGCTCCATTGAGGACTACACATTGAGTGTGGTTGGTCAGCCAGTTATGAATCCATCAGATGGGGATGGTATCTATCCTACCTTTTTCTATTTTACCAAGAAGAAGGTTGTGGTCTATTTTGTCAAATGCCTTACCAAAGTCCAAGTGTACAATGTCTACAGCATTTCACTGGTCCACTAATTTAGTCACTTTGTCAAAGAATGCAATACAGTTTGTCTGGCATGATTAGTTTTTTGACAAATCCATGTTAGCTTCTAGTAATAGCTTTGCTTGATTCTGGGTGTCCAAAGACGATTTTGATTATCTTTCCCAGGACCTGTCAAAATATTTCTAGATCTTCAGCCTATATTTTAAAGTGTTGATTATCCCCCCACCCCCAGTTTTGTGTCACCTGCAAATTTGATGAGTTCTCCTTCTATCCCCTCATCTAGATCATGATTAGGGAGCTAAAAGCTAAGGCAAATGAAGAATGGTTATAGGAATTGGTGTATGTTCAATCTAATGAAAAGAAGGACTGGGGAGATGTGATGGCAGTGCTCCAATATTTGAGGGGGGGTCAAGCAATTTTCCAAAGCACCAAAAGTCAAGACAAGAAACAATGGATGGAAATTAACGAAGGAGAAAAGCAACCTGGGACTAAGGAGAGATGTCCTGATGGTTAGAGTGCAATAGCTTGCCTTCAGAAGTTGTGGCTGCTCCATCACTGGAGGCTTTCAAAGAGAGGCAGGTCAACCATTTGTCTGAAATGGTACAGGGCAGGGATGTCAAACTTGTGTCGTCACAGCGTCATCACATGACGTATCTGGACTTTTTTCCTTTGCTAAACTGGGTGGGGACGGGACTAGCACAAGACGCATCCGGCTTGCGGGCCGCGAGTTTGACACCCCTGGTATAGGGTCCCCTGCTTGAGCAGAAGGTTGGATCAGAAACTTCCAAAGCCCCTTGCAACTCTCTTGTTGTATGTTCTATGTTCTGTGTTCTGTGTTCTATGTTCTATGTTCTGTGGCTTGGTTTGGTTTGGTTTGGTTTGGTTTGGTCATTTCACCTCATACAACAAAATCAAACACCATCTTCAGGTGATGGAGAGGGCCACACTTGGCTGATGTGGAGTGGAGAAATGGCCCAGCCTGTCCAGCCTGCCACATCTGGTGACTCCATCCCTAAGACAGGGAAGAGACTGGTGGGAAACCTGGGGTGCATGCATGTGAGAATCTGGAAAGACGACACTTGCTGCAGCAAACAAAGAGTGTTTGACCACAACTGAGGGGCAAGGAAAAAAAAAGTTCAAATTATTGGAAAGAAATGCATCAAAACCTTCATAAAATTGTCAACACAGAACTTGAACAAATGTCACAAATATTGTTATTATGAATAACCACAGAAAACATAAAGATATTACAATTTAATGTTGATGGCCAGAGGAATGCATTTGGCACAAGATTGGACAGGTGAATTTGTTCTGATGATAAGAGTATTATTGGGCCTCCAAAATTCAAGAACCGTTTAGACCAACAATAAAGACTAACAAAATTCAAGTAGGAAGGGCTTATACAGGACACGTTACACAACACAGAAAATCCAAACAATTAGAAATCAGTTCTTAGGAAGAGTTAAGGGACCAAACCAAAAAAAAAAAAAAAAGGCTAATTAGATGCTAATAATCATCTCCACAATTAATGTGCAAAGGACGTTACAATTATTTAGGTTGTGGGTTACAGCTAGGAAGATAAATGCAAGGGGAGAAGGCCCTGTAATTTTTTTTTCTATGATATTTTGGCTTGTGATTATTTTTTAAATCTTTAAATCAAATTTACTGTATAACTCTGGAATTGTACAGAATGTACTCCATATGCAAAGGAAAAGGAATTGGTGCATGGGGGTGTTAACACAGAGAAACATAATAAATTAAAGCAAAACTCTAACTAGAATAGTTATATATTCCTTAGAGATAACATGGATCTCAAAGCAAAGTTCTCTACTTATTTTATTGTACTGCATTTCTCCAGATCTCTGGGGCTGTTTTTCGCCATTCACCAGAACTGTTGGGAAAATGGTATAAAACCTAATTAAAGCATAGCAACTTTTTGTTCTGTGTCTCCAGACTTTTAGTATTTTTTTTCAAGAATTCAACTGTCCTGAATCCTGAAAAGAGAGACAGGTAAGAAATCTGCCTTTGGTGTAAATGATAGGAAGAACATGATCCCTGTGAAATAGTGGCTTGTGATTTATAAGCAGCTGTTTATCATCTACTTGGCTTCCTGTATCCTTATTCTCTGCTGCAATTTCTGTTCAAATGATCTGTTATTTGTGACATTAAAAAAAAAATCCAGTCAAAGAAACACACACCCAAAAAGAAAGCTAATAGGAAACAATACAATAAAAGTTAAAAGCAGTTAACAAGATGAGGTTAGACTGAACTCCATCACACTTCAACCATCCATGAAGATCTCTGACATATTTCTACCCTGGTTAGCCTGCTTGGCTTCCCTTCATTCCATACCTTGTCACTTGATCAATAGAATTGTTTATCTGTTCCTAATCTGAATTCTATCTTTCTAACTCTATCTTTGATAGAGGTTGCTTCTATGTGACTATGGAAATATTTACAAGCCATGTTGTTTTACCTACACAGTCCAAAGCTGTGTGCCCCTGCTCATTGGAGGATTCTAGGATTAGAGAATTACATTTGTTTGCAGGTTCCACAAGGTACTCGATTGATCATGATACAACCTGGAGTGATGAAATCCACGGCTTGAATTGTCTGCAATGCGCAGCTACTCATGGTCTTACAAAACTCCCCTGTTGCTTTCTCCAAGGAAAGTTTTGCAGGCATCTGTAGAAAGCCTCTCTCCCAAGGACTTGTGGACCAGTTTCATTTTCCTTGTGAGGTTTAAAGAGAAAGGCGCCTCAAAATGAAGAGGATGCTGCCCTCCAGCTGTTGAAAACCTTCCTCCTAGCTTCCTTCACCTCCTTGTTGCGGAGGCTGTAGATTAAGGGGTTCAGCATGGGGGTGACAACACAAAACATTATAGAAATCAGGGCTTCACTTTCTAGGGAGTAGCCAGAACTTGGCTTGTTGTAGTTCAGAAACCCATTTCCAATATAAAGAGTTACCACAGCGATGTGTGATGCGCAAGTGGAGAAGGCTTTGCGTCTGCCAGTGTTGGAAGGAATCCGGAGAATGGAGGCTAAAATACAGAAATAGGACAGGATGATGAAGAGGAAGGGACCAAGGCCAACCAAGAAGCTGGTGATGCGATTGACCAATTTATTGACCTGGGTATCACTGCAGGCAATTTTCAATAGTGGAGGAATATCACACCAGATGTGAAGAATCTGGTGGTTTCCACAGAAATCCAACCTGGAGGCCAGAGCAGCATAGATAGCTGAGTCCAGGAAGCCCCAGAGCCAAATGGCCACAGACAGCTGGATGCACAACTTGCCCCTCATCAGGTGGGCATAGCGCAAAGGTTGGCAGATGGCAGCATAGCGGTCATAGGCCATGACGGCCAGCAATGCTGGCTCACATCCCGCAAACCCAATCAGGAAGAAGGCTTGTGCCAGGCATTGGTTGTAGGAAGTGGTGTGCTGCTGGAGCAGAAGGTTCACCAGGATCTTTGGTACCACCACAGAAGAAAGGCAAATGTCTATACAGGAGAGTTGGCTGAGGAAGAAGTACATGGGGGTATGGAGGTGGGCATCCAGGAAAATTAAAGTTATGATCATGAAGTTGCCCATTAGGGTGACCAAATAGGCAGCCAGGAACACCAAGAAAAAATGGACGTGGTGTCTCTGGAATATGGAGAATGCCAGGAAGACAAATTCCATCCCCTGTGTTTGGTTGTGGGAATCCATGAGGGAGAAAATAGACAGCTGGGAAGGGAGAAAAAAAATACTTGTGAAGGAAGGAGTGAGTGGCAACGAACCCTGAAAAATGGATGGAAAAATAACACAGTAATTATTGGAGGATTCAGGCTGGAATTGTGGAGAAGAAATTTCAGTGATCTCTTCCACACAAAGAAGAAGGGATTGCTTGGGGTTCTTTGAACTTGAATTACCTGCAGGGTGATTTTCCAATGGCTCCTACTCCTTTCGCTGGCAACTGATCTTCTTCCAAAAAGCACCAATCACCAATGCCAAATGCAACTGAGAAGGCTGTGAAGTTCCTCCAAGTTAAAGACTCCCAAGTTAAAGACTATTTATGCATTTCCTACACTGTCCAATGCCTTGGATTCTTTTAAAGCATGCTGTTGAAGCTGAGAGCAGCACGAACAAGGAACAGTTGAATCAAAGGCTGCCACATTTCCTTTACTTGAGTTCTTTGCCTTCTTACGTTCAGGAAGGACCATCGATTATCTCAGTCAATGTGGAGCACAATCCATCCATATTATGCCTTTGGACATCTTGTGAACCTTCAACAGAGACCTAAGAAAATTCTTGACTTACTCTGAGCTTCAACCCAGAACAGGCCTGTCCATCCTCGCTCTGGAGAACCCTAAAGGTATTTGTACGACATTGTCCCACCTCACTCATATGAAGGTCCAACTTCCTTGAGAACTAGGTCAACATTTGATACTACCTGAGATTAATCCAGTTTTAAGGGAGATAGTAAGCTTCTACTGTCTTTCAAGATTCCAGAAGATAAGTGATGTATGGAAATATGTTGGGAGAAGGTGGCCTCAGTTGCAGAGATGTTTTTAGAAGATCTGGCTTTTACTTGGAAGATTGAGGTTTACAGTGAGGAAGAAGGGGTCATCTTCCAAATTTTCTCTGACAAGCCTAAAAGCAGCCTTGAATTTTATACTCATATAGCGTATATCATCTCTGGAGCTTCTTGCTACCATGGTCAAAAGCCAATACAACAATGGAAATGAATAACCTTTAATATATATATATATCATAATTCAGTTATACTGAGTGAAGATGTACCTGGATTGACCTGTCTTAAATCTCCTCATCTCCCTTGCCTGTCAGGTAACAAAAATATATCTCCATATGTTTCCTGCATCCAGCTTTGATTTGGAGTGCTGCTCTGAAGGGCCAATTTGATCAAATTTGCTAATCAAAGCTCAACTTTAGAGAAGGATAGAGAAGAAGAATAGAAAGGTCTAGGTTGTTGATGGTTAAAAATGGTTGTCCACTCGGTTTGCTATTTCTGAGATCTCCTCAAAGGGTTGAATCTTGCATTCCTGCTCACACACTTCCTTCTGTGTCCCAATGTCAATCTTGCCTCAAAAGAAGATGCTGTATGGACACCAAAGCAGCTCACCTTGGCTGCTTTTCCCACCTACAGGAAACCAGCCATGGTTGAAGCGGAGTCTCCCCAGGTTTTCCCACCGTTGGATTCAGACACAATGAGGATGGTGATAGCTGAGCCACAGAGCAGAAAGGAAAGGTGTTTAGAAGCTCATTCGCACAACAGAAGTACCACTCCCAGTGCCTGCCTTATCCATGGAAGGAGAGGCTCATGGGAAAATGTGTCCTGGTGTGTTGAGAATTATTCCTGCTCTGGACTCTGCAGGGAGGGAAAGCAGCAGGGACCAAACTCTCTCATCTGTGACTTGCTTGGCGGGGAAGCGAAGCCAAACACAATTGGAAAGAAAAGGGCTCTAAGGAGAACATCCTTTGATGTGTGTCCGCAATGCCCTAAGCTCACTACGTTTGGGGAGAAAATAGTGAGTAATATAAATAGGATTTTTGTGAGTATATATATATTTTTTGTTGCACAATCATATTTATATACCCTAGGTAAAAGGCTAAAAATATTGTCTTGAAATACGCCCCTAGTACCTGGTGGTTGCAGATATTGAATTTGCAAATGAAAGTTATTTATTTTTATAAATTAATTAACTCATTTCTATAGCTGCCCATCTCAACCCAGTGGCTCTGGGTAGTGAACAATTCTAAAAAAAAAAAATCATTTAAAACTATAATTAATTAATTAGAAAGACCTGGATTTATTTCTATAGCTGCTCATCTCAACCCAGTGAGTCTGGTCCGTGAACAATTCTACAACTATTAAAACAGTTAAAAATTCTATGAAAATAAATGTATGCAGCCACTGAGAAAATTATCATAATTAAGATCCATACAGCCAAAAAAATGGGACGCCAAGATATCCAGAGCCCCAGGCCTAGACACATGGCCTTATCAAGAAGATGGATGGCACATAAATTTAATAAACAAACAAACAAACAAATAAATAAACAAATAATAGCCAATTTTCCTTCCCTCGGAATCATTGTGAGGGAAAAGTTTGCCTGGAATGATGTAAGTGCATCATCGTGATGTAAATGAGAAGGTGCTGCTGGTGGGAATAACCAGCATTGATGAGAGAGAGAGAGTTAGTTACAGTAATTGGTCCGTCTTTCTGGAAGGATGAAATGAGAGTTAAGAAACCTCATTGTGGGTTTGTGTGCCCAAACAAGCACCGCACGGAGGGTGCAATCCAATTCTTTGCCCTCACAATCCATCCATGAGAAATGCAAGGAAGGTCATCATCTCTGCTTTGCTATGAAGAAGCAATCAACGAATGACCCTCAGACTCCTTTTCCAGAATATCTCAAGGGATTCATTATAGACCCTCACAAGTCCAACCCTCTGCTAAAAATGTTCAGGCAGGGAATTAGGGCAGTTGATGTCAAACAAATCTGGAGGACTAGGGAATAGCCATCCTTTTTACAAGTTTCTGTGAATTCTTTTTCTCAAAATTCACACATCTAAACTATAGAGAAAAGGGCTGGATGGATGGATGGCTGGATGGATGGATGGATGGATGGATACATGAATCCATGGATACATGGATGGATGAGTTGGTAGGTTATTGAGTGGATGGGTGGGTGGATGGATGGATGGATGGATACATGAATCCATGGATACATGGATGGATGAGTTGATAGGTTATTGAGTGGATGGGTGGGTGGATGGATGGATGGATACATGGATGGATGAGTTGGTAGGTTATTGAGTGGATGGTTAGATGCATGGAGAAATGGAGGAATGAGTGGTGGATAGATGAGTGATGAGTGGATGGATGAGTTGGTGGGTCAGTGAGTGGGTTAATGAGATGGGTATATGGATGAATGGATGGACGGATGGACAGATGGACAGATGGATGGACGGATGGGTGGATAGAGATAAACACTTCCTTTTATGTCTGAACTTGCCTCCCTAATACAGAGAAAGAAGATAGATAGATGTGAGAGTGAGAGAGAAAGAGAAATAGACACTTCTTGTTTATATTATAAGAGGATATTATAGGCTAAGGATTGAAGACATAATTCTTCTGGACACCTACAGTATTTGGAGGACACCAGGCACAGAAAATTCCACAACGTATTGTTTTATATTGTGAACTGCCCAGGTTCAGGTGGATTTGAAGATGCCTAAAATGATTTGGATGAATCAATGAATGAATGAATGACTAAATGAATTAAACCCATGAATTAATTAATCTAGGAATGAATGAATGAATAAATGCAGCCAAAGCTACTGCTGTGTTCTTCCCAGCCACTCCTGAAACTGAAAAGGCTCCAGTGGATTGTGCCAGGTCCATTTGTGAAGGTTCAATTTGACAGGTGTATTCCTAAAAGTCTATGCATGGGAATCTTCTCAACTAGTGGTCAACACGCAGAGTTAGATAAGGGTCAACACAATCAAAGGGGGGAGGGGAGTTGGACTTAGTTCATTTGTGGCTATTCTAGGCTGACCCCTTATTTCACCCATCCCAATTTTCATCCCTGACCTGCAGAGAATACATGAGAAAGAGACAAAGAAGGTATTAAAGGGAGGAGATAAGACAAAGAGAAAGACAGAGCAATTGACAACTTTGACATTTGTGATAGGTCTCCATATCTTTCAACCTTTGCAAACCATCTTGTCTTCCAACACATCTAGACCAGCTTCTGGCTTCTAGAAGAAAGGTAGGGCATTTGCTGGCAGGTTCCTTGAGAGTCATTCAGATGCCAGGCCCACTGTGAGAAAAAGTAATTCTTGGAGGAATTTGTCTTCCCCATAAAAGCTACTTCGAACTTTGGGGAAGAAATGGAGTGAAGATTGTTCCATGAAAAGGGAAGCTGATGATTTTGGCGGAATGAAGAGCTGGTGAATAGCCCAGCTCTTCAATATTTCCTCCCTGGATTAAGAGAGGATTTGAGATCACCCACATGCGCTCCAGATAGTTGTTCCTCATGAAGAGACCACAAGGCCACAGTTTCTATTGTTCCCTTTTCTCTTTTCTGCACCTTCTAATTTTTCTTTCCTTTCCTTGTTTTATTTTGCATTAATTTCTATTGTTATTTTAATTTTAAATAAAATTACTCTTTAGAAAGATGCAAGGGCTAGCTACTCGTGTTCTTACAATTCATCTCCATTTATTTTATCGTGGGAATTGTTTTGTAGGCACCTTCTACCACAGTTCATGGGTTCAGCTTTCATTTTTCTTAGGAGGATCAACAAAACACGTTCCTTGAGAAACGTATATATTAATTCAAATACAATTTAGACCAGAGATTATTTTTTATTAGAGTTGATGGACAAATTCTAGAAAAAAAACCATGGTACATTAATCTTATATTTGGTTACAGCAGTAAAATTCCTATATAGTCAACATTGGAAAGATTCTACTGCACTGGCAATGGATGAGTGGTACATCAGTATTCACCTGGCTAGCATCCTGTCAGTGTGTGAGAGAGTTGAGGGCTGTTTGGAAACTGAAGCAGTATTTGCTGTGTGAGCAAGGAAGGAGACAGTAAGGAACCTAGGTGTAGCTTAGCTCAACTGTTCTGTACTGAAGCTGCTTGGTGCTGTGAAACTGACACTGAAACTCCTCTCCTCTGCTTATGTTTTGCATTTGGAAGAGATTTCTTTTTTTTCAGCTGGGGAGGGGGAGTAGAACTCCTTAGCATCAGAGCATGTTAGTAATAATAATATAGGAAATCTAATGCTCTGATGGCCATTTCAAAAAATCCTTTTAAAATGTTTTTAAAAAATCCTTCCTCCCCAAAATGAGGGCTATGCTCTCTTCCAGCAGCTGAGAATCTTCCTCAGGGCCTCTTTCACCTCCCTGTTATGGAGGGTGTAGATCAAAGGGTTGAGCATGGGGGTGACAATGCAAAACATGGTGGAGATCAGAGCATCAACCTCCAGAGAGTATCCAGCACTGGGCTGGTTGTAATTCATACTTCCATTACCAACAAAGAGAGTTACCACACTGATATGTGACGCACAAGTGGAGAAGGCTTTGCGCCTGCCAGTGTTGGAGCGAATTCGCAGAATGGAAGCCAGAATGTAGATGTAGGACAGGATGATGAAGAGGAAGGGGCTGAGGCCCACAAAGAGGCTGGTGATGTGATTGGCCAATTCGTTGACCCACGTATCACTGCAGGCAATCTTCAGTAATGGGGGGACATCACAAAAGATGTGAGGAATATTGCGGTTTCCACAAAAGTCCAACCTAGATGCCAAGGTAACATGAATGGCCGAGTGTAGGAAGCCCCAGAGCCAAATGGCCACAGACAGATTGATGCAGACCTTGCCCCTCATCAGGTGGGCATAGTGCAAAGGTTGGCAGATGGCAGCATAGCGGTCATAAGCCATGATGGCCAGCAGTGCCAACTCACATCCCGCAAAGCCAATCAGGAAGAAGGCTTGTGCCAGGCATTGGTCGTAGGAGATGGTGTGCTGCTGGCGTAGGAAGTTCACCAAGATCTTTGGTACCACCACAGAAGAAAGGCAAATATCCAAGCAGGAGAGCTGGCTGAGGAAGAAGTACATGGGGGTGTGGAGACGGGAATCCAGGAGACTTAAGATGATGATCATGAAGTTGCTCATCAGGGTGGCCAGATAGGCAGCAAGAAGCACCAGGAAAAGGTGGGCTTCGTAGCTCAGCAGGTTGGAGAAACCCAGGAAGAGGAATTCTGTCAGTTGTGTTTGGTTCTGGGCGTTCATGAAGAAAAAACTGTGCAGCTGAGAGGAGAGAAAAAGAAGAATGTGAAGAAGAAGAAGAAAGAGTTAATGGTCCTTGGGAAACGCATGGAAGAAGTCAGAGGTCCTGGGTGGTCTCTGAGCTTGAGGAATCCTTCACTTCAGTGAAACATCTTCAAGGAAAAATGAAGTCTGATTGTCTTTTGGAAAAAAAAAAACACCTTTGGGACATCTCTGAGATTGGTTCTTATCTGGTTTCATGACCCAAACTAGATAACATCATCAGTGGTATGCATAGTACATCACAAGCACTGACGATGTTACCTAGTTTGGGTTATTGTGATCATAATCACAAAAACAACTGGAGACAACCAGAATTTCGCTCATGGCAGAAACATTTTCCCCAAGAGGGCTGGGGTTTATATCCAGGTTCAAATATACAGTCTCTGCCCCTTTCCTGGGTTCACAATCTATCCAAGATACGTATCTCCCTATGCCACACCCATATCATTGTTGCGTAACACCTGTTTCCTTGTCCTTGGAAACCACCCTTGTTCTCATGGCTCCTTCTTCCTGTTTTGAACATCTGGATCATTTACCCAGTTCCGTTCGGATCACAATGACCTAGTATCTCCCACATATATCATAACGCCAAGAAATACAACCCCCATGGTCCAGCCAAAAACCTGACATTTACTTTAGCACCTAACAAGTTACAAAACAGTGCATGTTTATTAGATATAGTTATAAAACTGTCCAATAATCATTTCATAGTTCAAATATTGGATAAACATGGAATCTCTTCTGTTCTTCATTTTCTCAGGTGCAACAATATTTAATTTCCACATATAACAGTCATGAAACGTCTACAAGAAAACAACCAAACTCAGAGAGCACCAAGGACCCCTCATCAAAGACCTCCTGGGCTACATATATTCTCCTTCAGAAGTAAAATTGCAAAGTCATTATTTGAGGTCTCCGTGGGACTGTGGAGGATGAAATTTTGGGGATCCACGCTACTCAGTGAACACCTGATTCCTCAAGATATTTGGATTAGAATTAGGTGCAAGAAAATGTGGGTGTCCAGACCCAGAGGAACAGAGCTTAATTCTTTCCCTTCATTTTGGGAGAATCTGGTGTGCAAACTCTGAGGAACACCTCTTCCAAATTTGATATCAGAACCATATTCTCAACAAATGACTTACTGGGGGAAGAAGGATCTGGTAATGGGATAGCTTTTCCAATGGGACCTACTCATTTCCTGATAAATTATCCACCTCCAAAGGGCACCAACAGCCAAAGAAAAATGCTTTTGAGAAAACTGTGAAGATCCACCAAGTTAAAGATCTGACTATCCTTTTCCTATGCTGCACAATTCCTTGTTCCTAAACCATGTTGCTGAAGCTGAGGACAGCATGAACAGAGAGCATCTGAAAAAGGCACATAGAACGGCTGTCATACTTCCTTCCATGGAGGACCTGTATCCTGCACGAGTCAAAAAGAGGGCTGTGAAAATATTTACAGCCCCCTCACATCCTGGACATAAACCGTTTCAACTCCCACCCTCAAAATGATGCTATAGAGCACTGCACACCAGAACAACTAGGCACTAGGACAGTTATTTCCCCAATGCTGTCACTGCTAAACAAATAATTCCCTCAACATTGTCCAACTATTGACAAAGTCCACATTACTATTATTCTTCTCATTCCTATTACCTATCTCCTCCCACTTATGACTATAACCATGTTGCTTGTATCTCTACAATTTAAATTGTTTTGTTTCCTAGTATGATTTGATTGCTTATTACTAACCCATGACTATCACTAAGTGTTGTATCTTATGATTCTTAATGAATGTATTTTATTTTTTATTTTTATGTACCCTGAGAGCTTCTGCACCAAAGACAAATTCCTTGTGTGTCCAATTATACTTGGCCAATAAAGAATTCTATTCTATTCTATTCTATTCTATTCTATTCTATTCTATTCTATTCTATTCTATTCTATTCTATTCTATTCTATTCTATTCTATTCTATTCTATTCCATTCCATTCCACTCCACTCCACTCCACTCCACTCCACTCCACTCCACTCCATGCAGTGGTGGGATTCAAATTTTTTTACAACCAGTTCTGTGGATGTGGCTTAGTGGGTGTGGTTTGGTGGGCATGGCAGGGGAAGGATACTGTAAAATCCACATTCCCTCCCCAAGCCCACTAATCTGCTTTCCAGCTCCATTCTCTTGTGCAGGGCAACAAAGAAGACCCAGCCGATCAGCTGGGACTCAATGGGAGGCAGGGAAGAGATGGGGTTGGCATTGGCCAGTTCTCCAAACTACTCAAAATTTCCACTATCAGTTCTCCAGAACTGGTCAGAACCGGCTGAATACCCACCTCTGATTCCATTCCATTCTACTTCAGAGGTCTTTGTCCTTCCATATTTTCTCACTTTCTCGTGTCAATTCTCTCATTCATCCAGGGTTCGGCCCAAATTATGCCTCTGGATGTCTTGCCCTGCCCCTGACTTCAACACAGAACTTGCCTGCACCTCTTGTTGTTGACAGCCTTAAAGGTCCTGGTACAATGCTTGCCCACCTCCTCTAAATTGAAGGTCTTTTAAAATTCGGAATCCCATCAGCGTATGATATGTGCTGAGCTTATCTAAGAAAGTGCCCCTGGTAGAAACAGATGTAATACTGGGACACATTTCTACTGTCCTGCTGGAACCCAGAAAGTGATTGATACATTGAAATTTGACACAAAGATTGTGAGATCAGGAAGATATTGTGTTGCCTTTGGTTTCTATAGAGGTGCTTCAGGAGACCTTGTTTTCCAAGTAGATGGAGATGTTAGAGTAAAGGGTCCCCTTTGAAGACATCTCTTGCAAACTCAAAAGAAAAGCCTTCCTTTTCATGGTCCTCATCAAATATTGTGTTGATACACATGTCTAATGTGGTATATATTGCTAACCTTCCTACCATGACTAATATCAATATACGATTCATAGTTGACTTGTATTCCATGAAGATGTTGGTTTAATTACCTTGAATCTGGATCCCTTCAAGTTCCCTTGCCTATATATTTCACACACACACACACACACACACACACACAGAGAGAGAGAGAGAGAGAGAGAGAGAGAGAGAGAGCTATTCTGTCCACATTTGGAGTAGCAGTTCAATCTAAGAAAAATGGGAGAGATTGGATTAATAGCAATTGCAAACTCTGGTCAAATGTGAGCCTTAAGTAGAAGGACTTGGCCACCTCTACAATTATCTTTAAGTGGAGATTCCTGATCCCTCCTTCCTTCCTAATGCCCAGAATCTCCTCACATTGCCACCCCACCGTAAATGGAAGGAGAATCCTTCATGGACCACAAAACAGCTCACCTTTGCTGGTTACCTCACCTACAGAAGACAAAACGGAGCTGAAACAGGTTCATCCTCTCCCCAAGTTCTCCCAGAGTTGGGCTCGGATGCAATGAAGTGAGAGCCAATAGAGCGAGAAGTGAGATGTTGGATGTTCATCCTTAGAGCAGAACGAGTCTCCTAGTTGCCTGCATTATCCATGGCAGATGATACCCGTGGGGGAAACTGTGCCTTGACATGAAGGCCTGGTAGTATTCCTGCCTGAGATCCTGCAGGGAGTAGAGCTGGGAAGGCAGACAACAGAGACCCTCTAGGGGCAAAACTTCTCTGGGACTTGTTAGAAGACGCAGCGTGGTTTTCTTGTGTCAGATTCAGGGGTGGTGAGAAAGAGGGGAGGGAAAAGCAGAAGAATCATTTCCAGATCTGAACTTGAAATCAGTTGTCTCATTTGCTTGTAACTGGTGCTCTGGAGGTGACTCCAAAAGATTTTTTTTTTTTAAAAAAAAAAAAGCAAGGCATTTTAAAGTCTTCCTCCCTCTCACGGGGGACTGCAAAAGTATGATCATGATTTGTTCAGTCAGTCCTTGAAGTTACAGAGCTGCTAATTGATTGATTGATTCTTTTTTTTATTTTATTTAGTTTAGTTTGTGAAGCATGTACGAGAAAACAAGTATAAGTATGAACATAACGTATGCACATAGAAATATAAACAGGCGTAAGTATATACATCATAAATGAGTATGAATAAATGGGAACAGTAGGACAGGGGCAGTAGGCACACTGGTGCACTTATGCATGCCCCCTTACAGGCCTCTTAGGATTGGGGTGAGGTCCACGGTAGAGAGTTTAAGGTTAAAGTTTTGGGGGTTAGAGGATGTAACAACAGAATCAGGTAGTGCGTTCCAGGCATTGACTCTGTTACTGAAGTCGTACTTTCTGCAATCAAGTTTGGAGCAGTTTACTTTGAGTTTGTATCTATTGTTTGCCCGGGTGTTATTGTGGTTGAAGCTGAAGTAGTCATTGACAGGTAGGACGTTTATATTTGAGAATGTTTATATTTGAGAACTGCCCATCTCCCTCACAGAGGGACTGTCAGCCACCCCACTAGGTTAGACATGAAAAGAAACTCCTGGGAGTAATATATATATTACTAAGAGTATACTGTAACTTTACTGAAGAATCCACGTGGTTACGGAAGTAGAAAAACCAGTTCTAACATTTTCCCGTGAAAACAGCACAGGCAAACTTTTCCTTTGCCCACTGGACCTCACGCTGTACATTGTCCACCAATCACTCGCATTATTTTGGAAATGATCTGACTGCCTCAGACTTTCCCAACTGAATGAGTGTCGGGTCTGTCTCAGGCTTTCAGCGGGCTCACTTTTTATTTTATTTTATTTATATGATTTGTCAATCGCTTACAAGATAATAGGTATAAGAATAAACATGAGTGTGAATACAGGAAATAGGTACTAATAAATGGGGACAGTAGTATAGGGACGGTAGGCATGATTGTGCACTTATGTACGCCCCTTACAGACCTCTTAGGAATGGGGTGAGGTCAATAATGGTTAGTTTGAGGTTAAAGGAGTCGGGGGCTTAGAGGATGTAACCACAGAGTCAGGGAGCGCATTCCAGGCATTGACCACTCTGTTGCTGAAGTTGTACTTTCTGCAACCAAGTTTGGAGCAGTTAACATTGAGTTTGTATCTGTTGTGTGCCCTTGTATTGTTGCGGTTGAAGCTGAAGTAGTCATTGACTGGGAGGACATTGTAGCAGATAATTTTGTGTACTACGCTTAAGTCCAACCGTAGGCAGCATAGTTCAAGGCTGTCCAAGCCCAAAATTTCAAGCCTGGTGATGTAGGGTATTCTGTAGATGTTTTGTTGCTCAAGTCTACTTGCCTATAAAGTCAACATGAGTGACTGAACGGTTAAAAACAACAACACAGAAGCATCTTCTCAGTCTGACTGTTTCCATCTCAGTGAAACTAGGCAATGTTCCACAGCATTCAAGGGAGGGGAGGTCTTTGTGCCCACATAGGGACTCCAGATCAATTCCACGTTTGACTCCTTCCACTGCCTTGGCCAGTCTCTCTCCTACAGCCATCAGGAAGGAAAAGAGAAAAACAAGGAAGGAAGCAAAGAAGCAAAGAAAGGAGGAAGGAAGGAAAAAAGGAAAGAAGCAAAGAAAGAAAGAAGGAAGGAAAGAAGGAAGGAAGGTGTGATGGTGCAGTAGTTAGAATTCAGCATTGCAGGATAATTCTGCTCACTGTTAGCAGTTCGATCCTGACTGGCTCCAGGTTGACTCAGCCTTCCATCCTTCTGAGGTGGGTAAAATGAGGACCCAGATTGTTGGGGATAATATGGTGACTGTCAACCGCTTAGAGAGGGCTGGAAAGCACTGTGAAAAGGCATATAAGTCTAAGGGTTATTGCTATGATGATGTGATTTAATGTTGCCTAGGTGGACCTGTGTGATAACTAGACTTCATGGCCGCTTATTCATGTACCCAAGAATAAGACTAGTTTTGTGAAATGCATTGCCTGAGAAGGGTCCTTTTCCACCCAGCATGGAGAACTTGTGCAACGCCAGGAAACAGTCACACAAGGATTTCATCATTACAGACATAGTTATACATTATCTATACCTTATTATGTATTTATATGAAACATTTACATAACTCCCCATCTTCTAAGCAACTCTGGGCAGCTGCCAATCAAAAGTTAAAAATAAACGGTATTAAAACTATAAAACTCAACTCATTCAAACTCTAAAAGCAACAAGACCTGGTGCCCAGTCAAACATCCAATGCTCAATTATCCCATTTTGTCTCAGCTCTTGTGGGAAAATGTCTTCAAAGCTTTATGGAAGGTTAAACATCCAAAGGACCTGGAGCTTGGGGGGAAATCCACGTCTTCCAAGCTTTATAGAATGAAATTTGTTGTAGAGAAAAGTAAAGTTTTCCACTTAGGCAAGAAAAACCAAATGTACAGATACTGATTAGGGGAAACCTGGCTCAATAATAGTAACTGCGAGAGGAATTTTGGGATCCTAGTGGACAATCACTTAATTATGGGCCAGCAGTGTAGAATATATACACGTTCTAAACATATAAAATCATACATTGCAATGTCCTACCTGTCAATGAATACTTCAGCTTCAACCATAACAACACAAGAGCACACAATAGATACAAACTCAAAGTAAACCGCACCAAACTTGATTGCAGGAAATACGACTTCAGCAATAGAGTGGTCAATGTCTGGAATACTCTACCCGACTCTGTAGTCTCTTCCCCAAACCCCAAAAACTTTAACCTTAGACTGTCTACTATTGACCTCACCCCCTTCCTAAGAGGTCTGTAGGGGGCGTGCATAAGCGCACCAACGTGCCTACCGTCCCTGTCCTATTGTTTCCCTTATTCTTTTATTTTTCTTATATGTACCCATTTCATGTATTCACAACTATGTATACATTTATACTTATTATCTTGTAAACAATTGGCAAATCAAATAAATAAATAAATAAAATAAATAAATAAATATGAAGAGGTTATAACCTAAGAAGAATGGTTGCAGGAATTTGGTATGTCTAATGTAATGAAGAGAAGGCCCAGAGGTGACATGATCAAATCTTCCCGTATTTGAGGGGCTGCCCCAAAGAAGAAAGGGGGCCAACCTATCCGCCAAAGCCCCTGAAGGCAGGAAAAGAAGCAACGGATGGAAACTCATCAAGGAGAGAAGCAACGTAGAAGGAAGGTGACATTTCCTGACAGTTAGAAGAATTAATTCGTGGATTACTTGAAGCTTAACTCGGGAAGTTGTGGGTGTTTCATCACTGGAGGTTTTGAAGAATAGACTGGACAGTCATTTGTCCATAATGGGGTAGGACCTCCTGCTTGAGAAAGGGGTTGGACTAGAAGACCTCCAAGGTCCCTTCCAACTCTTTTATTCTGTTCTGTTCACATCTAAGGTGGGAGTTCTGTTATTCTTGGCTTCTACCATGTTCATATTTTATTTCCCACATTGGGCCTTTGACTAACCAAATTCCTTATTCTTCATCTGAATACTATTTTTGAGCTTGTCCTTGTTCTGGGACAGGGGAATATAGGCTAGGAGGGGTTGCATTTAATGGCAGGTTGCTGGACGAACTACATTGGCTGGGTGGGACACAAAATGCTGCCGTCACTGAGTTTTCATTAAGTTGCAAAAGTCCAATTTCTCATGTTCTTACAACAACTGCCAAAGTTTCTTTTTTCTTTTAATAAACTTTATTAGTCTTTTATATCTTTAAAACCCAAACAAAAATATACATATGATGACATTAACAGTGTGTGACACCTATCTCATATACTTCTATTTCGTGCTTATTTACAGATATATACAATGTGTGTGAACATAAACCTTTAATCTATACATTACTTATCATTAATTCTTTCATCATCCATCTGTCTTAATTCAATCCAATCATACCATTTCCTCCAAATTCTATAATACTCAGACTCTTCTTTCTCTCGTAACATCAGGGCTAACTTATCCATCTCAGCACACGCCATTATTTTTCGAGTGATCAATTCTTCTCATGGTATACAATTGTGCTTCCAACATTGAGCACAGGCAATTCTAGCTGCCGTTAAGATGTGCAATATTATATATTTTATATTTTTCCCACATTTCTTTTTAAATATCCCCAACAAGAATAGTTCTGGTTCCAATTCTGTTTGTTCCTTAGGGATCTCTTGCAACCATTTTTTAATTTTAAGCCAGTACTTCTGGGCTTCTGAACGAGACCACCACATGTAATAAAAAGGACCCGCTTTCTTCTTGCACTTCCAACATGCCGGGTTCATGTTGGGATATATTTATTTATTTATTATTTTATTTATTTTGATTTGTCAATCGCTTACAAGATAATAGGAATAAGTATATACATAGTTATGAATACATGAAATGGGTACATATAAGAAAAATAAAAGAAACAATAGAACAGGGACGGTAGGCATGTTGGTGCGCTTATGCACGCCCCCTACAGACCTCTTAGGAAAGGGGTGAGGTCAATAGTAGACAGTCTAAGGTTAAAGTTTTTGGGGTTTGGGGAAGAAACTACAGAGTCGGGAAGAGGATTCCAGACATTGACCACTCTGTTGCTGAAGTCGTATTTCCTGCCATCAAGTTTGGTGCTGTTTACCTTGAGTTTGTATCTATTGTGTGCTCTTGTGTTGTTATGATTGAAGCTGAAGTATTCATTGACAGGTAGGACATTGCAATGTATGATTTTATATACTATACTTTAATCGGACCGAAGGCGGCGTAGTTCTAGGTGGTCTAGGTCTAGAATTTCAAGTCTGGTGGCATAAGGTATTCTGCAACGAGTAGAGGATATCTTTTCCAATCTCGCAGGGGCTAGATACCATCTATAAAATATCTTATAGATGTTCTCTTTATATGAGGCTGATTTTGTTAATTTATAATTTAGGTTCCAAATGCTCTCCCACTCTGTCAAATTTATAATATGTCCAATGTTTTGAACCCAGGCTATCATACATCCCTTAACCACCTCTTTTTTTTCTTATGGAAATCTCTTGCAGGTGCCTTTTGAGAAAGCACTTCTACCCCAGTTCATATTTATAATTGTTAAAGACAAAAACACATGGCCTTCAGCAATACCTCCCTCAGGTGAAGGCTATGCAATCTTCCACCACCTGAGAACCTTCTTCATGGCCCCCTTCACTTCCTTGTTGCGGAGGCTATAGATCAAAGGGTTCAGCATGGGGGTGATGATGCAAAACGATGTGGAGATCAAGGTGTCCACCTCTAAAGAGTAGCCAGCACTGGGCTGGTTGTAGTTCACAAAGGCATTCCCAAGAGAGACCAATACAACAGCAATGTGTGAAGCGCAAGTAGAGAAGGCTTTGTGTCTTCTGGTGTTAGAATGAATCTTCAAAATAGAGATCAAAATTAAAAAATAGGACAGGATGATGAAGAGGAAGGGACCGAGGCCCACAAAGATGCTGGTGATGTGATTGGTCAATTCGGTGACCCAAGTATCACTGCAGGAAATTTTCAGTAATGGGGGGACATCACAAAAGATGTGAGGAATGTTGTTGTTTCCACAAAACTCCAACCTGGAGGCCACAACAATGTGGATGGCTGAGTCCAGGAAGCCCCAGAGCCAGATGGCCAGAGATAACTGGATGCACAACTCTCTCCTCATCAGGTGGGCATAGTGCAAAGGTTGGCAGATGGCAGCATAGCGGTCATAAGCCATGATGGCCAGCAGTGTTGGCTCACATCCTGCAAAGCCGATCAGGAAGAAGGCTTGTGCCAGGCATTGGTTGTAAGAAATGGTGTGATGTTGGCGTAGAAAGTTCACCAAGATCTTTGGTACCACCACAGAAGAAAGGCAAATATCCAAGCAGGAGAGCTGGCTGAGGAAGAAGTACATGGGGGTGTGAAGGCAGGAATCCAGGAGAACCAGGGTTATGATCATGAAGTTGCCCAGCAGGGTGACCAAATAGGCAGCCAGGAACACCAAGAAAAGTTGGACCTGGTGGCTCCGAACACTGGAGAATGGCATGAAGATCAATTCTGCCCCCTGTGTCTGGTTGTGGGAATCCATGAGGACTCCTATCTAACAAAATGAAATTCAGTGGTGAGAAAAGTAAGATTCTACCTTTAGGTAAGAACAACCAAATGCCCAGGTACAGAATAGGGGGTACCTGGCTCAAGAGTAGTAACTGCGAGAAGGGTCTTGGAGTCCTAGTGGACCATCCCTTAAATATGAGGTAGCCGTGTGCTGCAGCTGCCCAAAAAGCCAACACAGTTCTAGGCTGCATTAATAGAGGGATGGAATCAAGAAGACTTGAAGTGTTAGCACTGCTTTATAATGCCTTGGAAAGATTAGACTTGATATACTACATCCAGTTTTGGTCACTACATTGTAGAAAAGATGTTGAGACTCTGGAAAGAGGGCAGGAAGGAGTAATAAAGATGATTAGAGGACTAGAGGCTAAAATGTATGAAGAATGGTTGCAGGAATTGGGTATGCTTAGTCTAGTGCAAGGGTCTTCAAGCTTGGCAAGTTGAAGACTTTGTGGACTTCAACCCTGAGAATTCCTGAGCTAACATGACTGGAGGAGGAATTCTGGGAGTTGAAGTCCACCAGTCTTAAAGCTGTCAAGTTGGAAGACCCCTGGAATAGATAGATAGAGAAAGAGAGGTAGAATAGAAAGATAGAGGGAGAAGGAGAGAAAGATAGAATAGATAGATAGAATAGATAGATAAAGAGGTAGAGAGAGAGAGAGAGAGAGAGAGAGAGAGAGAGAGGATAGGATAGACACACAGACAAACAGACAGAATAGATCATGGCTCTTCAAACTTAGCCAGTTTATGACTTGTGGACTTCAACTCCCCAAATTCCTGAGCTAACATGACTGGAGGAGGAATTCTGGGAGTTGAAGTCCACCAGTCTTAAAGCTGTCAAGTTGGAAGACCCCTGGAATACATAGTTAGAGAAAGAGAGGTAGAATAGATAGATAGAGGGAGAAGGAGAGAAAGATAGAATAGATAGATAGAATAGATAGATAAAGAGGTAGAATAGAGAGAGAGGATAGGATAGACAGACAGACAGACAGAATAGATCATGGCTCTTCAAACTTGGCCAGTTTAAGACTTGTGGACTTCAACTTCCAAAATTCCTGAGCTAACATGACTGGAGGAGGAATTCTGGGAGTTGAAGTCCACCAGTCTTAAAGCTGTCAAGTTTGAAGAGCCCTGGTCTAGTGAAAAGGATTAGGGGTGATGTGATATTTGAGGGGCTGCCACAAAAAAGGGGAGGTCAATCTATTTTCCAAGGCACCTGAAGGCAGGACAAGAAGCAATGGATGGAAACTAATCAAGGAGAGAAACAACCTGGATTTCAGGAAAAACTTCCAAACAGTGAGGACAATTAACCAACGGAAGAGCTTGCCACCAGAAGTTGTGAGTGCTCCATCACTGGAGGTTTTTAAGAAGTGACTGGACAGCCACTTTCTGGAATGGTATAAGGTCTCTTGCTTGAATAGGGGGTTGGACTAGAAGACCTCTAAGCTCCCTCACACCTTATTCTATCTTTGCCCTTCAGTTAGGATCTTCAAGTCTCTCACTAATTCAGCATTCAACCCAGCCCAAATTAAGCCTTGCTTTCCATGTAGATGGACACCATTTCTCCTTTCTTGGGGTCCCAAAACGATTCATATGGGAAAGGGACCAAGAGACTTCACAATCAGAAAGACAAATGTGGTGCTTTTGCTTTGTAGAAAGGCTTGCAGGAGACCTTGCTTTCCAAACAATGCAAAGACAATTGCAACTCAAAAGAAACTCCTTCCTCTTCAGATTGTGTTGATATACATTACCTCTGAACATTTAAGTTCCACCTTGCTACAGTGGCTAATATCAATAGATAATAATTAGTTGGCTTAGGTTGCATGCAGATGATGTGGGTTGACTATCTCGAATCTGGAACCCCTCCATAGTTCCTTGTCTGCTCATAAAAAAGGAAACTGGAAGGTCTACCTGTCAGTTTCCAGCTCCTAACTTTCAACCAAGGAGCTGTTTGGTCAAATCAAAGTCCATGTTTGGAGCAGCAGATAAACCTAAGAAGGAGGGCAGATGCTGGATTGGTGTTGATTACAAATTGTGGTCTATTGTGAGTCTCAAGCAGAAGGACTTGGCCACCTCTGAGATTCCCTAAATGGAGATTCCAGGGTTGACTCTTCCATTCCTGACCCCTCCCTTCATAAAGCCCCAAACCTCCTTACAAAGCCACCCCATCCCAAATGGAAGGGGAATCTTTCATGGACCACAAAGCAGCTCACCTTTGCTGGTTACCCCACCTGCAGAAGACCGGCTGTGGATGAAGCAGAATCATCTTCTCTCCCAGTTCTCCCAGCGTTGGGCTCAGATGCAATGAACTGAGAGTCAATGCTCTGCCAAGAAAGCAGGAAGGGAGGTGTTTGGATGTTCATCCTTAGGACAGAACAAGTCTCCTAGTTGCTTGCATTATCCATGGCAGGTGGGCCTCATGGGGGAAATTGTGCCTTGCATGAGGGCCTGGCAGTCCTCCTGCCTGGGGTCCTGCAGGGAATAGAGCTGGGTGGGCAGACAGCAGAAACCCTGTGGGGCAAAACTGATTTCTCTGGGATTTATTAGCAGGCCCAGGATAGTTTTCTTGTGTTCAGTTTCAGGGGATGGCAAGAAACAGGGAGGAAAAAGTATAAGAATTGTTTCCAGATTTGAACTTGAAATCAATTGTCCCATTTGCTTTTAGCTGGTGCTCTAGAACTGACTTCAAAAGCATTTAAAGAAACAAAAAGCAAGGCTTTTTTAAAAAAAACCTCCCTCCCTCTCCTTGGAGACTATAGTCCTCCTATTACAATGATTTGTTCAGTGAGTGCCTGAAGTTACCATTGAATGAAAGGATTTATTGCTTTGAAGTTCCTGCCCTTGCAGTGCCCCGTGGTCTTGATCCAAGGATAAAACAATAGACTGAAGGAGAAGAGCAGGCAGAACGAGGGATGAGGTTAAGCAGGTCATCAGCTTAGAGTCATCATGTTGCCACAAACGGTGCCAGTCCAACTGTCTTCAATTCCACTGATTGTTACCATGCACAATTTAGCAATCTAGATTAATATCAAGTGCAATGGATCAAGATCATGTGTTATGTTACATTTCAAACGTTTAATATTCAATCCTATACATAAGAATCTAGACATCGAATGTTCAACTCCAAATTGGTGCCAGTTAAGGGTCAATTGAATTCAAGAGTGGGGTGGGGTACTTTGACCTTTTGGGGCAACATAATGACTTTAAGCTGATGATGAGCATCATTCCACCTCCAAGCTCTTCTTGCTATTTTCCCACAGATATACTGCTTTTGTAGAGATTGTGTTACATATTGAATCTAATAAGAAGTCAGAATTCAAAACAGCATGTTGTGGGCGCCAGGCCTGGCAGCAGATTCGGACAGTGAGGAGGTTGGGGAGGAACATGGGCCAGTCCTGGAGTCTGGGGAAAACTCTGAAGAAGGCTCTGTGTTTGAGACAGAGATGGGGACCAGGGCCGCCCGACAGTTATCAGCTGCATTCAGAGTTGGAGATCAGTGGGGCAGAAGAACAGCTGGAGCCTGTCCCCAGTGTGCATATGCACAGAGCTGCCAGAAGAAGGGAACAGCTAAGGAACAAGGGTCAACTCGGGAGTAAACGCTCAGGTGAACAGTGAATGGCCCCTTCCATAGGGAATAAAGAGGAATGAAAGGGGAGTGGTAGTGTGAAGATTTGTTCGTGACTCACAGAGACTCCTTACCAAGATTTTCCTTGTACAGCATTGTGCTTGGAAGCTCTTGGCCTGGCAACTCTCCAAGCCTGATAAGGTCTGTGGTTGTAATTCACCCTTGAAAGACCGTTTGCTGGGACTTTGCTGGATGTGAATGATAGGAATTCACATTCGCCAAATAAAAAGGGGTTTTGTCAGGACAAGGAGTCTGCTTCGTGATTTTGTGAGGCCTCGGTCAGAACACAGCATGAGGAGCATAAACAAGGAAGCTCCAGAGACAGCTAGTCCCCACCATTTATCCCAAGACTTTCCGTTCACCAAATGAGGGGAGACTTGGGCATCCAGCTTGGAGTAGGGCAAGTCTTGCAGATGTAACCAAGTGGCCAGAGATGATCAGAGGCCACGAGAGCCAGGAAGCCTCCTTCTCTTCCTATGTAGAATGGCAGGAGGAACATCTGGCCCATCCACCCTAGTAGAATTAGTCTCAGTATCTCCCTAGCACTGATCCTTGCATCCTCTATTGGCAACTGAGAACTTTGTTTCGGGGAACATTAGTGCCAAAGGAAACTGAAAGACGAATTGGGAAGTTCTGATTCCTTGCAAGTTCTTCTACCTCCACGGCTTTTTCTGACCTCGATAAACTCCCTGTTGTTCTCATAGAACAGAGGCAAAGAAGCACCCAAAGGATTAGGTTTTTGAAAAATTATTTATACATTTTTTTCCGCTATTATACAAAAGTGCTTAGTCAACAGTGTATTGTCTGAGTCCATTCACTTTTACAAAATAATAAGAGTCATGCTAGTAATAATAGTAATAATAACCATAATAATGATAATAATAAAACTTGCTTGAATGTAATACTAATCTTTCATCATTTACTTTTACGTAACAATAATCTTTTATCTTCTAATTTCTACCTCTTTGATCTAGCCCCTGATAAAATAAGTCCCATGCTGTAAAACATTCTGTTTCTTCCTTATCTTTTATTTGTAATGTTGATCTCTCCATCTCCGCACAGTCTAATATTTTTCTAATGATATTTTCATCTGCAGAGGTATCTTCATTTTCTCAGTATTATGGATCAGTCTTTGATGCTGCCCAAATCTAGTATCTTCTACTGGCAATTCCGGTGCCTGAATCTTTCTGGACAGGAGCAGAAAGAAGCAGGAGGACAATTTCGCAAGCTCTGGTCTTCCTCGTGGATTGTCACATTTTGCATCATTTTTAGCTGATCATTGAGTAAACCACACGTATGGCGTTAATATCTATTTCAGCACTGCTGTTCCTGTCTTGATTTTCCTGCCTTGCTATTTTATCACTTAAGTTTTTTTTATGCTCTGTGTTCTCTGTTGTTTTGGAACTCAGCTATGTCAGTTACAAACAACCAGACTCAGAGGTGGAGGGTTTATTTATTTTATTTATTAATTTATTTGATTTGTTAATCACTTACAAGATAATATGTATAAGAATAAACATGAGTGTGAACAGGAAATAAGTACGAATAGATGGGGACAACAGGACAGGGATGATAGGCATGATTGTGCACTTATGCACGCCCCTTTCAGACCTCTTAGGAATGGGGTGAGGTCAATAGTGGATAGTTTAAGGTTAAAGGAATGGAGGGTTAGAGGATGTAACAATAGAGTAGTGCATTCCAGGTATTGACCACTCTGTTGCTGAAGTCGTACTTTCTGCAATCAAGTTTGGAGCAGTTAACATTGAGTTTGTATCTGTTGTGTGCTCTTGTATTGTTGCAGTTGAAGCTGAAGTAGTCATTGACTGGGAGGACATTGTGGCAGATCATTAAGTCCAACCATAGGCGGCATAGTTCAAGGCTGTCCAAGCCCAAAATTTCAAGCCTGGTGATGTAGGGTATTCTGTAGATGTTTTGTTGCTCAAGTCTACTTGCCTATAAAGTCAACATGAGTGACTGGACGGTTAAAAACAACAACACAGAAGCATCTTCTCAGCCTGACGGTTTGCATCTCAGTGAAACTAGACAATGTTCCACAGCATTCAAGGGAGGGGAGGTCTTTGTGCCCACATAGGGACTCCAGATCAATTCCACGTTTGACTCCTTCCACTGCCTTGGCCGGTCTCTCTCCTACAGCCATCAGGAAGGAAAAGAGAAAAACAAGGAAGGAAGCAAAGAAGCAAAGAAAGAAAGAAGGAAGGAAAAAAGGAAGGAAGCAAAGGAAGAAAGGAGGAAGGAAAGAAGGTGTGATGGTGCAGTAGTTAGAATGCAGAATTGCAGGATAATTCTGGTCACTGTTAGCAGTTCGATCCTGACCGGCTCCAGGTTAACTCAGCCTTCCATCCTTCTGAGGTGGGTAAAATGAGGACCCAGATTGTTGGGGATAATACGCTGACTGTCAACCGCTTAGAGAGGGCTGTAAAGCACTGTGAAAAGGCATATAAGTCTAAGGGTTATTGCTATGATGATGTGATTTAATGTTGCCTAGGTGGACCTGTGTGATAACTAGACTTCATGGCCGCTTATTCATGTACCCAAGAATAAGACTAGTTTTGTGAAATGCATTGCCTGAGAAGGGTCCTTTTCCACCCAGCATGGAGAACTTGTGCAGCGCCAGGAAACAGTCACACAAGGATTTCATCATTACAGACATAGTTATACATTATCTATACCTTATTATGTATTTATATGAAACATTTACATAACTCCCCATCTTCTAAGCAACTCTTGGCAGCTGCCAATCAAAAGTTAAAAATAAACGGTATTAAAACTATAAAACTCAACTCATTCAAACTCTAAAAGCAACAAGACCTGGTGCCCAGTCAAACATCCAATGCTCAATTATCCCATTTTGTCTCAGCTCTTGTGGGAAAATGTCTTCAAAGCTTTATGGAAGGTTAAACATCCAAAGGACCTGGAGCTTGGGGGGAAATCCACGTCTTCCAAGCTTTATAGAATGAAATTTGTTGTAGAGAAAAGTAAAGTTTTCCACTTAGGCAAGAAAAACCAAATGTACAGATACTGATTAGGGGAAACCTGGCTCAATAATAGTAACTGCCAGAGGAATTTTGGGATCCTAGTGGACAATCACTTAATTATGGGCCAGCAGTGTAGAATATATACACATTCTAAACATATGAAGAGGTTATAACCTAAGAAGAATGGTTGCAGGAATTGGGTATGTCTAATCTAATGAAGAGAAGGCCCAGGGGTGACATGATCACATCTTCCAGTATTTGAGGGGCTGCCCCAAAGAAGAAAGGGGGTCAAGCTATTCTACAAAGCCCCTGAAGGCAGGAAAAGAAGCAACGGATGGAAACTCATCAAGGAGAGAAGCAACCTAGAAGGAAGGTGACATTTCCTGACAGTTAGAAGAATTAATTCGTGGATTACTTGAAGCTTAACTCGGGAAGTTGTGGGTGTTTCATCACTGGAGGTTTTGAAGAATAGACTGGACAGTCATTTGTCCATAATGGGGTAGGACCTCCTGCTTGAGAAAGGGGTTGGACTAGAAGACCTCCAAGGTCCCTTCCAACTCTATTATTCTGTTCTGTTCACATCTAAGGTGGGAGTTCTGTTATTCTTGGCTTCTACCATGTTCATATTTTATTTCCCACATTGGGCCTTTGACTAACCAAATTCCTTATTCTTCATCTGAATACTATTTTTGAGCTTGTCCTTGTTCTGGGACAGGGGAATATAGGCTAGGAGGGGTTGCATTTAATGGCAGGTTGCTGGACAAACTACATTGGCTGGGTGGAACACAAAATGCTGCAGTCACTGAGTTTTCATTAAGTTGCAAAAGTCCAATTTCTCATGTTCTTACAACAACTGCCAAAGTTTCTTTTTTCTTTTAATAAACTTTATTAGTATTTTCTATCTTTAAAACCCAATCACAAATATACATATGATGACATTAACAGTGTGTGACACCTATCTGATATACTTCTATTTTGTGCTTATTTACAAATATATACAATGTGTGTGAACATAAACCTTTAATCTATACATGACTTATCATTAATTCTTTCATCATCCATCTGTCTTAATTCAATCCAATCATACCATTTCCCCCAAATTCTATAATACTCAGACTCTTCTTTCTCTCGTAACATCAGGGTTAACTTATCCATCTCAGCACACGCCATTATTTTTTGAGTGATCAATTCATCTCATGGTATACAATTGTGCTTCCAACATTGAGCACAGGCAATTCTAGCTGCCGTTAAGATGTGCAATATTATATATTTTATATTTTTCCCACATTTCTTTTTAAATATCCCCAACAAGAATAGTTCTGGTTCCAATTCTGTTTGTTCCTTAGGGATCTCTTGCAACCATTTTTAAATTTTAAGCCAGTACTTCTGGGCTTCTGAACAAGACCACCACATGTAATAAAAAAGATCCGCTTTCTTCTTGCACTTCCAACATGCCGGGTTCATGTTGGGATTTATTTATTCATTTATTATTTTATTTATTTTGATTTGTCAATCGCTTACAAGATAATAGGAATAAGTGTATACATAGTTATGAATACATGAAATGGGTACATATAAGAAAAATAAAAGAAACAATAGAACAGGGACGGTAGGCATGTTGGTGCGCTTATGCACGCCCCCTACAGACCTCTTAGGAAAGGGGTGAGGTCAATAGTAGACAGTCTAAGGTTAAAGTTTTTGGGGTTTGGGGAAGAAACTACAGAGTCGGGAAGAGGATTCCAGACATTGACCACTCTGTTGCTGAAGTCGTATTTCCTGCCATCAAGTTTGGTGCTGTTTACCTTGAGTTTGTATCTATCGTTTGCTCTTGTGTTGTTATGGTTGAAGCTGAAGTATTCATTGACAGGTAGGACATTGCAATGTATGATTTTATATACTATACTTAGACCGGACCGAAGGCAGCATAGTTCTAGGTGGTCTAGGTCTAGAATTTTTTTTTTTTAAGCAAGTTTTATTAATTTCAAAAAACAAACAAATCATCATCAACCATTACATATTTGAACCTTTTTCCATTATAGATTTAACAAGTCAGATAAAACCTTATCTTATACAATACATTTCTATATTATTTCATCTATTTCTTTCTGACTTGATTATCATCACTCTCTTTCTATGTTTCTACAAGGTTTCACCAATACTCTCAAAGACATAAACAAACACAAACATACATATAAAAAATCTTTTAGTAAAGTAACTTGGCCCCAGGTACCTCTCTTTATATGGGCTTTAATTATATTCATGCTCATCTTACAGATCATTACTTATTTTATTTACCATTCTGTATCTTCTATATAAACTTCTCCACACATTTCACTCTTCATAATTCTATCTTATTCAATCCATCTTAATTTAAATCATTATATTTGTATCTTTTGCCCATCCTTTATTATCCCTCTATCTCATTCCTTATAATGAAAAAAAAAAAAGAATTTCTCCTGAAATCACTAATCAGAGTATGATGCCTTTCTATCCTCTCCCTAAATTAATTAGATTAACATTTAAAATAACACCTAATACCCAATTTGATTCTGCTTGGTACATTCTATCTACTAATTTTTACTTTTAGTAACAATAAAAACAGAGTAAAAAATCAAAAATGTTTAAATACATAATATCCTCCTAAATACGTAGTTAAATAATAAATCTAAATAATAAATCTTATAGCATTCTCATTGCCTTTCCCTTCAATATTTTATTACATTTTAAAAATCAATCATTATTAAACATTTCAACATTTTAATTTCTTATTAACTCTTAAGCCATTCTAATTTTCTATTTCTAATACAAATGTTACAATACCATCTTGTGTACCTTGCAGAATCTTTTTAAAAAAATTTATGCTTTACCCATTATCCCTAAAAGGATTCCTCTTTTCCCATCTAATTTTAAAACTTTGTGGCTTTTCTCCGCCTTTCCCCTTTCTTTTCTTCCCCCACCAAATCTTCCTACCCCCTTCTTCTAACCTCTGTCTTGCCGGCATCCCTTCTCTGTTGTATTCCCTTTTTCTCTTGTTTGCTATCATTGTATTTATTTTGCATCATATTTTTCTCTTTCTTAAATGTTTTTTAGATCTTAAATTCTTCATTTTCCTCGCTTCCTTCCTTCCTTCTTTCTTAGATGAATTTTGGGATTCATTGAAGATGGCGTCTTCATCTTCTTCTTGTTGTTCTTCAGTTTCCATCTGTATTGTCTGTTCATAGTTAACCAACGCCATTTCTGAAAAAAGAAAAGCTTTTTCCATACCATCCTTACAGGCTGCTTTTGTTTGCTCATATTCATCCCTCAGTTCCTCAAAAGAAAAAGCCATTATAGATCTTTTCTTTTCTTTTTCCCTCTTTCTTCTCACACCAACCAAAATATTCCAAAAGAAAAATAAGACAATCCCAAAGTCCACAATCCTCAATCAATCCAATCCAAGCCAAAATTCCCCCTTTCTCTTCCAGGGGTAGTATCAGACAAAGGAAAAAAGAAAATTCAAATCTGTGTTTTGAAGCCTTATTAAGATTTTATTTCTGTTTTCAAATCCTTAAGGCATCTCCTCCAACAAAATCCAACCAGATAAATATATTTTTTGTCCTCTCCCTTCCGACTTATCCCAAAAAGCTAGTTTTACCTGAAAAAAACAGGTTTCTCAATATCCATTTATTAATTCCGTCGGGGGGGAGAGTAAACTTTCCTTTCAGCACCTCAGAATTGCCGCTTATTTCCTCTTGTGGAAAGAATCATCCAAAAAGCCATCATTTTCAGGAATTAAATTAAATATATCTTAGAGTCCTGGGTCGACCAAGAAGACTTTCACTTTTAAAAACTTTCTCCTCTTCCTCCAGCACATACTTGCCCAGCTGCCGGCTTCTTTGTGGCGGCCATTACGGACCGCCGCTGCACCGTCTTGGTAAAAGGAGGTTCTGCCGGCTAGGGAGGGGGTCTGCAGCACCCCCAAACCCTTTCCCGGATCCCCCCTACCTTCAGCTGCCCCTGGAGGGCAGCCTTGCTCCGCACCCTTTCGGATCGGAGCCCCAAAAACGGCTAGCGCGGCAGGGATCGCGCAGCTTCGCGAATCCCTACCGCTCGCAAAGCCGACAAACCGGAAATCCTCTAGGTCTAGAATTTCAAGTCTGGTGGCATAAGGTATTCTGCAACGAGTAGAGGATATCTTTTCCAATCTCGCAGGGGCTAGATACCATCTATAAAACATCTTATAGATGTTCTCTTTATATGAGGCTGATTTTGTTAATTTATAATTTAGGTTCCAAATGCTCTCCCACTCTGTCAAATTTATAATATGTCCAATGTTTTGAGCCCAGGCTATCATACATCCCTTAACCACCTCTTTTTTTTCTTATGGAAATCTCTTGCAGGTGCCTTTTGAGAAAGCACTTCTACCCCAGTTCATATGTATAATTGTTAAAGACAAAAACACATGGCCTTCAGCAATACCTCCCTCAGGTGAATGCTATGCAATCTTCCACCACCTGAGAACCTTCTTCATGGCCCCCTTCACCTCCTTGTTGCGGAGGCTATAGATCAAAGGGTTCAGCATGGGGGTGATGATGCAAAACGATGTGGAGATCAAGGTGTCCACCTCTAAAGAGTAGCCAGCACTGGGCTGGTTGTAGTTCACAAAGCCATTCCCAAGAGAGACCAATACAACAGCAATGTGTGATGCGCAAGTAGAGAAGGCTTTGCGTCTTCTGGTGTTAGAACAAATCTTCAAAATAGAGATGAAAATTAAAAAATAGGACAGGATGATGAAGAGGAAGGGACCGAGGCCCACAAAGATGCTGGCGATGTGATTGGTCAATTCATTGGCCCACGTATCACTGCAGGCAATCTTCAGTAATGGTGGGACATCACAAAAGATGTGAGAAATGTTGTTGTTTCCACAAAACTCCAGCCTGGAGGCCAGGACAATGTGGATGGCTGAGTCCAGGAAGCCCCAGAGCCAAATGGCCACAGACAGATTGATGCAAACCTTGCCCCTCATCAGGTGGGCATAGTGCAAAGGCTGGCAGATGGCTGAGTAGCGGTCATAGGCCATGACAGCCAGCAGTGCCGGCTCACAGCCTGCAAAGACCATCAGGAAGAAGGCTTGTGCCAGGCATTGGTTGTAAGAAATGGTGTGATGCTGGCGTAGGAAGTTCACCAAGATCTTTGGCACCACCACAGAAGAAAGGCAAATATCCAGGCAGGAGAGCTGGCTGAGGAAGAAGTACATGGGGGTTTGAAGGCAGGAATCCAAGAGAATTAAGATGATGATCATGAAGTTGCCCAGCAGAATGGCCAAATAGGCAGCAAGGAACACCAAGAAAAGTTGGACCTGGTGGCTCCGAACACTGGAGAATGGCATGAAGATGAATTCTGCCCTCTGTGTCTGGTTGTGGGAATCCATGAGGACTCCTATCTAACAAAGTGAAATTCAGTGGTGAGAAAAGTATGATTCTACCTTTAGGTAAGGAAAGCCAAATGCCCAGGTACAGAATAGAGGGTACATGGCTCAAGAGTAGTAACTGCGAGAAGGGTCTGGAGTCCTAGTGGACCATCCCTTAAATATGAGCCAGCCGTGTGCTGCAGCTGCCCAAAAAGCCAACACAGTTCTGGGCTGCATTAATAGAGGGATGGAATCAAGAGCACTTGAAGTGTTAGCAATGCTTGATAATGCCTTGGAAAGATTACACTTGATATACTACATCCAGTTTTGGTCACTACATTGTAGAAAAGATGTTGAGACTCTGGAAAGAGGGCAGGAAGGAGTAATAAAGATGATTAGAAGACTAGAGGCTAAAATGTATGAAGAATGGTTGCAGGAATTGGGTATGCTTAGTCTAGTGCAAGGCTCTTCAAGCTTGGCAAGTTGAAGACTTTGTGGACTTCAACCCTGAGAATTCCTGAGCTAACATGACTGGAGGAGGAATTCTGGGAGTTGAAGTCCACAAACTGTCAAGTTTGAAGACCCCTGGAATAGATAGATAGAGAAAGACAAGTAGAATAGATAGATAGAGGGAGAAGGAGAGTAAGATAGAATAGATAGAATAGACAAAGAGGTAGAATAGAGAGAGAGAGAGAGGATAGGATAGGATAGGATAGACAGACAGACAGAATCGATCATGGATCTTCAATTTAGCCAGTTTAAGACTTGTGGACTTCAACTCCCAAAATTCCTAAGCTAACATGACTGGAGGAGGAATTCTGGGAGTTGAAGTCCACCAGTCTTAAAGCTGTCAAGTTTGAATAGCCCTGATCTAGTGAAAAGGATTAGAGGTGATTTGATATTTGAGGGGCTGCCACAAAAAAGGGGAGGTCAATCTATTTTCCAAGGCACCTGAAGGCAGGACAAGAAGCAATGGATGGAAACTAATCAAGGAGAGAAACAACCTGGAATTCAGGAGAAACTTCCGAACAGGGAGGACAATTAACCAATGGAAGAGCTTGCCACCAGAAGTTGTGAGTGCTCCATCACTGGAGGTTTTTAAGAAGTGACTGGACAGCCACTTTCTGGAATGGTATAAGGTCTCTTCCTTGAATAGGGGGTTGGACTAGAAGACCTCTAAGCTCCCTCACAACTTATTCTATCTTTGCCCTTCAGTTAGGATCTTCAAGTCTCTCACTAATTCAACATTCAACCCAGCCCAAATTATGCCTTTGAATGTCCTTTGAATCTTCTCCTCCAAAATGCTTGTATTCCTCTTAGCTTTAATGCAGAACTGAGCTGCCATCTCTTGTTCTCGACAGAACTGGAGAACACTTGTCCCCCTCCTCTAAATGAAGGTCTATTTCAATTCTGAACCATGTCAAGATATGATATTTGCAGAGACTATCCAAGAAAGTGATCTCGCTAGGAACAGATTTAGTAATATAACTCATTTCTCCTTTGTTGCTGGAGTCCCGAAAACGATTCATATGTGGGAAAGGGACCAAGAGACTTCACAATCAGAAAGACAATGTGGTGCTTTGCTTTGTAGAAAGGCTTCAGGAGACCTTGCTTTCCATGTAGATGGACACCTTGGGGTAATGGCACCCTTGGAAGACACCGCTTCCAAACTCAAAAGAAACTCCTTCCTCTTCAGATTGTGTTGATATACATTACCTCTGAACATGGAAGTTCCACCTTGCTACAGTGGCTAATATCAATAGATAATAATTAGTTGGCTTAGGTTGCATGCAGATGATGTGGGTTGACTATCTCGAATCTGGAACCCCTCCATAGTTCCTTGTCTGCTCATAAAAAAAGAAACTGGAATGTCTACCTGTCAGTTTCCAGCTCCTAACTTTCAACCAAGGAGCTGTTTGGTCAAATCAAAGTCCATGTTTGGAGTGGCAGATAAACCTAAGAAGGAGGGCAGATGCTGGATTGGTGTTGATTACAAATTGTGGTCTATTGTGAGTCTCAAGCAGAAGGACTTGGCCACCTCCGTAAATGCAGATTCCAGGGTTTGCTCTTCCATTCCTGACCCCTCCTTCCTAAAGCCCCAAACCTCCTTACAAAGCCACCCCATCCCAAATGGAAGGGGAATCTTTC